>NC_088183.1:17496106-17796106 GCF_028769735.1 Zonotrichia leucophrys gambelii | reverse complement strand
GTCTGTGCCACCCAGGTCAGCCAGGCTGATGAGTCTGTATATGAAAAGTAGAAATTAGGCCTGCTCTGAGCTCACATGGAGCATTTTACAAGGCATCAGACATTATTTGTTCTTTGTGTGATCAAGTAAAGTGAATGTGTAACTCTTATGTTTTGTATTTGTCAACACTATAAATATTGCAGTGGTAGTACCAAGCAGTACATTACTGAAAACCTTGGGTTTAAAAAGGAAACTCCTTACTTTTTGCCATGGTTCTGTGATTGGTTTTTTTCCTGGACTCTGTAGAATGGTGACCTTTTTTTTGTAAAAAGAAAAGTACAATCCCACCTGCAATTTAGAGAAGAATACTTATGTGTGAGTAAATCAAAAAGTTTGTTTTTGTTGTTAAAATATTTTTCATTCACTGGTGTTTCTTATTGATGTCTATTAATTATCCTGAAAGCATCCCCTTGGTAGGGGCTAATTGTCTGCACACAGCGTGGCCTGCAGGGGAGCAGGTAGGATTCTGCAGCCACACTTCAGTCATCAAAGGCCAAAAAGTACATCTCAGAACTAATGTTAACACAGGCAGAGCTTTGCATCGTTTCCTCTAAAGTGAGAAATCATTTTTTGAAGAAAACTTACTTGGAAAATTACTTTTAAAAAACCCCAGAAAACAACAAAAGATATGTTAAAATAACAGTACAATGGGAGTCTCAATGCAGCCTTAATTAGAGCTTGTTATGAGTATCAGTTAGTCTTACACCATTCAAAATATTACAAACTTAAATTAACATTTTATTGTTATTATCCCTTTAAATATATTAATACAGGAAGCACTTTTAAACGTTAATACATAGTATTCATATATAATGTTTTAATTTGCATTATTCATTGTGAGAGCATATTGAATAATCCAAGGCATTTCCTAAGCATTTTCCTAATATCAGCACTAGAAAACTTGTGGAAATCTTTTTTTATCCGAGGACCTTTGTGTTTTTTCTGAAGAAAAAAAAAAAGCAGATTGGAGCAAGACATTTAAGCTAATGAATCAAAATCAGATATGTGCCCATTATTGGCTGATTATTGCTCCATCTGCTCAGCACTAACGTGAAAATCAATTAGGGAGTCTGCTCCCGCTGGCAGCGGCGCTGGGCACGGAGCGGCCCCGCCCGGAGCGGCCCCGCGGGGCGGGATCGGCGCGGGAGCCCCGCATAGAGCGGGCCGGGCCGGACAGAGCAGGGCAGGGCAAGGCCGGGCCGGGCTGGGCTGGGCAAGGACGGGCAGGGCAGAGCAGGGCCGGGCTGGGCAGGGTAGAGCAGGGCCGGGCTGGGCAGGGCAGGGCAGGGCAAGGCCGGGCCGGGCTGGGCTGGGCCGGGCTGGGCTGGGCTGGCAAGGACGGGCAGGGCAGAGCAGGGCTGGGCTGGGCAGGGCAGAGCCGGCGGGGCGCTTTCCTCGCCCTCACACCGCCGGCCCAGAACAGATCCAGGTCTCTTCCTTCCCTGTAGGAGCGATGAGCGGTAGAACGGTCAGGACGGACGGAGAGCAGAGATCTCTGAACCAGCTCCTGGAACTTGGGGTTTATTGCAAAGGGCCCTGCTGGGAGATGCCAGCCACAGCTCAGAGCAGGGCCCAGAGAAGTGAAGAGAGTGGTAAAGAGGAGGAGAGAGAGAGAGAGTAAAGGAGGATAAGAGGGCAGTGTTCCCGTTGCAATACAATAAATCTTCTGTGTTGAATATTCTGACTCTCACTAACCAATCTGGTACAATATACAAATCCTGTAGCATTTCCATACAGCCTATAAGAATCATTACATTACCATAATGTGTTACATTTTAAACCCTATAAACTCCTCTTTAGGCCCCTTCTGCTCAGCTAGTAGACCTTGGACCTGCCTGCAAGCAGAGGGTGTTGTTCCATCAAAAGGAGATTACCTTCAGTCTGGCCGCACCATTGTTTTCCAGTTGTTCAGTAAGTGAGGGATCTCAAAGCTTGATTTCATTTCAATCTCGCTTATAGTTTCTATATTCTCAAAATCTTTTGCCAGACAATCATATTTATAAGGCTTTCCTGTTTCATCTTCCCCAACACTTCCCTTTGTACATCCCTAATGTTGTCATAGAAAAAAACTCCAAACCCGTGTCTTTCATTGCAAATACAATGTACCTACATTTGGTTTAACATCAAAAGTGCTTAAAAATACCATACAAGTGCTATCTGGGGAGATTTCTTTCTCTGGTATGAATCATGTCTTTAATTTAGTCAGTTACTTTCTATTTATGTCAAGTCTATTAATAGCCCAACACCTGCAGTTGTCTTGATCCAGAAGAAAATGGACTTTTGCAAACAAAATCAAAACCTTTACACTGTAGTTTTCTTCAATAACTAATGATAATGAACTCTGCTTGATTTAAATATTGTGTGCATTTTTAAACTAACACATACAATATTGCCCCAGGGTATTTTCTTAACCCTACGGAGAAATGCTTTGTATTTTTATAAATACAGCAGCTGTAGCTCTTTCTCAGGCACACAGTCATGTTGGAAATAAACTGCTGAAATATGTAGTGAGGGATTATGAAAATACTTGATTTATAATTTAGATCTCACAAAACTATGAAAATTAATTATGTATTTGTTTTATGGGAAAAAATAACATTTAAGAACAATTACATTATCTACAAGAAACGAAGCTTTAAAAAATATATTTAAGTCAATTGTGAAGCTCTACTTTTCACTAATAATCTTCTTGGTTAAGAAAGGAAAATGCATCAATATTAAATCACAAGTAGGGAATTATCCTTTCAGGACTGCCAGGCTGTACAGGAGCCCTGAAGATCTGAGCTCCTGCCATGCCTGGATGCTGGGGAGTAGGATCCTGATGGCCACTCAGAAAATCCTTGTTTAAGACCTTTACAAGCCTGCAGGGATTTTGTCTGTGGAGGCTCAGTAGTAAGAAAGTAAATTCAAAACAGAAAGCAGTGTAAGCTCTGTTTCTCCTAAAATCAGTGGAAGGCTTCCCTTATTTTCAGTTTTAGAAGACCGGAGGGGGAAAAAAACCCACAACAACTAAAACAACAACAAGCCACCCAACTCCTGAGGCCAACTGTGAATTAGCATCTCATTTTCTAGTGGGCACCACTGGGTACATTTAACTTTGTTAGTGCTGTTTTTGCTTGTGTTACCCTAAAACTTCATAAAATCAGGAGCATGTGTAAAAGCAGATCAGTGCTGCTTCCATTCCAGATTGGTTTGACTTTGTTTTGCCCTGTGTACCACGAGTGTCATGCTCCTGTGCAGAGCTGCAAACCTCCAGCTGTGGTAGGAGTAACAGCATCTTACCTCTGCTCCTCTGGAAGGAAAGGGATGCACCCATGGAGATGGCTTTCTATGGAAGGCTCCAGGACATACAGTCCTCAAGACCCTTTCTTGATATTTAAAAATTAATTGAGTCCTTCCACTTCATGGATTAAGTTCATTTCAAATAAATAAAAACAGAATCCAGCTTTTGGATTTCAGTATTCCATATTCTCAGTAACAGTATGTGGACATGTAGCTTTGTGTGGAATTCAAGGCTCAGGCCTTCCCAGTTTCTTTTCCTTTGCACAGGTTCAAAATGTTTTTCTTCATCCCCTTCAGCTGTCAGGGAGAAATGCATGCTTCTGTTCAGTGGATTTCTCCTCATTCAGACAAGTCCAGCTGCATCCAGGTATTGATCCCAAGCATTGCAGCACAGTGAGCTGCTATGATCACAACTCTTATTTGCTGTAGTTAAAACAAAAAGGTAAATGGGAAAAGAAGGGAAGGTCAGGTACCAATTTTATGGCATCAAGTTTAAATATCCTTGAAATTAGCATGTTTCTTTTTTAGTTTCAAATATATCATCAGAAAATGGGCTTAATAGCAAAGAAAAATTGTTTTACAAAGAGTTGTTATTCTGTTATGTTTGAAGCCCCAGTATTTCAATATTGAAAATGGAAAACACAGAATATTATAAAAAATAATGTCTGTTTACTTACATTTGTTCAATTAATAAACAATACAAAGAGCCAAGAGATAAAAGATTAAGCTTTTAATATATTTTAAGGTGATGTTTATTCTGTATTGAGTATTACCAGAAAAAGTCACTTAAAAATCATTGTTAGAAGAATGTCTTGATAAACTTTTCAAGTGATTGTAGGAAATACTTTGGGTCTAAGGCCTGTCTGTAAGAAAACAAATTACACTGGGTAATCTCTCACCTGATCACAGTGTTTAGGATTTAAGCTTTGTCCAGTAGATGGCAAAAATGAGCAGAAATTATTTCTTTGAAGTCCTTTTGGTCCAGAGAAGAGAGAGGGAAGGCAGGGCACTGTGGTATTTTAGCACCAGGATGGAGCTGTCTGGCTCCTGGCTCAGAGGAGCATTGCAGGTACACCAGGGCTGTGCTGGGCTGCCAAACAGGGCTGCTCTGTAGCAGCCTTGCTTATACTAATTGAGTTTCTCCAGCAAATCAGGCTCCTTGGAAAAAGGCCAAAGGCTTTTCATAATTGTATTGACAAGAAAATGAATATGATAAATGGTGTTCATTCAGCTGAGACAAGATTTATAGTTTTCCTCTGGCAAGGGATGAAGAGAAAATATTTATAATAATAGTAAAATTTGTTTTTAAGTTGTGTTAGGTGATCTCTCAAAAGACTTCATTAAAATATTTCCAAATATTTTAAGCAGCTTCAGGTGTTAAGTGTAGCATCCTCCCAAGTATCCAGTAATGAACAATAAAAAAAAAAAAAAAGCAAAAAACAACACACAAACAACCAAACCAAGAAAACCAACCCCCTGGATATGAAAGTCATTTATTCTTCCTGAAATATTGATATGTCAAGCTGTCAATGACGATTGCAGTACCACAGCTTGGGAAAGTTTATTTGTCTTTTGTATTCAGAACATGTGGGCTGTGTAGTTTGTGAGTCAGGTCTGAATGAGCAGGTGTGGCCTTGGCAAACCCTGAGTACCCACAGGTAGACAGGCAAAACCTGGTTTTCCCCAACAGTGGTGATTCTCCTTAGGTATTTTAGTCTACTTCCAGGCTGCCTGGGTAAGATGTTGAGTGTTTAATCTGTTTTTTCCATACTAATACCAGAATGCAGTCTAAGGTCCTTAGCCTGGAGTCAGATACATCCATGAAAATTCAGTTATGAGTTCAGGGAAATATCCACCTTTTTGTTTTTTCACTTAGTGTTTCTTAGTTGGGTGGGAACCCAGAGCAGTCCATTCCTGTGCTCCTCCCAGCTGATGCTTGGGTTTAAGGATTTCTGTTCTCTCTAAAAGAAAGAGGTTGCAATAAGAAAATGGGTTGGAAGAATGAAGTCATTAGGTTTACTCTGAGCTGCAGCTCAGTCACACCTGATGTCTGTGGGTGAGTGCATGAAGCTGTCTATAGAAAATACCTGAGTGTACACAGACTCTGAGCTCACAGAAAAATGACCTGCCATGGGCAGGGGTCATCTCATGCTCATTTAAAACTTGCAGTTGAGCTGGATACTGGGCTGGCTGATCCTGTGCTGCTCCAATTGTGGATTACTGGGACAAGCAGGACAATCTTTTCACCAAACTGACAGTGTTACATATTCAAGTCCAAATTCAAACCATATTTCTTAACCAAATAAAACCATGAACAGTAGTAAGATGGCTTCTTCAACATTATTCTGATTTTGAAGAACTAAATTTTTGATTGTGTGTTTTAACTATTCAGGTTTAGGTGCAAGCTTGAAAGAGCCAAACTGCTGCAGAGACTGAAGTTTCCTAATCACAAGAAGAGAACGCATTTCTCATGAGGCAGTAATCTCTTTGTAAGAGCAGTTATTGCCCACTTACAGGGACTTAAACTTCAGTATTGTTTTTTGCAGCTTGAATTCCTTTGAGCTTGAACTGACTGCTCAGGTTAAGTTCATGCCTTAGCCAGATTCCTTGAAGCTTGTGGTTAGAAACACTTAAAAATAATACTCTGCTTAAAACCAATTTATTCCATCTTATTGGATTTATAAAAGAAGCAATAAATTGCCAAAGCCTTTCTGTTGACCCTGACTTTTATAAAATTTGACTGTAGTTTCCAGTCTTTCCTGGTCAATGAATATGGACTCAATGCTTCAGGTTTCTGAATTAAGAAGTATCCTGGATGTATCAGCAGCCTTTGCTGCTGGCTTACATTTTGCTTGGAGGGTTTGCTGTCAATTTACTCTCCTTGCCATGAAATCTGAAAAGGTGATTGCTTTCTATGCCATGAAGTTCCACATGAGGCTGTGCAGCCTGGCAGCCTCTCCCTGCAGTGCTGATACAGCACTGAGGGTGCTCACAAAGCTGAGGAATGGGGATGGCTTAGGAGAATCAGTAACACAGCTCAGTTCTGTAGCTTACCTGGCATCTGCTGCGTTTGGAGAATGACCACCCTCTCCTGAGAGTGAGCTGTATTGGAAGTCTACCTCGGTAAAAATGCAGCTGCCATTAGTGAGCTTTCAGAGGGATGAGATGATGTGGGTCATCTGTGCCCTTTGAGAACATCTTGGGTAAGTGAGATTTGAATTTAAATCCCAGTTTATTACTGGACAGCTCTCCATGGTGTGCTTAACTCGTTTGTTGGATTCCAAATGTGAGGAACTCCATAAAGGAGAGAGAAGCAAGGTCTAAAGTACATTTATCATGTCAGCCTTTTCCCCTGTATAGCTCAGCTGCAGAGCCTGGGGCAGGTGGCTGCAGGATGCAGCAGTGTGGAGCTGCCTCAGGCAGCAGCAGTCCATCCATCCATCCATCCATCTGTCTGTTCATCTGTCTGTCTGTCCATCTGTCCATGCAGTGCTGCCGTTGATTGGCAGGGCTGTGGCTGGGTTTCATCTCCACCCCAGAGCAGAGCTGGGGCTGCATGGCCTGGAGGTGTGAAACCCTTCCTGTATGTATATATATGTAAATCCATTTAATTGTACTCTGTAATCAGCAAATGTGTGTGTTTGTTTGTTTCTTTCTTTCTTTTTGAAGTGAATCCATTGCTGTGTTCAGCTCTGATGAAGATCTGAATATTTTTCTGTTATTTTTAAAATCACAGCATTTAAGTGTTGATGGATCATCTCCAAACAGAATTCTTCCCTTCAGAGAAGCCAGGAAAGTGATGTGTCCATTGGTAGGTATTCATTAATGGTTCCTCTGCAGTGTAATCCTTTGCCTGGCTTGTGATGTGAAAGTTCTGTGAGTTGTTAGTGCTGAGCAGGGCTGGATTTGGGGAATCCCCAGCAGGACTGGGAGGTGCTGCAGCCAGAGCCACCTTGCCAGTGCAGGGCTCAGGCCTCGGGAGCTCTTGATCCCTGGCCTGGGGTTCGCCCCTCTACCAGGGCTGCTCATGTCCCTTTTACCCCAGGGCTGCTCATGTCCCTTTACCCCAAGGCTGCTCATGTCCCTTCACTCCAAGGCTGCTCGTGTCCCCTTCACCCCAAGGCTCTCTGGCAGCTGCAGATGTGTTCCAGATGTGTTCCAGCAAAGATGCACCTACTCATGAGGTGTTTGGTCCGGGCTGATTGATAGGTGTGGGATGATTTTATGGATTCAAATTATATTCCAGCTCTTCCAAAACATAATAGGACCATAACAGCTCTACCCTAGAGCACTGTTAAAAGTGTTTATAATAAGTTGCTCCATTTTACTACTCCCACTCATGCCTGCAACTGCAACAGGTCTCTGACACTAGCAATTGGTATTACACCCCAACTGATATTGCAGATGATTTTGCTTTCTCAATGTTTAGAAAGGAACATTACCAAGTTTTTGTAGAGAAACCTCATTTGTAGTTTGTGTAAACTGGAAAAGACATTAATGGCTTGTTTCATTTAAAGAAAGAAAATTGGCCCATCAAAGTTGCTTTTATTGCATTCATTCAGACTGATTTTGGGGTCTGGAAATTGTTTGTTACATGGCTGCCTTTATAAAAAACTTCAAATGTGATGTTCCATTTGATCTGTCAGACATGGAAACAGTATCTGTGCAACGCCTAAAGCATTTATTTGTAACAGAAAAAAAAATTACACACAAGTAAGTTTCAGTTTTTGCAAAATAATTTTTGTTTCCTTTGCAAATGTACTGTGTTGTAAGTGACCAAATTTTTTCAGCTGTGTTCTTAAGTAAATTTGTTTAAATGATTAAGCAAAATAAAAACAAGCTTTGAAAATGTGTGAAAGATAAAAGGCAAATCTTTAGCTGATCTAAAAGTATATAAAGTGTAGTCATGATGATGATTCAGCCCTGTTTGTCTTATGGTAGCTGATCGCACTGCAATCATATTTTCCTTTTTAATTTTTTATTTTAATTTATTTCCATCAGCATTTACCATCCTTTCTGCACTTAGGAAAAACATAACCATATTATTGGGCATCCATTCAGCTCAGTTGTTGGCATCAAGTTTCTAAACCTTGCTGAGTAAACCACACGAGTTGTTTTCAACCTGCTTCATTCCTAATTCATGCCCAAAAAAATCCCTGAAAACCTCTGTAAAGAAACCTTCTGTTTTCAATTGCAGCTTTTATGGTGTGTATGCAGTTGATAAAATTTCCAGCCCTAAGGTATTGGTAACTCTTACACATAAGGACCAGACAGCATTTTCTGACTCATGCTGGGATTTAATTGTGCAGTGGGAAAGGGAATCTGAGCCCAGTGCAGATCTGGGAGCAAAAACTGAGCACTAAAGCCATGGGGCCCCTGGGAGCTGTGTCCAGAGTCTGATCACCCTCTTTGCTAAATTATGGGAGAGATCCTTAGGACTGTGTGGCACCTCCTCAGAGGTGTGCCCCACAGAAAAGGGGAGGTGAGCAGAGAATCAGACTGGGCTGGGTTGGAAGGACCTGCTAAAGGTCACTGAGTACATCCCTGCAATGGGCAGGGGTATCTTCTGCCCCCAAGATCTTTCTCCTGTGTTCTCTTCCATGTATTTTGTAACTGCTTTCCTAGGGAAGGATGACATTTCACCCAGCACAGGTTTAAGAGTGCTGTGCTTAATCTCCTCCAGAAGAAACATTTAAAATCACCCATCAGCTAAAAGCAGAGGAAAAATGGAGATGTGGAAAGAGCCTCCCCCAGTGTCTGTGGGGTTTATTTTGCTTTAAAGCACATGCATGTGAACATCAGGGTCCCATGAGTGATCCCTCCAGCACTCAGGTGTGACTCAAGAGGAACTGTGCAGCTTTTCTGTTGGGTGAGTGATTGCCAGGATTTATGCTGGGCAGAGCCCACTCTTGGGAATCCACCCCAGGATTTATTCCCACACGAGCCCTGCCCATGTGGGAACAGGGATTTCACAGGATGCAGCTGGCACAGCTGGACAGCACAGCCTGGCCATCACCTGCTGGGCTCTGGGCATGGAGTGAGCCTCACTCAGCCCCATTTCACTGCTCTGGGAAGGTTTCCCTGCCCACTGTAAATATTTCAAGATACTACAACTGATCAGCACTGAATAATGGCTGTTGGGATTTTTAGCTCTTGTCACCAAGTGGTAGTTTCTGAGATTTCTGAGATTTCTGTTCCAGTATACAGAAAGATGTAATTTCTGGAAATGTGCTTCATTAATGAATCTTTTGAACTTACAAATTCTTATAAAAGTACTGATATAAAGGAATTCTGCATTATTTTCCAATACCTTCCTGAAAATCTTAATAATTTTATTTTTAACGAAAACTGTAATCCATAATAGTCTATGATCTTTTAAAGTGTATTTGTCTTTTAAGCCTGTGTAATCTTGGCAGACATCTGGGGAAAAACAAACAAGTAAACCAAGTGATGATCATAAAAATTCACTTTGGGTTCTTGAACAGTGTTTCCAGACCCTGAATTTTCCAATTCTGAAAAACTGTGTGATTTGGATAAAAGAATAAACTCATACATGCCTTCTAATCCTGGGGCTCAGTTTTCAAGTTTTCTTCTGTACCATTCTTCCAAGTAACTTAAAATCACAAAAATAGTTGAGATTCTCTCACTCAGCATGATTTTATGATTGAAGTATTAGAAAAAAATAGGAGATGCACAGCAAATGTCAGGAGATGACAGACAGAATGTGCTCATTTATCTTACCAAGTCAGCCAGACCTCTTGTGTGTGCCTGCAGCTTATGGTGAGCTTCTCAGAGCTGATCAAAGGCACATTTTAACTGAAGATAGATTTGACTGAAATTTATATTATAATAATTTCCTTTTTAAACTGGGAGAAACACAAGGTGATGGCATGAAGCAGAGGGGGGGAAATAGAAGCGAGCATCTCCTTCTTTCCTCACACTGTCCTTTGCAGGAAGGCGCTTCCTTTCAGTCTCTTTGTCAATTAATCCACTGACTGAGAGGATTGCCATAAACTCTGCCCAGGCTCCTCTCATCCCTGTGAAGTTCTATTTTCCACCACGTGGAGCCCTGGCAAACCCTTGTCTGAACCCCTGGCTTCCAGCTGGCTCCTAGGGAAAGACATGGTCCCTCTGCACAGACAGTACAGCTCAGCCTGGCTGCTCCTTTTTCTGAGAAGAACAGAACATAAAGCAATAAAAAAATATGGCTTTATGGTATTGTGCTTCCATTGGTAAGTGAAATTTAAATTTGTTTTAGAACAGGATTTTTCCTCCTCTTTTATATGCAATGATACACAGAAAATGCATGTAAAGGTATTGTTTTCAGGAATTTCATTTGCACCAAATGAAACACAAAAATTTCTGGTTAAGTCCTAGGTCAACTTGGAGTTTTCTTGCTATGTAAACCTACAGGTATATTGTTGCGGTGTGTTGCAATGTCCTGTTTTAAACTTCCGGTCCCTTCCCAGGTGTGCCTATCCCTTCTCCCTTCCCCCTTGCCCCTCGCTGAGTGTGCCCTGTCAATCAGGCTAACATACCAGCAAGGCGTCGTGTGATAGGTGTCCCTAGTCCCTTGAGACCCTGCCCCTTCACCTGGTTGGTGGCTCACCTGTCCCCTCCCCTTCCCCTGCCCGGAGCTTAAAAGGTTAATAAGACCATGCGGCCTCGATTCTGTTGGAGGAATTGCCCCGGCTCAGACCTCTGTACCCGTGGAATAAACATCTGGATATAACCCTCCAGCAGAATCCACTCCTTCCTTCTCTTCACCATCACCAGAAGCTCTCTCTCCTGAGGTAAACGGAGTCCTGACAAGCCTGGACTTGCGTCTGTGCCTCGCTGCACTCTCCAGCAGCCAAGGTATCTCTGGGGTAAAACACCACAGTGCTGCCTTTGGCCCAGCAGCGAGGGTCAGAACTGGCCCAGGCACCATCTAACTGGTTATATTGGGATTCATATTCCAATAGTATATAAAAATGGGATCTGAGATACACCTCTGTCCAGTCAACACTTTGACAAGGAATCAGTGACTGAAGTAAGGTGCATCAGGTGATTCTTCTCACCTACGGTGGTGACTGCTGACATCATGTGCATTCTTCCTGAGCCTGGACTACACCAATCAAGGCAGTTTTGGGTAACACAGAGATACTTCACACATATGGCCTTCTTCAGGTGATGCAAATCAGCTAAAATTTATATGTGGCTTTGTTCTGTGTGGGTCCTGTACTGTTGTGTGCAGGAAATAACTGTGGAAATGACTGAAACAAACATTGGTCGTCCAGTGTGTTGCTTTCTTTCTATCTGTCTTCAGTTTAACCCATTTGTGATGTCTATTTGTGTCTGAATGATCCCTCCATTTCATTTCTCTAAGAGCTGTAAGGTCTGTGCTTGGACTGAAGAGAGAAGGGGGCAAAAAGGGTAGAAGTGTTTGGGGAGGGTGAATGTACACAAAAGCTTGAGTCTGGATGCTGGAATCTTTAGACTGGAGTAGAGACTCCTTTTTCCCAAGACTGGCATATAGTGATTTCATGTGTTTGAGTGCAAAGCAGAAAACATCCCCAAATGCCTGTTTTTAAGATATGCACGTATGTTCAGTTGTCAGGGAGTAAAATTCCAAAGATGAATTTTTCTGTAGCTTTGAAGAGGATCACCTCAGCGAGTGCTGGGTTGTGCGCACAGATCCAGCTGTGCGCTTGGGGGAGTGCTGGTGTGTCCTCTCCTGCTGCTCATTTATCACTGATCCTGTGCTGCAGACAGCTCTGAGATGCCTTTGCTAATGTGATCTGCTCAGAAGATGGGAAGCCTGGCGTAGGATGCACTTAGTCAGGCAATTATCCTTGTTGGGGCTCCACAGCTTCTTGGCAAGGGCTGTTGTGTCTTGTCCATTACAGCTGGAGCCGGTCTGAGGGAGCAATAGTGATTTAAAATAGACAGCAGAGAGAATTGAGAGGAGTTGGAATAGTGTAGTTCACCATTCTTTATCCCCAATATATTTCACTTTTAATTCTGTATGTACAGGTCTCCTTACTGTGTGTTTTTGAACTCCCAGTGGCACAGGAATGTTTCGATGCATCTTGCGACCATCCATTTTTTGTTTTGTGGTTTCTTTACATTTTAGTAAACCTCTTCCCTTTCATTAGAAGAGGCTGACATAAAAATAATATTTTCAATATGCTGTTTTTATTTATCTACATTCTGTCATGATATACTTTGATGTAAGTTTTTAATTTTGCTTCAGCTTTCAGCTGCTGTAGCAGTTACTGCTAAGGGTCAGCAAGGAGGTTAGCCACAGTAGCACAAAACAATTTCCTGTGCTCACAGCTCAGGTAGCATTTGGATGTGGATTAAATTTTACCACATTTTCCAGTGGCCAGACACAATTATTTCTAATGAGCTTTAAATTGCTTCCAGAACATGTATTTCAAAACTTAGTGTGGTAATCCATTCAGTGTCAACTTCATAAGATAACGGGTCTTCTTCAAAATTTTGGTTAAATGGATTCTTGCAGTCTAACAGGTATTTCTCAGCAACAGCTGATCTTGGCAGTGGCATGCTCAGTGCTCTGAGCAGCACTGCTCTGCCCTCCTCATTCCTGCAGTGGTGGTTCCACAATATATTGTGCTGCATTTCTAACTCGTGTTTCAGAATCGCTTTCTTTCAGCAAATTTATCTTGGTGCTGGACACACTCATTGTGCTGATTTGAGAGCTTTTCTGCACATTTTGTTGTTATGGAAGCCTTAAAACACTTTTTGAAGCTCTCTCTCATCTTTATGATATTCACATTTTCCTTTTTTGTCTGGGCACTTCTTTGCACTGCCCAGCATTCTGAATGCCTGAAGTGTAGCTCAAGCCATCTTTATGGGCAGTGGTGAATAATAAAAATAGAAAAAGGGGAAAGGCAAAACTGGCTTTTTCTCTATAAATATGATAAGTTCTCACAACCTTTGTTTAATCTCACCAAAGTCTTCATCTAATTCAACGTGTTAAAATATGATTCAGGTGCATTATTACCATCCAAAGTGTTTATTGGTTTGAAATTGGTTAGAAGAAGCCCTGCTGCAATGAACTCAACCATAAGGAAATCATTCTGTGGAAATGTGGAATCATTCTGTGTTACAGCTTCTCCTACGTGAAAAACACATTCACTCTCTTGTGAAAATTTAAAAGTTTAATAAAGGCCAATAGGAGACAAGGACCATAAAGCAAAAGTTGTTATGGCAGGTGCATCTTGGCACTCAGCCAAGACCACACTGTTACCTTTGGGGATACCCCTTAAATACCTTTCCCCTTACATCAGCCTGTTGCATATTCATAGACCCTTATGCCTATCCATAAATAGTTTACATATTCCAGGAACTATTTTACATGGTCCCTCCTTGGGTCTGCCTTTTTAGAGCATGCATGTTTCTTGGCTGTGGTTTTGGCTCCTTTATCACTTCCAGTTTGGGCCTTGGTCCACTCTGCCTTCAGATGGTGAGTGCTGATAGTTGGCAGATCTGTACAAGTGTCCTCATCCTGTGTTCATTGGATGTTATCCATCCAAGCAGGCATTTTAACACAAGCATACTTCTATCAGCTATTTCACTACTATGTCCAAGCTTAATTAACAACAGAAATAAAAATGGTATCTTTATAGCAAAGTTACTTTAACATCACACATATAAAATCCATTTTAATATTTGCAAAAAGCCAATATTATAATATGTATCTATAACATCCTGTAAAAGCAATGAAGGAGAAGTGCTGAGGGGAAAGCTGTGTGTGCTGACATCTCCTGCATCCCAGGGGAGGGAGGGAAGAGGTGGCCATGGGTCCTGAGCCCAGGGATGTTCCCTGGAGCCCCAGCAGCCCAGACTGCCCTTGGCTGCCTTGGAACTTCCCTCTGCATAGACACCTTTTTCTTCCAGCACCTTTCGTTGTACTGAGGAGTCTTTCAGTAAGTAGCTCATTAAACTGGCAGCCAAATTCAAACCTGTATTTCCTCTCCAGCAGTTTCACCAATATCTTTTAAAACTCTTTCTTATTCCTATCAGAATTTTGTATCACCCCTGAGTCACAGAGAGTTCATAATTTGTATGAGTGACATTGCTGTGAAGTGCAGGGCAAAACTTTGGGTTAAATGAAATTACTGAGAATTTTGAAAGCCAATGTATTTTAAGGTAGTGAGATGCAATTTCTCCCACAGCAAGAAGAAATTGGTACAAGTTGGATTTTTTTCATTTGATTTTTAACTCAGTAGTAGCACAGGGACTTCAGTGATTAGTCTCTACAGAGTTGTTGTTTTGACAGGAGCTATGAATTTCAAACACAATTTTTGAATTAAACATGTCAAAGGTCACTTTTATGTTGATTTAATTTCTTTAAATGGTTTCTTTTAACAATAGGAGTTTATAAAATTTTATTTTGGTCTTCCACTACAGGGATTATAAATGTAAGTATATCCTCAGTAGCTGAGGAGTTGTTCTTGACCTGATTCCAAGTACCTCCGTAAATTAGTTTATGTTCAGTAGTATCCATCGTGTATAAAAATATTCCCCTGAAGCTCCTGCTAAATGCTACAAGTAGATCATTCTCTTTTTTTACTTACTCAGGCCCAGCACTGTAGTTCATATTTTGTTCAATAAATGCTGAACCACAGCTCTGCACTGCTGCCCTCATGGGGCAGGTGTGGGCAGCGGCACCGCCGGTCCCTCAGCTGCTGTCACCCTTGGGCCCTTTGGAGATGGATCCATGAGCACAGGACACTTCTCCTTGGGCTCTGCCCACTTGCAAAAAGCAGCTCTTACTCTCACACGAGACTCAGGCCCCTCAGTGCCCCTGGGGAGAGACAGCCCCATGTTCCCCTGCTCCCTTCCTGCACCAAATCCCTTCTGCTCATCAAGGGGTTTTAATTACAGAAAAATTAATTTTTCTGAAGTAATGAAAGTGATGGAACATCAGCAGTTGAGGATACCCCCTAGTATTAGGATGTAATGCTTCAACAGCTACAAACTCAAGGCTCTTCCTTTCTGAGATCCAGAACTTTGCTTGTTTCTGAAGCCAAGTATATATTTGTGTTAGTGAAGTTGACATTTTCAACAGAGAATTTAATAGTGAAGAAGAGCAGCTCAGGTTAATTTACAGCACTCTTGCTTTTCTGTCTTGTTTGTTCCCTGAGAATTTTACTCTTCAACAATGGTTTCCAAAACCAGTGTCTGTCTTCCCACTTGATCTCACAGACAGTTTTGCATTTAGTTTTTTTTTTTTTCCCCACAGAATTTGAAGTTCATTGATCTTCTCAATAACTAGGCCAGGACTTGTCACAGACGTTAATTTTAATTGAGATTATCTGTCTGGGATGTATTAAATAGTACACTGTAGGAAGCTAAATGGAGTTTAAGTTTTTGTGAGTGAAATCTCTTATTTATGTAAAGTATTAAAATAAATTAATATCCAGGTACACTATAAGACTTTTTCTGCTATGTTTTACTTTTCAAAGACCTTTTAGATTCTGCTCCTGTTTAGTAACAGAGATGTAACACCCTTTGGAGCTACTTTCTGTGCAGCAACAGTGTCTGGAATGGTATCTCTTCCCCAGTTACCCTGTGTTCCTGACTGTAGCATTTGGGGTAAGAGAGGTGCTGCAGCACCATTTACAAATGTGAAAAACATTCTGGATTCTCATTCGTAAATTAGTTTTTGTTCAATTTGGAAGGCTTGATTTTATTTTGTGATCATCTTTCCTAGCTAAATATTTGCTTTCCTCTTCCCTTCTGTAATTCTAATTTACCATTCCAGCTTCTTACAGACCCCAGTTACTTTTTTAAAGCATATTACCTGACCACTGTATTCCCAGTCTATTTTTTTTTTTTTGCATCTGCTTTTCTTTTACACCCTAATGCATAAATTGCCTTGTACTTGCTAGAAGTGGTGACCTACACTAGTGTTTTAGACAGTAGCTAATGCCTTTCTACCCTACATCAGGTGACACCAAATGCATGGTACTTCAGTTCAGTGTACACAGTACATTAGGTGTTTGGAAACAATGTATTCCCTTTCATTTTTTTAATTGCATGATGTAAATTTGTCATTGCTGGTAATGAGTAGCATTGAAAGAGCTGAAATGAGGCAGGGAGATGATTTGCAGGTGGGAATTTGCTTGGATGGGAAGGAGAGCTGTGCAGAGGCTGACCCACTTTGAGGTCAGGCCTCAATATGTGTTAAATGATGCTCCATCTGTGCAATCTCAGGCAAGGTTTTAGGGCATTTTTTAATTGCCTACTATAAAGTCACAACTGCATTGTCATAACTCCCTCTCCCAGCGGGCAATGTTTGGGTTGTGAACCAGCACAGGTACTGCCCACTTAGCTCAGTGCTCCTTGATCCAAGCTGTCATCACAGCCAGGACAGCACGGAGAGCAGAGAGCCAAGCGTCTCAGTGTGGGCTGTTGTGCTGTTCTTAATGAGAATCCTTTCAAAAACCTACAGCTTTGTGGTATTTTCCTCTGCTTAAAATTGCCAAGAATGATGAGTAGTAACAAAGGCAAGTCTGGCACTTGGGTTCTAGGCAGACCAGGTTTGACCAGGTCACATCCAAGGGCTCAGTTGAGTCAGGCTGCTCTGTGGTGGGCAAGAGCTTTGGCTTTGCTGTGCTCTTGCACTGCTTTAGCTCACTTTCATTAATTGCCTCAGCTTTGAGAAAGACTGTCATGAAGACATACTCCCTCTGGGGTGCTGTGAAGATGAGCATTAAATTGTTACAAGGTACTAAGAAAACATGGTAATGAGATCTTGTGAGCACAGGAATCTGTACAGAGGATTGCACTGGGATCTGCTGCACGGTGGATCCAAAAGTCATTACTGCTTGTTAATAGCAACAAAAATACTTACCAGTTGCTGTTATTTTTGTATTATGAACATGGAGTTGAATTAAAAAGTCATTGCCATCGGTGACTGGTAAAAGAGAGGCTTTTGAAAAGGACCTGTTAGCTTTCTGAGGAATACATTTAGGGTGTGTATACATCAGCAAGGGGCCCGAGAGACCATTCTGGTAGTGGATCAAAACCAGGTTTTGCTGAGGCTGAGGCATGAGACACTATAAAACCATGTGTTGCAACTCTGCTCAGATTGAGGAATTCATGCTGATAGACCCAGTCATGGTCTGGCTGCACATCAGTGGCAGGGATTGAGAGCTTTTAATTTTAATTTTGCATACTAACTGCTTGGTGGCTTTTAAACTCTAGTCATGCCTACTTAACTGATCTTTTGCATCTTTACATCTTTTACATATTTCTTCCAAATAGTAATGAAAATAGAGGTAAAAAATAAGTTTAGATAGTGCAATCAAAACATTTTAGATTTGCAGCTGCTTAAATAAGTCAAGTCCCTTCCTTCCTTCCTTCCTTCCTTCCTTCCTTCCTTCCTTCCTGCTAGTAAGCAATTACTCATCTTGGGAGTTTTTATGTGAAATATGAAATAATACCACCAAAGGCTTTGTATTGGTATAATGAGAGGGATCTAGAACAGCTCAAATGCAGTATTCAGTTCACTTACCTGAATTTATTTATATAATGACATCTGAAATACAGGTATGACTGAAGTGCCATGTGAAACAAGAGCTTTTTGAGAACTCTCACTAGGCTTGTAAAAGAGAGAAATGCAATTTTTTTTCCCTTTCTATACTTGCAAGCCCATTTTGTTTCCTGCATGCACTGTAAAGCATCTTCATATATCCAGCTACTCTGCAATTAGTTTCAATCTGTGAATTGTCACTGCACTGTGTATTCCCCATAAACTGGGAAACTTTAAAATTAAAGTACACCATGTTCCCACTTCTCCACAGGAAAACAGCAGATCTTGCATAATATCTGCCTGAATTCAAACTGTGACTTTTTCTTTATGACACTTTCATTCAGAGCTGTCCTTGTCTTGTAGGAGGGGACAAATCCAGGGTAGTTAAAGATGGTAACACGTTTATTTTTGCTACATAAAGTCCATGGAAGTGGTAAGTTGCTCTCAGTTAAGTCAGTGTATGGTCTGTATAGTCAAACATGCCCAATGGGAACATTCCCATATCTCCAATGTTTAATTCCCTAAACAAGAATGCTTAAGAGGAAGATGATGGTTGGATTGGGCTGGTGGGCTCAAGCAGGGACCTGTGCTAGCACACAGCCTGTTAAAGGAGCTCACTGAGGCACCAAAACAAGTGTCTCTCTGAGGTGGTTTGGGTTGTGATAAATCTTAGTGAGCTTTCCTGCAGAAGGCAAGACAAACCTGGAGTCCTGAACAGAGCCATCCCACTCTTCCTGGACTGGAGCTGTGGCAGATAGCAAAGCACTCCAGTGGGTTTGGAATATCCTGAGCTTATTATTTTAAACTAATAGCAAGTTACATCCAATGGTAAATTTGAAAAGCTGAAATCTACTGAAGACAAGAGAATATTTTGTCTTTCAAAATATTCTGATTTATTGGCTAGTTTAGAATTTATCATGTCATCAAATCTGTAAGATTATTTTTCTGTCATCTATTAATACTGTTAATATTAGTCAGTGGTAGTATCAGTATTTTCTTTGAATGTGTACTCCTTTTTTCAGTAATATCCAAAACAAAGCCACTCTTATAACTCATTTTTTGAAGTGTCTAACCCAGGATCATATGAGTTTCGTTACCTGTTTAGAAATAACATCTTAGTCTGTATTCTGACCTCAGTATCTGAAGGACCCGCTGCAGTAGGTAGGAATTGCTTTTACTTGGCTACAGAAAGAATTTAAGTATTCAGATAGCTCAGGTTTTCAAGGCAGCACATTCATGTGTATCTTCTATCTATTATTTAAAATAATAATATTTTAAACAATGGAAGATGTTGAATTTTGATGTTTGGAATTTGGAAGATGCTTGGATTTTGAATAGCCAAAGAATGTGACTCTTTGGTTACTGGATAAATTCTTTTAAACCTGTAGATTTTTACAGAGAGTGTTTTTATACAAGCCTGAATTTTTAAACTTGTTAATGTGCCTCTCCTGGAATCGTACTGAAAACTCATGCATTTGTTATACAGAAGAAAAATATTAATGTGTGTACAGGTATCTGTGGGGTTTTGTTTTATTTGATCAGCATTGCTGTTGTGTAAATAATGCTTGTTCTGCACAGCTGTGATGTGATTTGAGGAATGTAAAGGTATCTGCCCATGGAAAAAAGAAACCAGTTACACAGTACTTCCTGAAAACACTTCAGGGGAGAATCAGAGCCACAGAAGCACACCTGGTATGATAAAGCACAGCATCCGACTGCAGTTCACTGAATTCGCTTGCACTGTTTAATTAATGCTTTTGAACCAGATGCCTGTCCAATGTTTGGGGTTTGGGCTGGGGAGTGCTAGGCTAAAGTAATTGGAGAATATGGAGAAGGAGATAGCATTTGGAGGAAGAAAAAATAAATCATGCAGTTACATTCTGGTCACCTTGGAATACTCTGCAGTTTCTGACAGGGAAGCTGTGCAAAACCTTCAGTGAGATTTCTTGGTTAGGGGAGTTCTTGGGGGAAGGACCAGGAGCCCACACCATGAGCGTGGGGAGGGAGCGGCGGCTGCTGCCCCGCCCGCAGGAGGGCGGCGGCACCGAGAGGCTCTGCTCTGCTAAATACACCCGGGCAGCGCTTCGGGAGGGGATCCTGTGCTAAACAGTGCTAAATACACCCGGGCAGCGCTTCGGGAGGGGATCCTGTGCTAAATAGTGCTAAATACACCCGGGCAGCACTTCGGGAGGGGATCCTGGGATCCTCTGCTAAACAAACCAGGGCAGCTCTTCGGGAGGGGATCCTGTGCTAAATACACAGAGACAGCACTTCGGGAGGGGATCCTGGGATCCTCTGTTAAATAAACCCGGGCAGCGCTTCGGGAGGGCGCGCTGCGAGGGGAGCGGGCAGGGAAGGGCTGAGCAGCAGCCCGAGGAGTGTTCGGGTCATTCTGCTCCAGAACAAAACCCGATGTTCCCGATATCCCGAGGGCTTTGTCGCAGCGGTGATGGCCCTGCAGGTGGGGATTCTGCCTGAACCTGGCCTTGGCCAGCTCAGCCAGCCCTGACCTGGGCCCTGCTATCCTCCTCTTCCATGGGACACACTGTTATGTTCATTTCCATAATTCACTGGCATGCCATGTTTACTTTTCACATCTCTTTGAAAAGCAAATGGAACTAACTAAAAGGGGGAGAAGAAAATGTAAAAGCTAAATAAACTTCAGCTTTCAGATGTTCTCTTTATTTTTCCCTCTCAAAAAGTGTTGATCTCTCTCTCAAGGCAGGTAGGAGGAGTAAGAAAGTTGTGTCTTTCCAGTTTTAGCTTCAAACTTTTGTGATTTAGGCATGTGGGAGTTTAAGTATCAAAAATCATTGGGTTTTTTTTTTTTTAGGAACACTTTAGAAAATTTATATACTCTAGAATGCCTAATATTCTGCTGAGAAAAGTAACAGCAAAAATGTTAACAGCTCACTTTTTTATCATAAGCCCTAGATTTGCTTATCTAATGCTCTCCTTCAGTTCCTCTCAATGTCCTTACAGCACAAAAAATGTACACACATACAAGGCCAAAACACTGTGGAGTCTCCATCCTTGGAGACAAGTTCTCCAAGTTTGGAGATGTTCCCAAATACTGGAAAAAGTCCTGAGGAACCTGTCTGGTGCTGACCCTTGTTTTAACAGGGGCTTGGATGGACAATGATCTCATTTGGTTTCTGCCTCCATCTTTAGGATCCCGCTGGTCTTTTTCTCTTGTTTTCATGTTAGCTCCCCAAGACATGTTTTGCTTGTGGCCACATGCCTGTGCTTACTGCCCATGATTAGTCAGCTGGAAAAGGCTTCATTTTTTTAAACGTCCCTGTTGCAGTGACAAACTGATTATTTTTCCTTAATATCATGTATCAAGAATTAATATTCAAGTCAGCCATTAAATTCTTCATTTGTGTTAAGGAAATGTTATTTTCCATACTGCTGTAATGACATGTCCAGAAGAACTATTGGACAGTTTATGGCTCTTAATGTTGATTTGATTTTAATCATCTCGATAGTCTCACCTGTCACTGTATTTCCTAATTTTCTAAATGTTTTATCCCTTTTAAAATGTTGGTATTTGGGACATTATTAATTACCAGACAGTGAAATATAAATTCACTTCCTCTGTGCTATTTGGCCACATACAACCTTGTGAGTAGGTTCAAGCATTGCCTTTTTCACTGAATTGTATCAGTGCCACAAGAACATCTCAGAATAGTAGGGCTCTAGGCTATAAGCCATGTGAGGGGGAATTGTGTTTTAAACTGATTAGAACATACAAGTCATTTTCAGAAATGTTTATAAAAATTAAATAGCTGTCTTTTTTATTTTAAAAATCATACACAAGGAGATCTCTTTCACAGAAAAAAAATATGTGATATTTTTCTCCATTCTCTTTATGTATGTGAAAACCTTTGAGACTATCATTGCAGTCAGCTGCAGGACAAACATTCCCCAAATTCTTTTTCCTGAGGAGTGCTCATTCTGGTGCTGAGTAAATACCTTTCTTGATTCCCCACTTTATAAGGAATATGTGTCCCTTCTGAGGCACCTCACTGCAAATCAGCTGTAATGGAAGCCCTCATCCCAGCTTTTATTGGGAGGATAAACACTGCAGCAGTTCCCTTCCAAAGTGTTTACCTGGCTTTCTCACAGCTGACTCAGTGGATCAGAGCCTTTTAAGGCATTCTGCCTGGCATTTTGTCACTAATCTCTGAAAAGCTTTTCTAATTCTCATATGATTAATAGTATAGGATGCTATTCATTGAGGAAAAAGTAAAACATTTTTTTTCTGTCTTGCTGCCTGATTTAGATGTTAAATTGCTAAATCCATCTACTTTCCAACTTTAGTCTCAAAGGCAAATAATGCCAGTATTGAACTACAAGCCGTTGATGGACAAAGAAAATACCACTTAACTCCCTCTCCTTGCCAAACCAAAATCTTTTAATTTGCAGAGATTCAGCAATGTCATTAAACTACTGAAAAACAATTTCCTTCCAGCAGGTTGTTGTCATATTGCTGAGACCAAAAGGCATCATCAAGTCCTCCGAGGTCTTGATGTCTCTTCTAAAAAACAATATAAGCCATTCTAAGATACATGCTCAACCTGCAATTGAATGAGCTGATGGCTGATTGGAATTGCACACATGAGGCAAAACCACACAGATAACCAAACAGAAGTGCAGGTAAAGCCCCAAATCTGAAATGAACACCTGCTAGCAAAGCAGAACCCCAAGGGACTGGTGACTGGTGCCACAGCTGCCATCCATGTCCCCTGCCCGTCCCTGTCCCCAGCTGGCCATCAGGGAGGTGCAGAGGGCTCCGTTTGCCTGACAAAGCTGCAGAAGTGCTGCTGCTGCTCCCTGCTGACACACCCAGAGCTGGAGGTGGTGCCTGTGTACCCATGACCTGCTCGCTTCGTGATCCAATGATTGGTACACAGGACATGGAACTGAGTGGACCAGGAGTGAGAAGCGTGGTTTGACTGCATTTTTCCTGATTATACCAAGATTTTTTTCTGTTTCCTTTGTAATTATATCTTTATTCTGTCTTCTCACCCATTTATCTGTCCATAGCCTAGAGCTGGTAGCTCCTTGTTGCTCCTGTTTGTCCTATTTATTTGGTTGGCTTGTCTCACTAAGATTTAGTGAGAACATTGTTCTGCAAAGCACAGGGTTCCACATGCCCAAAAGAGTCATTCAAGGGAGTTTGCTTGACACTCCCTGTCTGCAATCAAAAGGAAAAATGAGCATAGGGAAGCATATTTGATATATAGTTATGGGCAAATTTAAGTAGCTCTTAACACTCCTATCAGATTCTCATGAGCAAATGTTAGCGTAGACCCGTCTGCTGTCCTGCTAAAATCACTTACTGTCGAGTGTAAAATACCTACTTGCACAGTATCAGCATGTTTAGAACTACTGCTGTTTTGTAAAGTGATGATAGTGATTTACTTTGTATTATTCAATTTAAAAAGAAATAGAGTTAAGCACTGGTTAGGAAATACAGCAGAGCCCTCCTATGAAATATGTATTTTCAAATCTCTCACTTGTTGTTATTGATGGTGATTCAATTCCACTATGAATTGCATTTCTAGTTTATATGCAGGACTGTTTTGGTTGGGAATACAACAGTACCAGGTTCTGTGGCCTTGGCTTTGTCAACACTCACAGCTTTGGGCTCAGCTCTGTTCCAGCAATGTCCTGCCCTCTTGTACTGCTGAGTTCAGCCCTCAGGAGCTCCTGGGTCCTGTGGGGACAGAGCTGAGAGGCTCCAGCTCATTTCTGTGAGCTGTTAGGTGACTCCCAGCTCCTGCTGCTGAGCCAGCTCGTTGCTTTGGGAGATCAGGCCTTAGGAGACCACTTCTTCTCTGAAAAAATGCCCCTTTAGTGTTTCCTCCAAAACACCCTTGGCAAGATGCTGTTTGGATTTAGATGGTGAAGGGTTAATAGTGTCAGCACAGAGCTCAAAGAGTTAAATAGACACAGATCAAAATACTCCAGTGTCTAGAGGGATGTGTTTAAATGAACACTGCAAGGTTGGCAGGCCTCCAAATTAGCATAGCTTAAAGAATTCAAGGTACATTTAATTGGATCCTTCTAATCCCTTTTCCCTTAGAATGAGCATTTTAACAGTTTAATTCCTTTTGCAACCCCCACATCCCTTACTCCAGTGGCCCATCTAAAATAAATACTGTGAACTATAAAAGGCCTAGAGAAGTTCTTGCTGAAGCTAGTGGCAACAGGATGGAGCCCTCAACACTCCCCTCATCGGGATGGGATGTTTGGAACTGCAGAGGGAATCAGGGCTGAGCTTGGCACCCAGCAGGTTCAGCTGCTGCCTGCTCGAGAGCTTCAGGGGCTGTGTTGGGATGGAGTTGGCAGCTGTGGAACAGGAGGTACGGGGTGGGGGCTGGAGGCAGCACAGGGGGCTGTGTCTGGGTGCCCAGGGAGTCCCTTGGGTGCCAGGTCAGGGAGCTGGCAGTGGGCAGGGGAAAGTGCCCCACTCTTTGCCAGAGCAAGGCAAGGGAAGAGTGCATGAGAGCCACAGGCCAGGACACTGCTTTTAATGTATTTGATACACTTTGGGCCACTTCAAGTACTCGTTAGTAAGTGAACTGACTGACTGGCTGTTTGTGATGACCTTTTTACTGACTTCAATGACTCTTGTTCAGTGGTTGGCACCTGACATGGACTGTAAGCTCCTTGGGGCACAGAAACACTGGGAAACCCTTCTTGAGGAAAGCCTGGATAACAGCTCTGTTGGGTTCTACCTTTTCTTCTCAGTAGGCAGATCAAACCAGAATTTTAGTTTCCAGGAATCTGCAGTCTTCTCAATGTGAAACTGCATACCAGTAAAATGTCAGCCTTCATCCTGCCAGAGGATGAGCAGCCAGTGTTCGTACGGTGCTGAACGAGGCTTGCTGCAGTTACAGGATCCTTCATGTAGATATCCCACGACATGGTGTAACAGGAATAACCAGTTCCCCAACAGCAAAGGGGCCTTAGTAAAGCAGTCTTCAAAGCTGCTCAGCCCCTCTGCCAAGACCAGACTGGGTGATTTATCATCCAGCCTAATGTCAAATAGATTAAGCTTTGAGCTCTCGAAGTACTGTGAAATGTCATTATTAGTTATTTTTTTTATGGAAACAATTACAAAACTGTTTCATTTTTTACACAGATACAATTGTGTCCTCCAGCTGCTGAGCTACTTTAGACTACATTGTCACCTGCTTCTTCGGGCACTAAAGACAAGAAGACTCTCAGAGGTAGAGACATTTCACAGGATGGACAGAGATTGCTCCACTTCATGCAGCAGAACCCAGAAGTTCTACACCAGGTGAATTCACGTCTTTTCTATGGGGTATTACTATATTTCTGAATTCTCCTGGGTTTTGGGGTACTTAACACCAGGTAGCAGCGGCTGTTTAGTGACAGAACAAGTCTCCCCACTCTGGGATGCAACCCCTGAGTAGCTTCAGCTGTGTTCTCATGACAACCAAGGACTGAAGTTATTTTTTGTCACACTGAACAATGTAGGCCCTGTACTTGTCTGTACAGCATCTTACAACTGGGTGTTTCATTTTTGCTGATTAAAAAAATGTATGTGAGATCATCAATACACTTCTATAGATAAATGGGAAGAAAAGTCTTTAAAGTATTTTAGGAGGAAGAAGAAAAATTTCTGGCATTGAACTACACATTTTGGTAATGAAATGTGCAAACTGAATGTCTATATGCTGTCAAGTTTGAATATTTTATTTTGCAGTAGATGACTCACTGGGATTTTTTTCTATTAAAGGTAAATACAATAGAAATTAAATCTCATGCTTCTGAAAAGGAAGTGGCCTCTGTAGTGCTTAGGAGAGATTGCCCCTTCTCAACTCCCTCAGGTTTTCACAGCCCAAGTGCATTACAGAGAGAAAAAGATGTTCATAGCTACAGATCTCCAATGCCACACGCCCTTAAATTCTCACTAAACTATTTGAAAATGCTGATTTACAGGAATCTAATGTGGTGGCAGAGCTGCCATTTAAGGAGGTGTGTTTCACAGGTCAGGAAGCTTTTAATCTAATGCAAATGACGAGTGTGATCATTTGTGATTCCCTGCTAGCTGGGTGTCATTTGTAAAAAGCCTGGCATGCAGTCACCAGTTGTTGTTGGCATTTGCTTGCTGTTCTAATTGAAGGTGAAAAGGAACTAATGGTAGCTAATATAATCCTGGCACTATATTCCGAGAATATTAATGGTGTTTATTATTGACATCATTACCAGAATAGGATGATTCCCTTGTCATATTACAGGTTCTTATGTTTTACACGCCTGACAGGGCTTTCCTGGAAGCAGCAGTCGGCGTTTGGGGCTGCTGGATTGCTCCACACTGCACCTCACGTGCAGTGATTGAAGGGGCAGAGCCGCAGGCTGGTCCATTTGTGGCAGTCCTGATGTAATACTTTGTCTGTTAATATGCAGTAATCTTTCACTTTACAGCGTATGACTAGGCAGCGATCTGTCTTTATTAACTTCAGATTCTGCGGAATACGTTATATTTATTTTGAATGCAGGCTTTCACATACTCTTTTAAATATTAATGGCTGGTCTCCAGCAGTCAGCATAAATATGATTTGCATTAGCACTAGTCATATCATATTGAGTGCCTTTGATGTCAACTATTCAGGGTACTAATATCTGACATCATCTCCCGAGGTCACTGACAACTTTGACCTTTATTCTCATGCACAGTTTCTATAGTCTCAGAAGCTCTTTTGAATTGATTTGAAATTTTGACTCTTCCCTTTATGAGGCAGTAAAATTGATAATTATTCAGATGGGAACTGAGTACTGAGCGAAAAATCAATTCCACCCGCTCTCTGCTGCGTATAAAATTACTTCTGAGTCTGCCGGACTGAACGGATGGCCAAGGTAAAAGCAGCAGGCAGGAATAGTGGAGAGGATTAGCTGGACAAAACTAATAGCCTAAAGGGATGGCTTTGGAGATGAGGGAGTGTGTCGGTTGGGGGTTATTATTAGCAATGATGGGACTCATTGATCATATGTTTACATCAGGTTTCCATTGGGTTATAAATCAGCCCTGAATAGAAGCGGAACCCAGGGCCTGGTGCGCTACCGGGGGCACGGCGTATTAGATTATTCTCACTTTCACACTCGGATGAAAAGTGAGACATTGATTATTCATTGGCTGGCCATTAAACACTGGGTTTATGGACGATTTGACTATCATAGAAGCTAATGAACAAGATTGCTGCTTCCTAACCAGCGGTTTCAGTTTTCAGGACATCTGTTTGGTCTCAGTAATGCATAACCCTGTTAAGGAGCGGGTCACAGACGCTTAACGGCGCTGAAACCCTGCGGCCTGCTGCCAAACCGTGCTGCACTTCGGGGCTCTGGCGGCTCCGTACCTGCGCCGCTCCCAGCCGGGGCTCGGGGCTGCCGTGAGGCTCCGGCGGCAGCCGGACAGCGACCGGCCCCGCTCGGGCCCCGCAGCGCCGCCGGTGTGCCCCGGCCCGGGCCGTGCCGTGCCGGGAGCTCGGGCAGCGCCGGCCCCGCGCCCCGCCCAGCGCGCCCGGGGCAGGGCAGCGGCTCCGCCGGCACAGCCCGGCACGGCATGGCATGGCACGGTACGGAACTGCCCAGCACGGCCCGGCCCGGCACGGCCCGGCACAGCCCGCCCGGCACGGCACAGCCCGGCACGGCATAGCCCGGCACAGCGCGGCACAGCCCGGCAGGCCTGGCACAGCCCGGCACGGCATAGCCCGGCACAGCCCCGCACAGCCCGGCACGGCCCGGCACAGCCCGGCAAGACCCGGCACAGCCCGGCACGGCCCGGCACGGCACGGCATAGCCCGGCACAGCCCGGCAAGACCCGGCACAGCCCGGCACGGCACAGCCCGGCACGGCAGCGGCACGGCACAGCCCCGCCACGCCGCTGGCACAGCCCGGCAAGACCCGGCACAGCCCGGCACGGCACAGCCCGGCACGGCACAGCCCGGCACGGCACGGCATAGCCCGGCACAGCCCGGCACAGCCCGCCCGGCACAGCCCGGCACGGCACGGCACAGCCCGGGGTGGGGCCGGGGCCGAGCGGCCGCCTCGCCGGAGCAGAAGCGGGCGGTCGGTGCGGGCCGGACCCGCGGGCGGCGGGAGGGGCCGGGGCTGGGCAGGGGCGGCTCTACGGGCCCGGAGCCCTCCCGCAGCAGGAACCGCCGCCCGCCCGGCCGCGAGTGTCCTGCGGCATCACTGTCATCATCATCATCACTGTCATCACCATCATCACCATCATCATCATCACCATCACCCCCATCAGGCCCGCGCTGCCCAGAGCTGTGGGATCGCACCCCTCGATCCTGCCTTGCTCCCTCACGAGTGACCCGCAGCAGCGCGGGGCTTTAATGGGGTGCTGTGACTGTTCAAAGAGGGAAAATAGAGAACATGGAAGTGAAACAGCTCCGTAACGCTCAGGAGCAAGCTTCGGCATCCCTGGGAAACTCAGCAGGGGCTGCTGGCTCTGGCCGGCTTTTGCCGTGCCCGGGCTCGCAGCCTGAGCTCCATCTGCAGAGAGCCCTTGGTGAGAGGATCTCACAGCCACACCCAATTAATGTGGGAAGTAATTTCAGATGTATGGGTAGAACACAGTATTAAGTTTACTGCACTCAACTATTGATGTTATGTTCTGTTCTAAGCACTTTGATAAATAGTTTTTAAGAAAGCTCCTACTTTGTCATTTTTCTCAAATTGAGACTTGAAGCCTCTGCTGCTTCACTTTATAAATGAAAGTGTAATTTTTGGTCTTAAGAAGCTACCTTTACCTTCTCTTAATGCTGATCTTGCTGAACTCTACACATTAGGCTGTTAGCTCAATTTTTGTGTTGTAAAATACTATTCCTTTTAGTTCTTTCCATGAAAAAAAAGTCGATTTTTGTGGCATCTTTCACCTGCAGTTCTAACAAATGTTTATGAACAAGGCAAAATAGGTAAAGAATTCTTGCTTGCATCTCTGAAATGATTCTGTGCTGGATGCAGAGGGGATAAATGGTTGAATAGAAACAGGATTTCAGTGGCATTCCAGTATTCACTTTCTTTCCTGGGTGTTTCCTGGGCAGGGATGTAAAATACAGGGAGGCCAAGTGAGGGACGGCAGTGCCCAGTGATTCCTTGCTGTGCATCTATTTCAGGAGGATCATGTGGACAATGAGCTGGGTTTTCCGTGAGCCTGAGCACTGCAGCAGGGTTTGGGTTCCCCAGCCACGGTTGCTCCGTGTCTCAGCCCCAGCGCTGGCAGAGAGCTGTGGGGCTGGGGCTGTGGGATGAGCCCGAGCTGAGCCCTTCCAGGGTTCAGCATTTCAGGGGGCAGCAGGTGGGCAGTGCTGGAGGAGGGGACGGTCGGCAGGGACATGGGAAGCGCCAGCATTCCCTGCCAGAGGAGAATCTGGTGGAATACAAGGGCTGGAGAGGGACCTCTGGACAGGAGTGTCACAGCGGGTAAGAGGGAAGGTGTGCAGGTGAACAAAGACCAGAGCCTGGAGCCAGGATGGGATGGGAGGTGCTGGGTGGGAAGAGGGGCTGATGGCCTGAGGAGCTTGCCTGGGCTGCCCAGTGAGCAAGGCCCCAGTGATGGGAGGCACCGAGTGAAGCAGCACGACAGGCACTGCCTGCAAAGTGGAAACCAGGAAGCAGAGGTGCCAGTAGCAATGAAAAATCAAGTGGCATTACTACAATGAGAAAGTATTATAAATTGCAACTTTCCTTCTTTCCCTTTTACATAGTGAAATAAGTGATGTTTTTGTTTTTCAGATAAAGCTCAGTGCTGTATACAGCTAGTGTGGAGTTATGCACAGTAATAGAGATAAAAACCTGCAGTGGAGCTGTGTTTATAACACGTGCTTCATGGCCCAGGCAGCAGCACTTACACATAAGCACATCACAAAGAATCTAATTGGCACTGGCAGGGGGTACTGGTGTGCAAGATGTTGAGTGCCTAAGACCCTCGCTCATATTTGTGAGCATATACTTCATCTTAAGAGCAGATCAAACCCACAGGTGTGATTGTTCCGATGCTTAAAATCAAATGTGTTTTAAAGGCTGAATCAGGATGAGGGTGCTCAGCTTTTGCTGGCTCAAGGCTTGAAAGTTGTGATAAAATAGTGAGAAGGATTTTCCCTGGGACATCTGTTTCAGCCTCTTAGCCCAATTTAAAAATGTTATCCAATACTACCATAACTTTCTTTATTAATTGAAAGGGATGGCGATATACCAGCTGTAGCCAAGCCAGCAGAGATTTGGGTGGCTAAGCAACAGAAAAGGCAGCATATTGAGTGAGCCAAAATTCAGTCTCAAAGTCATTTACTTTAACCAGTGACAATACGTTTAGACTCTAGTGTTTCGATTTGATTGATGGTTTAATATCATATATAATCTTTTTAATGAAGGAACCCATTTAAATATGTTAACATTTGCACTAGTAGTCTCCCATGTACATAACTGCATTTAATCATTACTCTGATTGTTTTTGTGGTTGTGTAATTTGCATCAGCAAAATAACTATGTCAAAGATGTGTTATATTAATGAAAGCTACAGTTGCTTCTCTTTTATACGTGCTTCTTACTGTTCATGTATAAAAACGGCAGCAATCCCAGTCCCAAGTATATTGCTAAATGTATAGTTATCACTATGTGTGCTGTCAATTAACAAACGAAAAAATTAATGAGCTTAGTGTCTTTTCTAATTCCACTTTGTTTAAAGCCTCATTGTGATTCGTTATCATGTGAACTAAGTAATTTAATTTTAAGACTTTTAATGTTAAAATACATCATCATTACTGATCTATCGGAAGATTTCACGGTCTTAATAATGGCGCTAAATCAAATTGGGAATCCCCTCTCAATCATCCGGGCTGTGCTGCAGTTGGCGGAGCGGTTTTGGGCTGGGGAGAGGTCCCGAGCGCGCTTTGTGCCAGCCCGGGAGCCACAAAGGCGCGCACGCCGCGCGAGGTGTGGGCGCCGCAGGGCCCCGGGCCAGGCAGCTGCTCCGTGTCTGCTTTTGTTTATCCCTTGCTGGTTTGTGTAGCCTTTAGGCCAGCACATGAAACAATCGCTTCTACAGGGTCAGCTGCTGGTCAGAAGCAAAGCAAGAAAAGGCTTTGCCTCAAAACGCCTCAGCCGTCGTTTCAGCGCAGCTGGCACCTGCTACTGGTGCGCAGCGGGAGGGTTAGGGGTCAAAGAGGCAGTTGTTCTAAACTCAGTGATGGCTTAAAGGGACTTGTAGATTAATCTGCTTTATTAACTTCTGTATATTAGATAACTATTGCAGTGAATGACAGTCCGTCTTTCTGAATAAGTCCCTTCACCTCATTCTCTTTTAAATTGGCTTTTGAGTAATGAATATTAAATAGAATACATTTCAGGGTAATTAAGTGGAAACATTAGGATGATGTTGTTTTACAATCATATCTATAAGTTTCTTGTGTATTTATCTTGCAATATTACTATTCATTGCTTTTTGCTAGAAGAACAAAAAGCATAAATGTTTCAATTAAACGAGAGGAATTGGCTGTATTTCTCACTAAACCCCGTGTCTTTGTGCTGCATAAGTATTTTGAAAAAGCAAATAAGTTTAGGGAGAAGTATAAAAATGTTTTATTCCTTGTTTACTCCCTGCAATGTAATACTTTACTTGGAAATGTTCAATTTTTGCTGGCTGTGGTTCTGTTATGATAATAAACACTAAGAGGTGCTGGTTTGGGGAAGGTCAAAAAATATCACTGTTCCATAGAATCTAACTAGTGATATGAATAGCACCAATAATTCTGTAAAGTTCACATTATAATTCGAAATCCAGTTAGAAGTGATGCTTGCAGTCTGGAAAGAAAGCAATATCTTTGCAAAATGGATAGGGAAAGGTAACAATCCATTCTGTGATCTGCTACTGGCAGATTTGCCACGTGAGTGATGAAACTCGCTCTCTGTGAATGAACTCCCTCCTCCATTTGGAAAAAAAAAAAGTAAATTTAAAATTCTATAATAGCTGCAGCTTACAAAGATGTTAATTGCTGTTGGATCTGAAGGCAGCAGCCGAGATGGTGCTGGTGTGGAGGTCCAGGGCTGGATGAGGCAGTTCCTGGGCATTCTGACTGGGAGCAGAGCAGAGACAGGGGAGGGTTTGTGCCCAAAACTCTGTAAGTGACTGGCAGACCCTAAATATGTGTCCCACTTAACCTTGGCAGATGTCTGGTTTTCAGTACTCTGGAAGTGAACCTCAGAATACACATTTTTCATGGGCTAATGCTGTTGGTTTTGTCTGTTTGTGATCCGGAGAGATATTTGTGTGCTCGAGATGTCTTCTGAAGTCATGGCCTCCAGCTGGGTTTTATTCCTTTGGCGTGTACTCATTTGGAGTTTTTACTGAGAATTGAGATTATTGGGTATTTGCATGTCTCCAGGAAGCTTCACAGCTTTAAAATAAAATACAGTTAACAAAAAAAAATGTCACAATGGCTTGATGAGATCTGAGAATGCTGTTACCTTCTCTCAGCTTAGCACGGCATTGTCTAGGTAAGCTGAGTGTAACTTGAAGAAATCCTCCCTGTGCATTGCTGGGCACATCAAATGAGAGATTTGAGTGTCTGGAAGAGCACCACACACAAAGGGCTGCAGCAACATGGGCTGTGACCTCTCAGTAGAACCATGTTTTTGAATTCATAAGTCGTTTTCCTTAAAAAAAAAAGAAATAGAAAAAATTAAAAATGAAGTGTGTGCAACCATTCTTTAAAATCTTTTTAGCATGACAAGTAAAGTAATCTTCCATTGATACTTAAAAGTCCATCTGCAGAAATTCAGGCAGAATGTTAGAGAGATGCAATATCTATTGAAATGCTGAGTGTCAAACTGCCAGGGTAATGTATTTAGTATGAAATATAATATTCAGTGCATTTTGTTTTGATGACTGCATGAAATAGCCGTGTGCTCTTAGCCTTTGTTGTTGTTGTTGTGAAAGATGATATTCACTGCCAAGTGTTGGTGGCTGCTCAGGACACAGGAGCAATCTGCTTATTACCAGCTTTATCATCTGTCTTTGTATTTATTTGCAAAAGCTTTGGTTACAGTTCAGTTCATCAGGATAACAAAAACACTTTTAATTGTTCCACAGAAGAAATTAGAATCTATTTATGAACAGTTTGAAAACAGAAGAGGCTGGCAATCTGTCAGGCAATGGGTAATTAATACTCATTTTAGGCTTTTTAAGTTGTGTGCTGGTCCAGTGCTCTGCTGGAGCCAGCAGAGGGGTCACTGTGCCCTCCAGACCACCCTGGCACAGTGGGCACAGCCCAGCTGCTCCTTTCTCCCACCCTCATGTCCTTCAAGGGGTGGTTTAAAGCCCAACCTGCCTCTTGTCCCTGCTAATCATCTCCATATCAATTGATATGGGTAAAACAATTACCCCTGTTCTAATTGTCTCTGGTTATTGTTGCTGTGTGGGGGAAGCCTCTGGCTCTGCTGCAGGCATGTGTCCATAGAGCTGAGCCTGCTCTGAGCCCGCCCTGAGCCCGCCCTGAGCCCAGCCTGAGACTGCTCTGAGCCTGCTCTGAACTCAGCCTGAGCCTGCTCTGAGCCCGCTCTGAGCCCGCTCTGAGCCTGCCCTGAGCCCAGCCTTAGCCCAGCCTGAGCCCGCTCTGAGCCCAGCCTGAGCCCGCTCTGAGCCCAGCCTGAGCCCGCCCTGAGCCCGCCCTGAGCCCGCTCTGAGCCCGCTCTGAGCCCAGCCTGAGCCCGCTCTGAGCCTGCCCTGAGCCCAGCCTGAGCCCGCTCTGAGCCCAGCCTGAGCCCGCCCTGAGCCCGCCCTGAGCCCGCTCTGAGCCCGCTCTGAGCCCAGCCTGAGCCTGCTCTGAGCCCAGCCTGAGCCCGCCCTGAGCCCGCTCTGAGCCCAGCCTGAGCCCGCTCTGAGCCTGCTCTGAGCCCAGCCTGAGCCCGCTCTGAGCCCGCTCTGAGCCCAGCCTTAGCCCGCTCTGAGCCCAGCCTGAGCCTGCCCTGAGCCCAGCCTTAGCCCAGCCTGAGCCTGCTCTGAGCCCAGCCTGAGCCCAGCCTGAGCCCTTACTGGAAAGTGTTGGTGTAGGTGAAATTGATGTTCTGTCCTCCCAAGAGGATTAAATAATGTGTAACTCATCACTGGGGCAGAGATGCTTGCAGGGGACCCCAGCTCCATCCTGTGTCACCTCTCAGACAAGAGGGCAGGCTGTACACACAGAGAGAGGCTCTCACTGTGGGCACTGTAAAACATGCCTAAGTGCTTAAGGATTCTCAAAGATGAGCCTGTGCTAGAAATCCCTGAACCTGTCTACTTTGTCATGTGCTGCTAAAAGCAGAGAGGAATGGGTATTAATTTTTTTTTTTTTGGTGAAGTTTTGAAAGAGCTCAGCCCTCTGGTACATCAGACCATCCTGAAATTTCTGTTATGAATTATGGCAGGTTGTGCATTCCACAGGTCCCAGTTAATCACAGTCCTGTCATCGTTAAAAACAGCTGTAGCACCATATAGTTACAGCCACTTGTTTAGAAATAGCTGAATCTTAAATAAGCAGCTTAGATTAATATAAAATGACAGTCTAGTAGCTGTAACTTAAAATCTCTGCATGCTACCAGCTAAAAAATGCAGATTAAGGATTGATGTCACAATCTTAAATTATTCCAGCCTAAGGTGGAATAACTTGCTGTCTAACAGGGAGCACAGATGGATAGGCAGGAAGAAGCTGTGCAGATACATGAGTTTGTAAACATCTGTCAGCTACAGCAGGTACCCAGATACAAAATCCTGCACTTCAGGCAGCGCATGAGCATGTGACATTCAGCAGAGGGTTTACATGAAATTCTGCACAGACAGGAGCAAGTCAACACACCCTGGAAGGTAATAATTAATGAAATATATCCTTCAGAAGGAGGAGGGATTCCATTCATCAGGCGTTGTCAGTACTGCTACTGTTAACTGTTCTGCTCCCAGAATGTGATGTAGCCAGCCCTTGGACCAAGCAAGATTGCTCCACCCTGTGAGACTCAGTGCTTTCCTGTTGGGGCAGTGTGCACTGGCCACTGGCATCACTCCTGCAGCTCTGGTGGGTGTCAGCATGGTCTCCCCTGACAGAGGTGGACCCAGTTCTGATGAGTGAGACTGGATGTGTGATAGTCCTTCTTGGAAAAAATTCAGATGCAACTGCAATTTGAAAATAACATATTCTGTCATGTAGGAATGGGGTCTCAGACAATGACTGTTGGAAAACCTGCTGGGGCAGGGCAGAGCTGTGTTGTGAACAGCTCAGGTGCAGACTGCAGCTGCTGCCCCTGCCCAGCAGAGCTGTGGTGGCTCCATGGCATAGCACAAACCTCTGCTTTGTAATCCCATCAATGCCCTGGAGGGCAGATCACTGCTGGCTAAAGGTGGGGAATTGGGAGGGGAAGCTTTGGAAGGAGCTCTTTGCACTCCTGCTCTGGGTTATTGTGCTATTAACGTAAGAACCAGACCACAGTGGCTCTGGTGCACATGGCAGGGGCTAAACCTGTCCTGAGGGTGTCCTGAGAGTGTGCTCATGCTCCTGTTTATATACAAAGTCAGCTCTGACCTAAGTTCACACACTCTTATTTTAGGACTATTTCTGCTGGCTCATGACTTGGATCTGCTTCAAGTGAATTCCCACACTCAGCCCTTTGGCCAGTTCTGAAGATGTGTTGGGAAATGCAGAGCTCCACATTCCCTGTAGCTGCTCCTTTTTCACATCACCCTTTTGGACACTGGGAGAATGGGAGTCTCCCAGCAGGATGTAAAACTGATGGGAATACCCTGTGAGAGACACACTTGGAGAATATTTCAGTCCATCAGCTGCTGGCACATTCTAGTTCATGGTGTGCAGTGTGTCTCCCAGATGCCTTGTCCTGGCACCAGGATTGGGTTTTTTCTCAGCCATTTGCTTAGTTCTCATAAAAGCAGGCAAAAAGGGCAGTGCCTGTTGAACTGTTGCAACAGAGGTACAGAATTGGGTCCCTCACACTTTTTAGCTTCAACTGTTGAATCCTGAAATTTTAGTTACTAATGTTTATTTAAATACATATACTGGAAGTGTCCATAAAGAGGGTGAAATGCTACATACTCTGAGGAGAATCTGGAGGAATCTGGTCTGGAGGGGGATGCCAGGCTTGGCCTGAGGGCAGTGGAAGGCTCTGGAAAGGGCTCTGGATCCATTGCCTGGGCTCATGGAGTGCCCGTGTTTCCTCTCCTGCCTCTCCCTCCCTCCTCCTGCCACAACTCCTCTCCTCTTCCTGTACATGTCATGGAAATTGGCACCAGGATGGGAGGGATTGGGGAGGGAAAAGGAAGGAAATATGAAAGTCATAAGGGAGAGGAGCTGCAGTGTCACCAACCTCCCGTGCTGCTCTGGACAGCTTGATAATATTCTGTCTTGGACTAATGTGGTTTCATCATGCAGGGGAAAAGGCACGTGGTTCTTCAACTCTTATATATTACAAAGCTCAGCTGATGTGCTGTTTATGACAGTTAAATATTTTTAGTTCAGGAATAATGGGCTTATTCTTGCTTTCAAGATAAATAAAGGCTTTATTTTCTGCATTTCATCTGGAAATTTTAGCTTTGAACATGAAAAATATAAATATGAAAGCCAAACTTTCTAGTAAATAAATATTTTAGAAAACAGATTAAAATTTAAAGTATTTAATAATCCTGGAGTATTGAAATCTTCCTAGTATTATTAGTAAATTATGATCTGTTTACTGATAGAGGAAAAATTGATGATGAAAGAACTAAGAATTCCAAAGGACATTTAAATTAGTGATTAGAGATCTTAAATTAAGAGCAGACTCTCCAAAGCTGGAGCTTTAAAAACCCACCAAATTTTATATGCTAAACAATGAAAAAAAAAGGTGATTTTTCAGATCTGAATGGAAACAATGAATGCTATTAACAGACAAGTATTTTGTTAAAATCTGTGCATGTTCCCTTCTAAATCCTTTGTAAAGAAATACTCATAGTTCTTTCTCTGATGTTACTGTAATGGTTTTTTTGCCAAAATGTGGTTTTTTGCAGCATAGTAAAGGATCCATCCAAACATATGGCAAAGAGAAGTGAGTTACAGGACTTGCAGTGTTGCAAATGTTCTGTTGATAACCTGGCACAGCAAAGCAGCCTTTGCAATGGAAGGGCAGCTTCTCTTCCTGCTTCCTTGCTTTATAGCTTTAAAAATGCTTCTGTCCCAACAACTGGCTTTGTTACAAGCTGTGAAGATGAAAACCTAGCGAGGAATGAATTATAAGGAGTCATAATTATTCTTCATGTTTGGAAAACAAGCCCCTATTGGTGCTTGTGCAGAGGTTTGGAATAGTTTGCTCTGGTTCCAAAGCAGAATGGAGCAGTTTTTGGCCTCTGAGTAATGGAGCACAATTGGTGTCATGCATAACTGTGAAATCAAGTGAAGAACTGGCCTTTCCCATGACAGACCATGTGTTCCTAACCTGGATGCTGAAATGATTTGTGGATCTCTGTGTTCCAGGTGATTTGTAGTGCTAGGATTCATCTTTTTCATTTAGTGAAACATGCTGTTTGACTTTGCCTTGGCCAGTTATTACAGGCTAGTTTGCAGTGTGGCAGCTCTCTGGAGACCCCGCTCACAGCTGCTCATTGGCCTACAAGAAAGGATTTAATGATTTTCTACTTCTTCTGTGTTTGGTTTTAGGGTGTGGATATTTTATAAATGTGAGTCAAACTATTTACTGGTGACATTTTACAAATTTTCTCTCTGTTTAATCTCTAAGTAATGTTTTTAGGTTTGTATATGTTGTGGCCTTTGGCGTTTGTTACTATCTCAGAGCATTTTATCTTTAAATGGATTCCATTGTTATTTTGTAATTTCTTTGTACAAGAATGGTGCCAATCACTAAGATAAGTCTTACCCTTCCCAGCTAGACACACACCAGAGGTACAGGAGTAGAGCTGAACAAGCAGAGGGCTCAGAGTCAGAGCTTTGTGGGGCTCTAGGGCAAAGTGAATGTGCAGCTTCTGCTTAGGTGCCAGCAGAACCTAAATGTGTGAGCTGCTGGATCTCAGTGCTTTGTAGAGCTGAGAAGTGGCTGTATCCCTGCTCTAGAGCTCTGTAAAGCAAGTCAGAGAATAAACTCAAATGTCTAAACTCTGAGGCTGAGTGTGTAACTGTGGTGGAAAGGGTACAGGCTTAAAGACCTGTGATAAATAGGTATGATTCGTGCTGATAAAAATTGAAACAGTAATCAATATTGATACAGTAATTCATATTTGAGAATAATAAAACAGTTAATAGTTAAAAGTTGTAATGCCAAAGAAGAGAGAGAAAGGAAGAGCTCCACCCACCACCCCCTTCCCAGCAGATGTTCTCAAAGACCACAAGAAGGAAGCTGAAGATGCAGTTGCTAAAAATGACCAAGAACCTGGTTGAGTCCAAGAAAATGCTAATTATAAAAGACTTATTGTTTTGATATGTAGATGCAGTGATACGTTAGTCTTGGCTTACATTGTACTGGCTTGGTGCGCATGTGTAACCCAAAGGTGAATTAAAGGACAACGAAGAAGACTACAGGGCCTTCATCAGTGACGACCCCCAAAGGCTTGTGCGACCACCAAACCGAGTGGTGGTGCATGCGTGGTAAAGGTGGTAATGAAGGCAGAGACTGAAAAGTGACGAACCAAAAATGGAAGGAGATGGTATTGACACATGGCATATAAAGAGTGACTTTTACTTAGCAAACTTGTACGTGAAGTAGCAAAAGTCAAGAACCCTGCCCTCCGTACCCCACAGTTGTTTTTGCTTATGCGCTATTATTTGAACCAAATTATACCTTATTTATATATATTTTCTAAACTATTCAATGAAAATTGTTGCTACCTTAAATATTGTTTAGTTTTTTTTGATGAGATAATTGAGCAAACATAACAGACCTTTTGCTGTAATCACAATTGCCTTGGTTGCAATAGGGAGTGTTCCTCTCCAGCCCTGGCAGTGTCCTACTCAGAGAAAGTTGGATGTGAGAAAACCAGAGCCTTGAAGAGCAGCCTGGGTTTTGTCTCAAACTCGTACAGATTGCTGGGCACACGTGTTGCTCTCTGGAAATAGTGTGGCAAGGGGGAAAATCCTGGAGGGAGCTTCAAAGCCTGTACCTCAATTAACTCTGCTCTAAGTGTCAGTTCACACTTCAGGTTTTATTCAACTTTGGCTTTTGAGATGAGCTTAGGCAATATTTTTTTTTCACTTTCTTCACTTGGTAGTTTTGGTTATAGAAATATTTGTTTGGAAGAAGGACTTTTGTAATACCATGTTCATATAGGAATCATCAGTGATTTCAGCAGTATTAGTAAAGGTTTCATGCATTTTTCCATCTTAGCACATCACACAGCTTAACAACAGCATCCACATTCATGTAAACTGTCTGACTCTTCTTTCAGATGATGTCAGTCCTAATGAACACCATCATCTTTGGAGACTGAAGAAACCAATGGCCTGTGTCAAGACTGCTGCTTAGACTCACACTTCTTAATGAGAAAGTAAGTGTTTAGGAAATTCTGCCTGATCACATGCCAAAATAGTTAAAATAATTACTACACATAGAACAGAGCTGCCTGCTGCACTTTCAGTTGCCATCTCTGTCCCTGGTCCTTGCTCCATTATGCTCATGTTAGGAATGAGGAGTGTATTTCAACCCATGCACCTTGTAAGCATCTTACAGATCGTTCCCAGAGGTTGAGTGGGTCCATTTCGATGAAAAATCCTCACAAACTTTTACCCCAACCTCTACACCCAACCTTCGATCATGCAAGGATATAATTAACCTTTTCCTAATAAACTTTGTTTTCATATTTCCAGAATTAAGCAGAAGTTATGCAAGCTCATCAGGCTTCTAGATAGAAAGATAAAACAACAACACCATGCAAATCACATCCGAAAAATTGCTTCCTAGAAAAATAGTTAACCAGTTTCTTTCTCTGAATGGTTTCCCAGGAGCAACTGGCTTTAGGGGGGATTATCTGAGTGCTCACACTTAACTGCTGGCATTGATTGCAGTTTGGGTTGTGTGCATCTGTGGCAGACTCTGTAAAGCAGGAAACAGGCTGCAATTCGCCCTTTCAATAAAATCTGAAGCTGTCAATTTGGATATGTCCATCATGTTTCCCTGGTGACTTCCTAGGGACGCTGTTCTGTGGGATGGGAGCCCTCTGAGGGACAGCCTTGATCCAGAGGTGTGCATTTTTTGTGTGGCGAGGGGTTGTTTCTGAGAATATTGACCTGTTGTCTGTGCCTTTCTGCAGAGCTGGCTCTAACTTTATTCTGAATTGCTTTATCTCCTGGGCACTCACAAGCCTCAGTGTATTACTGCTTTGGAGAATGAATTGTCTATACAATAAGAGGGCGCTGGAAAAAAAATCAGACACTAAGATTAGCAGCAACCGCATACATTAAAATTCAAACTGAAATCCCAGCCATGGAAGGAAACTAATAGAAGAAGAAAATATATCAAGAAGAGAAGCGCTGTCTCATCATTCACCTGTGCTGAAGGATCCAATTTTAGCCATATCTAACAGCAATGTCATTCATCTTCTTGGTGTGTTACTGTGATTTAAATCCAAGCTCTATAAGAGAGAGCAGTTCTTTTAAAATGATTGAGAGGGAATAAGGGTAAATTCAGTGTTTAGGAAAACTTTATGACATCACAATATTATACTTTACAGATGGAAGCAATATTTTCTACTTTGGAAGGAAAACTAATCATTTTCTATCTGCTCTGAGTCACTGCCTCATTATAAAAGTGGGATATAAGTAGTTTTCTGCACTCCCAATCTTGTTCAAGACGACACTTTTGTTTATATAATGCTTCTGATTTATAGTTCTTAAGGATTAGCCTGACTACATATTAATTATATGGTTTTGATGCTTCAGTATAAGAAGAAATTAAATATTTCACTTGAAGATAAAACCATGGAGCTGTAAATCATAAAGAATAAATTTGTGACTGTCAGAATATTCTTTTTACTGAAATTAGACTAGTTCTAATGATTATGTGTTTTGCTTAGCAGACATGGATATGTATAAGCACCTTTACTTAGGAACAAGTCTTATATTTCTTTTGGAAGAGTGACGAACAGGAAATAGGATTTGCAATATTTGTATTGCCCTTTTTGCATCAAGGTTATTTATTTCATGTTGAAAAAAAGTAGGACATGTACTTACATATAACTGTAAAAGTCATCTTTTCTTGGCTCATTCCAGTGCACTGCTGATTTATTTATTGGGAATGGCTTCCTTTACTTCCTTTACTGTCTCTATAGTTCTTGGGAAATAGCAAGCATGCAAGTTACCAGGTCTTACTGCTCCTTCCAGTACTGCTTTTTTATTTTCATGAGATCTTCTTTGCCCATAAGTGATTTCAAAAGGAAAGCATCATGTTTACTGGGGGACTCAGAAAAATTGGGATTGACACATGCCTGCTCCAATAGGGTTAATTATGCCCAAATGGAATCATACCCACAGCCCACTCTACAACAGCGCTGCTCCCTTGAGGCAGCAGGAGCTCAGTCTGGACTGGCATGTTTGGGAAGCCCAGAGCTCAGCACAGCTCCCTGGTGGTGGCACATGGATGCCATGGGATGCTGTGATCAGGAAGGGGACACACAGATGTTATTCTTTGCTGTTGCCTGGGGATGCTCTTAATGCTTTCCATTGTGGGGTTGACTTAAGTTCTTGGAATGCCTCTTTTCTAAAAACCACTTGTGGACACTGGCCAACGTCTCAGGACTGTGGCCTCCTCTAGTCTGGACTCTGCACTGATCACTGTTGTTGATGTTTGGGGTTTGGGGTTTGGTGAGTGTTTGGGGTTTGGGGTTTGGTGTTTGGGATTTGGTGTTTGGTATTTGGGGTTTGGGGTTTGATGTTTGGGGTTTGGGGTTTGGGGTTTGGGGTTTGGTGCAGGCAGGTCCTGTGTCCTTCACGCCTGCTCCCAGGCGATATTCGGAGTGGTTTGAGTGTTGCAGGACCCAGCTGGGATCAGCTGCTGCCTCTGCTCCAGTGCTGCTGCAGGAGCAGCAAAGATGGTGACACAGAGTATTGCTGGTGTGAGAGGAGCTGTCCTGGGGGCATGAAATTGGCCAAGGAGACATTAAACCAAAAACTCCCTCCACAACTGTGGAGTTGTCAGGGCTTAGCCTTAGTGTTACAGTTTTATTACATTTTCTTTCACTATCCCATATTTTTGCCTATGTACAGACAACTGTAATTTTGATGATAATGACGTATGATTAATTTGGGATTTGTTTAAGATTTAAACCGGTTTAAACCTTTTAAAGGTTTTTTAAAAAATCTGACAAACAAATCCCAAACTTCTGTCCTTTCTGACGCTCTGTGTGACACCCTACAAGTTACATTAACTTCAAAAGTCTACTACATTTTGTATCCTAAAAGCTGATTCTCAGCCTGCCTTTAACAAGTTCTCTCGTTACACACCTGAAATTTGTGGAATACAGGTAATATTCCTCTGGAGTGCAATATCAGACTGCTCAGGAACCTTGCCAGGTACGTGGGCACAGGTTCATCAGAATGGTTCATTCTCCTCTGAATAATTGTCTGTATAAGTACTTATCCCAGGGCTGTGCTGATGCCCAGGGCCATGACTGAGGCTGTGACTGACACAGCCAATGTAATAAAGGCTGAACAGGGTTATTTGACTTGCTTGGCTGTGGTAGCAGGGTGGTGGGCAGCACTACAGTCCCCTCCTGTTTCATATTTCTAAGCTAAATCAACATTCTCGTGAGGTGCTAAAAAGTTCTGCTTTAAGTAGCCTATAACTGTGCCAGAATATGATGGGAAGAGAAATACAGGAAGTGATGCAGATGCCTGAGCTTCCCAAGAGCCCAGAGCAGATGGCCCAAACTGGCACCACCCTAGAAAGGCTTGAGAAGTACTCGAGGATGCTGCTGCCACCTCTCCAGGGTGTGTTGGAGCTGGCTGGGGGCCAACACCCACTGCTGGTCCCCCTTCACCTCAGCCCTGGTGGCTGTTAGCTTTTCTGTGAAGCAGGAGGCTCCTTTTAACTGCAAATGCTTAAAATTGAGCAGAAATCAATTTCCATTAGTAAGAAAATAAGCACAATCATTAAAAAATAGGACTAGAATAAAGAATAACTTGCTAATTGCATCCTGTACCTGCACACAAGCCCCAGCTCACCCCACTGCTCCAGACACCCCCGTGCAGTGGAGGCAGGCAGGATTATTGCCTCTGATCCAGCAAAGAGACCTTTGCTGAGATCCCATCAGTTTGCAGGCACCTGTCCCCACAGTCCTGTGCAGGAAGGAGCCCTCAGGAGCTGTTTTGGGGAGACTTTATTAGCTTGGCTCTTGTGAGCCAGCAAAGCCTGACACAATCACAGCAAAGAGCATGCAGGCAACAGACAAAGAACATTTGAAAAACTCTAAATGTGGAGTGCAGACACATCTGGTACTTCAAATCATTTCTGTGTGGGTTTTGGATTGTTTTGGTGTTTGAGTTTTGAAAAAATAGAATCACAGAATGGTTGCCGTGGGCAGGAACCCCTGAGCAAACACCCCGATTTGGGTTGGGACAAACAGCAGCCAAGGTGCTCATTGCAGGGGAGGAGCTCATGTCTGGGCTCTGAGATGTCCTTCAGTCCCAGGTGATGTTGGCAGACAGATTTCACACCCTGTCCCCCAGGTGGTGAGCTGCTGGGGGTTTGTGTGTTTGTGCTGTGCCAGAGGGGTCTGCTCCCTCCTGTCACCAGCCAGGCTGGACTCTGGCATCCTCCCGGGGGGCAAGGTGGGGCTGGCCTCCATGGCACATCCAAGGAGCCCTTGGCTGCAGGCTGGGGAGGAAGGACATTTCTCAGCCAGGTGAGCTGGGAAAGCTTCTGGCTGCAGTCATTTCTCTGCTGGTCTCAAATGTTTCACACGTTGCTGTGCCCAGACTCACACACCACAGAACTGGCTCTTGAGGGCACCTGGTGATTCTGCTGCTGAGTCTTCCTCTGGTTTTCCCTCAATTGAATACACATTATAGTTTCTATTTTTATCATCTCTCACAATGTATCCCCCACAGTCAGGTCTCCTTTAACCAAATGTTTGGTGTCTGCTTTTCCAGGTCACTCAGAGCATGCTGGAGAGACGTGGCCAAAGCTCTGCACTGCAAAGGGGCCTCCAATCCCAAGGGCGTGGATCTAATTTGACAAGGACTTTGGAAACAGAGAACTGACTGATAAACCCTCTTGGAAAGTGCTGGCACCCTGTTATTTGTTAGAGAGATTTTTTACTCTTGTGAAAACTATTTTTTAAGATATTTTCCACATTTTTCTATCTCTAGCCTAAATGTAAGGATTTATAATAGTGAAAACAATGGAAAATCAGCCTTACTTTGAAGAATGTTTTCAGCCTTTCTTATCAAAATTTATAATCCTGTTGTTTTAGCTTTATGAAACAGTGTAAAAATAGTGTATAACTAGAGAAAAAAAGGATATGCATTCATTCTGAATTTGTGTCAGTTCATGATTCTCAGTTCTGTACATAATAGTAAATAATATCTCATCAGTTCAAACCTCTAAGCTCACTCTTAAGACATATTTGTTTGAAAATGAGATGAAAGCCAGTACAAACTTTATATGACACCTTTTCAAACTATTTTTCTGCAAAATGTTCTATATTTCTTTGCAGCACACATGGTTAATGACAATGAGGACCACAAAGAAGACTGAAACAAACATTTTTAGGCTATAAGTGTAGCAAGAAAATTGAATGTTGCACAGAGCGGAATGAGAGAGGATGGAGCAAGACTTAGTGAAGTACTGATGTGTTATTTCACAAGTACACATTTTCCAGGTCTTTAGAATCAGCAAAAACAGAAGCACAGAAGAAAATGGAGGTGTTAAAACCCTTCACAAAGCATAAAGTTTATCCAAAACTGCAGAAAAAAGAAAGAGACTTACCCTGGGGAGCAGTGGGTGTCCTGTGCTGGGCAGGAGGGGCTGGGGAGATGCAAAATGGATTGAAGGAAGACCTAATAAAAATCAGAACCTCTTAAACCATAACTCAGTGTATTATGTGGAAAAGCTATTATTTAATGTGTAATTACAAACTTGCTTTGGGATTGAGTTGGGTTTTCCATTATTTACCTAAGAAAAAAAAATATTTCACATATTTGTCATGTTTGCTGACATTTGTGAGTTCAGTAACATTTCACCACTTCTTAGATAAGAATGGGAATTATTAATTGTGGCCAACAGGGAGAAAAAGTTCACACCTGTATTTCTTACAGGGCTTTTCAGTTTTCTTCTTTGCAATTGTTACTTTTCTGCACATTTTCAGATGGCAGAAAGTACAGCTGGAAGTTTATGGGGGTTTATGCAGCAATATCCATCCAGAAAAGGCTGTGGGAAACAGGACTGGCCTTGCCCAGCTTGTCAGTTTGCTGTTCACATTTGAGCTCAGTTCAAGAAAGGATTTCAGCCAAAGGCTCTGAGCTCCAGGAATGCTGAGCATCTGAGGAGTAATCTGTGGAGGTAAAGCAACGCATGGAGGATACAGAAATCCATGGAAGTTACAGTAATCCATAGAGGCTACAGAAATCCATGGAGCACATCTAATGCCTTATGCATTTTTTGAAAAGACATAATTGCCTTGAGGGCTTTGGAATTTTTTTCTCCTTTAAAAACAGTGGAAACAACGGAGTGGGAAATGTCAAAGGGAGATGCCACTCAGAGCCCAAGCAATTTCCTCCCAAAGAACCAAGGTGAGCCTGTCTGGCAATGCAGAGAGTTGGGGGCTGTAGAACAGGGCTGATTCTCCCCCAGCTGTGTTTTATATCCTCGGAGAGCAAGGCAGGGATGCTGAGGCTCAGGTGAGTGCCCATCCATCCATCCCTGTGTGAGTCAGGGCAAAGGCAGAGCAGGGCAGGGACGCTGAGGCTCAGGTGAGTGCCCATCCATCCCTGTGTGCCCAGCCATCCCTGGGCTCAGCACACTGAACATGGGCCCTGCTTGCAAAGGAGCCTGTGAAGAGCTCAGCCCAGCATATGCACACCTTACAGAGCAATTCCTTGGCTTCATTAATGTTTTATTGCACAAGGAGTTTACGATGACAGCGAACCTCTCAAACTGCAGCGGGATAACACGCTTCCTCACCAGATTAAAAAATAATGCTGCTACAGGTTTATGTACCGGGGTGTAGACTGCTGTTAAGAGGCACTGCTTTGACAAAATTCTTTTTGAGGTTTACAGAAAGCATAATAAAATATGTAAGTTACATTTCTACAAACAAAAGCTATAACATAAGTTATTTATAAGCATGAGATACAAATGGTATCACAATAAATAAACCTTAATGGATACCTGTGGCATCCATCCTAATGTAATTTGCCCAGCAAAAGTCATATTTAGTATAAAAACCTGGCAGCAGCTGTGTGTTGGTATTTAAAGTAGGAATGAAGGAGGGAAGGAAGCAGCTGCTTCCCCAGGCTCATCCCTGACCTGTGGCACCTCCCTGCCTTCCCCCTCAAACCAGATGTCTCTGTGTCTTTCAGGGCTTGTCCACGATAATAGGATGTTCCCTGTCAGCTTCACTACAGCCTGATTTTATTAAAGGTGGCAGAAAGAAATGGAGCCCCATCTGCCCATCACCCTCTGCCCTTTCAGGGGTAGCTCCTTCCCCAGCACCTCCCTTGAACCCTCTCCTTCTCCCCTAGTCTCAGCCATTTGTGTAACAATGCATGTATTCTGAACTGAAATAAAGTTTTGGCTTTTAAAATATCACAGTTAAGGTTACCAACCCCACAGAGATGTGTTTTGGAACAGGGATTGAAACCACTGAGGAATGTTCATTTGTCAGAGGCTTTAGAACCCGTCAGCACTGGCTCTCTGAGTGGGGCTGAACTGCTTCCACCCATGGGACACAGAGGACAGGGAGTTTTGCTGTGTGTCTGGACCCCTGGGCAGGGCTTGTGGGGCAGGAGTCCTGATCTCCTCCATCTTGGGGTACAGGGAACATGCCTTGTTCCGATGGGGAAAAGGCTGCTGAGGGCAGAGCTCCATGACCCTGCCCTCCCGTCTGCCTTCATGGGGTGAGGGGAGGCAGGAGGGGGCTCAGCCCTCCAAACCCAAAGCCAGGGGCAGAGAGGAATGACCTTTGGCTCCGCAGCCCTTCCCTCAGAAAAAGAGCAGCTGATTTAACCCCTGTGGGCTGACAAAAAACAAAAGGGGCTTTTTGTCAGCTCTGCTGAGCGCCAGGAGCTGAGTGCCTGAGCGCAGTGTTGCCCCATGAGAGCGCAGCCACAGCTGGCACCAGGGTCCTGCTCCATCCCTGGCACGGGGCAGCCAGGCCTCTGCTCTGCCCTGGGGCCTGGTGGCCATGGTGGGGCTCATCACTCACCAGGAGGACCCCCAGGGTCTCACTAAGCCCTGCAGAAGGCACAAGGGTCAGGGCCACATCCTCCTTTGGTGCACAAACCTCGTCCTTGCCTGCCACTGCCCTCCACAGCTGGGCACATCTGGCTACAGGCAGAGTTCAGGCAGCACGTAAGCTGCTTCTGGCTGTCCTATTCCCCCTCCCCTGCTGGTGCCAGGACACAGATCACACATGTCCCTCTTCTGGTTGAACACCAGCATCACCCACCAGCTGCACAGGGACCTTCCAGGGCTACGGCTGAAAAGCACTGTGGGTCCTCTGTCGTGCTGAATTCCACATGAGTTGTGTAATCACTCCAAACCATGTGGGGTTTATGCAGCAATATCCATCCAGAAAAGGCTGTGGAGAACAGGACCGGCCTTGCCCAGCCTGAGAGCTGCTGCCAAAGACAGGAGACACAGCAGGAACTCTGGAGCTACAGCAGGAACATCTCAGCATCTGCTACTGCTTCCTGGTGCAGGGGGTTGTTTGCAGTGCTCATCACGTGGTTTGATTATCTCCTGCTGCAGGAAGCACTTTTCAAAAGCTGAACGGTGGCATGGGCCACTGTCAGGCACATGGTGGGGGTCCTGCAAGGATCAGGGTCCTGACAGGACATGGGGCTGCATTGACAACCTCCCTCCAGGCCCCTCATTGTTGTGATCCTGAGGACATTCCTAGGGCTGAGGAGTGCCTGTGCACACCATTACCAAACCTGGTGATGATGGCAGGCTGCAGCACATCCCCTTCTTGTCACCTCCTGGCAGCCAGGCCTGGGAGCAGCTCTGGGTTTCAGGCATGAGTGAGACAGCTGCCACATCTCTGTCCCCAGTGACTCCCAGTGACAGACTGGATAGGGGATTCTTCTGCCCAGTGGGGCCAGGGAGTGGTCACTCCTCTTCCACAGCTTTAGTTGCTTTTCTCCCTGCTTAACCTTGTTCCCCCATAGCTCTGCAGGTGACTGGGAGCAGGGCTCTCCAGCCCTGGTCAGTCCCTGTGCCCAGGCATCCTGGCAGAGCTGGGAGAGTCCCTGTGCCCACAGCCCCTGACAGGCCCAGGGAGCTGTGCCCCAGTGTGCCAGGGCTGCACCGTGTTCCTCCCTGCCAGCACCACACACCTGGCTCCACATCTGGTAATACCTGTGCAACATTACCTGAAATTCTGAAAGCAGAATTTCCCACGGGATGACAATGCCGCAGCAGCCTTCCCACACACCTCCAGAACTCTCCTGCCTGTGTGGCTCCTCTGATCTCCCGCTAGTGCTGTCCAGCTCTGTCTTCTGGTGCTGTCCAGCTCTGTCCCCTGGTGCTTTCACTGTTCCCTGGTGCTGTCCAGCTCTGTCCCCTAGTGCTGTCTAGCACTGTCCCCTGGTGTTGTCACTGTCCCCTGGTGTTGTCACTGTCCCCTGGTGCTGCCCAGCTCTGTCCTCTGGTGCTGCCTAGCTCTGTCCCCTGCTGCTGTCTGTCACTGTCCCCTGGTGCTGTCCAGCCCTTTCTGCCCGTGTGCTGGGTTAGAGGCACCTGCAGCTGCCTGTTCATGGCTGGCACTCCAGGCTGGGCTCCGAGCACGCTCTGCCTCACCGTGCCATGGCAGGCAAAGGCCATGGGCTCTGCTATTCTGTGCCCCTCCATGCAAGGGCCAAGGCCAGGCCACGCCATGCTTTACCGTGCCATGGCTGAGGCCTGGCCAGAGCCCAGGTGGGTGTGGGATCTCTCTCCTCCTTGCTTTGGGAAGCTGCATGGCTGCTGGTGCCCTGCGCCTGCCCGCGGGTCCCGCTGCCTCTGTGCCCGCTGGAGCCAGCCCTGAGCGGGCTCCGACTCCCCGAAGGGCTGCAGCGTAGCCGGGCGGGCGCTTCCAGCGGCGCAGCAGCACCGCCCCTCAGGCCGGGCCTGCACTGCCGGGGCTCGCAGCGGGGCCGGGGCTCGCAGCAGGGCCGCGCCGGCCGGGCCGCACGCCCGGAGCGGGGCCGTGAGGGAAGCCCGGCACGGGGCCAAGGAGCGCTGCACCTGCCGGAGCGCAAGCGGACTCTGGATCGGGAGGGGCCGCGGGGCTGTTCGGGGCTGTGCGGGGCTGCGCGGTTCTGAGGGTTTATGCGGGCCCTGAGCCGTTGTGAGGGTTTATGCGGGCCCTGCGCGGTTGTGAGGGTTTATCCGGACTCTGCGCGGGCTCTGCGCGCCCCCCGCCCGCAGAGGGGCGAGGGAGACGGCGCGGCTGCGGGAGAGCTGCATTTAAGGATACCATACGTCCGGGGTTATTAATTATAAAGCATAATTAAAGTAAAACTACACAACGTCAACATATTAAATTTAAAAGCTAATATTAAAATAGCGTTAATATTTAATAAGGTAGCTGAGCGTTACAGAGCTGTACGCTGATACTCTATATTTAACTGTGTAAAACCAGGAGAGTTTTCCCAAAGAAAAATGTATTGTTTAGCTGATTATCAAAGACTCTGTGATATATTATCCATTTCACAAAAATAATATAGATATCTTTTTAAATATAGTAATAAAAACATACTAGTGCCTTTTAAATATACTATTACTTACCACCCCTTTTCATATTGTACTATCACAGACACTTTGGAATTGGTTTAAAAGCACATCATTCATTATTCAAAGCTCATCTTTGCATATTATTCCAGCTCAAGTCTGCCAGGCTCCCTGTGAAATCGTTCACAAAATTGATAACAGCAGACACACACGCAATAAAAAGATCGCCTTGGGCAGCCCGAGCTCCCATTATGCAGATCGAGCTGCAATTTTCTCTAACAAAGCCTGCCCTGATCCAGGACTGGGTGGCACTTTATTTATTTATTTATTTATCCTCCACCGGTTGCCTTTTCTCTTTTTTTTTTTTTTTTTTAATTTCCTTTTTTCCCCCTCTCCGTGTCCCTTCTGCCCCCGCCCCGCCGGGCCGCCCGGAGCGGGGCCCCGAGGGCGCTGCGCCCGCGGCCTCTCCGGCGGGCCCCGCAGCAGCTTGCGGGACCGCCTCAATCGGATTAGCTCCGCTCCGGGGAGCGGCGGCTGATGGCGGCTCCGCTGCCCGTCGCACCGAGCGGGGACAATCCGATTAGGGCCGCCGGGGCCGCGGGTGGCATCCGGCGGTCCCGCCGGGGCATTGCGCGTTTACTGGTGGCGTTAATGACCGCCGGGCGAGGCCGGGCCGGTGTCCCTCGGTGCCGTGAGCCGGGGAAACGCTCTCGACGGCCGGGGGCCGGGACGCGCCTCCTCAGCGCCCGCGCCGGGGAGCTCCGGGCGGCAGCTTGGCCGCGGCCGTCGGACCCCGTCGGGTCGGAGCCTACTCCGACCCCGCGACCCCTGCGGAGCACCGGGGTCTCAAAAAAGGCACACCGGGCCCCGCTTTTGCCGTGGGGCTGCCGCGGAGCAGAGCCGCGCAGAGCGGGGCCCGCAGGTGCCGCCGGGGGCTGCGAGCGCGGCGCCTGGGCCCGGCAGGTCCGTCCCGCTCGCTGCCGCTGCCGGCGAAACGATTGGGTACGTTGCGGTAATTGAATACAAAGGTTTAAAAACTAATCAAGTCCTTCCTGTCACCGCTCCGGCATCCCGGGCTCGCCCTGCCAGGTGCTGATCAAATGCCATTACATTCTATTAACAGGGAAATTCTATTCCCTGTTTTCATTTCCCTTTATAAGGGAGAACTAAGTAAATGCACCGAGCGTTATTTAATTGTTAACGCCTTGAGTCCCGTTCGGCCGTCAGGGACCGGCTGCCTGCGCGCACGGCAGCCGCGCCGGGCTCCATAAATTAAACCCAAACGGAATCTCGCCCTGTAGGGCTCCGGCCGCCCCCCAGGCTGGCCCCGGGAACGGCCTCGTCCCGCCGCTCCGCGCTGCCGTCGGGGCAGGAGCCTGGGCAGCCGCGGGCTGCGGGGACGGAGTCCCGCCTCGCAGGGTGGCCTCGGACCGTCGGGGCCCGTGGTGGGGCGGGGCCGGGCCGGGGCCGGGAGCGGCGCCCCCGACGTGCGACCCTCGGCCCCGCCCCCGCCCCGCGCGGGGCCATTGTTCGCGCGCCCCTGTGATGTCACCGCGGCGGCGGCGGCCCCCGCGCCCGGGCGCGAGGCCGGTGCGGGGCGGCGGCAGCCAATGGGCGCGCGGAGGGCGGGCGGCGGCGGCCAATGGCGGCGGCGGGGGCGCACGCGGCGCGGGGCGCGCGGCGGCCCCCGGGCGGTGACGGGGCGGCGCGCGCGCGCTCCGCAAAGTTTGGTGTCGGCGGCGGGTCCGGCCGGGCCGCGAGCGCAGCGCGAGCGGCGGCGCCTCCACAGCGGCGCGAGGGCGGCGGTGGCGGAGCATGGACCCGCCGAGGATGGACCCGCCGGGGCCGGCGCAGGGCCAGCACCAGCACGAGCCCATCAGCTTCGGTATCGACCAGATCCTCAACAGCCCCGAGCAGGACAGCGCTCCCCCGCCGCCCCCCCGGGGCCCCGACGGCGCGACCTTCCTGGGCGGCCCCGGCGGCCGCGGCGGTGCGCCCTACCCGGCCCTGCCGGCCCCCTTCCCGGCCATCGCCGCGCCCTTCGAGGACTCGGGATCGTACAGTGTGAACCTCAGCCTGGCCCCGGCCGGCGTGATCCGGGTGCCGGCGCACAGGCCCATCCCCGGGGCCGTGCCGCCGCCCATCTCCAGCGCCATCCCGGCCATGCCCGCCGTGCCCAGTCTGGGCAGCCTCAACTTCCCCTGGATGGAGAGCAGCCGGCGCTTCGTCAAGGACAGGTTCACAGGTAAGGCGCCGGGGCGGAGCGCGCGAGCCGGCTCCCGACAACGAACGGAAGGGCCAATAAAAAATATAAAACGAAATAATAACAGTAATGCGAGTAAGAATAAAAGCAAAGGCGGCCGCTGGATGCTTCCCTTCCCCGCGCTCGCAGCGAGGCGAAAAATCGCTCTCCTCACGGCGTGGATAGCGCGGGGCGCCCCGAGGGGCGGCCGGGCCCCGCTCGTCTCCGTAGCTCTTCGACGAGAGGTGGAAGCGGGAGCCCGGGGAGCCGCGGTCCCTGCGGGGGCCGGCGGGGCGCGGGCGGCCGGCGGGCAGAGCGGCGGCCCCGGGGGGCGGCCGGCACCGTGCGGGCGCGGGGCTGACCCCTGTGCTTCCCCCCCGGGCAGCGGCGGCGGCGCTGACGCCCTTCACCGTGACACGGCGGATCGGGCATCCTTACCAGAACCGGACTCCGCCGAAGCGCAAGAAACCGCGGACATCCTTCTCCCGGGTGCAGATCTGCGAGCTGGAGAAGCGCTTCCATCGGCAGAAGTACCTGGCCTCGGCCGAGCGCGCTGCCCTCGCCAAGTCCCTCAAGATGACGGACGCCCAGGTGAAGACCTGGTTCCAGAACCGGCGCACCAAGTGGCGGTGAGTCCCGTGCCCCCGGAGCCGCCCCGTCCTGCCGCTGCCCCCGGCGGCTCCCTCGCCCGCCGCCCTGCGAGTCCCGCTCCGGCCGGGGTCGCCCCCCTTGCCAGCTGCTGGCAGGCAAACCGTTTGGGGACAGTTTTTATTATAATACGATCATAATTATTACTGTTATTATCGTTTTATATTTCTTTTTCGATAGTCCCCCATTCAGAAAACGGGGGATTGTTAGTAAAAACGAGGGATTCTTCGAAATAATGGGGGTTTTTTTTGAAGAAACGGGGAAACAATTTGAAAAAAAAAAATCGCGGGAATGTTGGGAGAAAAAGGGGGAATATTTGGAAACGGGATTACTGGGTGACGGCGGGTTTCCAGGCTCTCCCGGCCGCCCACAGTCCCTCCGTTGGCGGTCAAGCGGCGGCCGCCCGGTGGTGCCGGCCCCGGAAGGACGCGCCGGCCGCCCCGCCTGGTTCCCGCCACCGCCGGGCCTGCCCCGGCCCCGGCCCCGGCCCCGGGCCGGCCGCTGCCCGCGGAGTCCCGGGCAGAGCGTGGCCCGTGTCCGGGCGCGGGCTGAGCGTGTCCCCCGGCAGGCGGCAGACGGCGGAGGAGCGGGAGGCCGAGCGGCAGCAGGCGAGCCGGCTGATGCTGCAGCTGCAGCACGACGCCTTCCAGAAGTCGCTGAACGAGTCGATCCAGCCCGACCCGCTGTGCCTGCACAACTCGTCGCTGTTCGCGCTGCAGAACCTGCAGCCCTGGGAGGAGGAGAGCGCCAAGATCCCCCCGGTCACCTCGCTCGTCTGAGCCCGGCAGACGGGGCACGCAGCGGACTGGCCCCGGAGCGCGGCCGGCGGCTCCCCCTGTCCCGGGGCCGCGGCTCCCCCGACGGGGCGGGTGGCGGGGCGGCGAGGGGCGCCCCCGGGGCTGACACCGGCACCGGGCCCCACCGGAGCCGCTTCCCCGAGGCCGGCGCGGAGAGGAGCCGCTTGTATATTTGTGTCGATGTTCCACTAGGAAGGGAAATATGTCACTTTTTGTAAGAAGTGTTAATACTTTAATTTATTTATGCATCGAGATTTTGGGCACTATTAATATGGAATTATATAAAACCTCGATTATTTATATCGAAATCTGAACATAGGTATTTTGTGTTGGCTTTGGAACAAAAGGCTATTTTTTTCCTGTTCTGAGGATAGTGTAAAGAAAAAATACCTCCCTATCACTTAGCGGAGGGGACTCGGTGGAGCCGGTGATGACTCATTAGCTTCGGAAACCCTATTAAACTGAAAAGCGGTAGCTCCCATCTGTCCCAGGTGAAGTTAATGTCAGCTGTAATTTATTCACCGTAGTAATAAGGGCTCCTTCCAGGCACCACACGCCGTTCTGTCCTCACCTTCCCAGCCGATGAGCTTTAGCGCCCCGAAACAGCGCTCGCTTCCCTGCGCCACCGGCTCTCGAGAAAGCGCCTTATGTTTCATAATAAAGAAGATTTGGGGTTGACACAGACCATGTATAATACTTTGTACTTGCCGAGACGTGTAAATAAACGTTTTCTTTACAAATGTCTCTCCGCTCTCTGCCTGCCGCCGCGCCGGGGAGAGCCGAGCCGAGCCGAGCCGAGCCCGCTGGGCCGGGCCGTGGCCGGCGGCCGCCGGAGAGCCTCGGCTGCCACGAAGGAGAGGGACCTAAATGGGGGCGGCAGAGGAGCAGGGAGCGGAGCCGGGACGGCGGGCGGACTCGGAGCGGGGCTGCGGCGCGGGGCGGGCGCGGTTGTGCGCTGCGCTGCCGGTGCGGGTGAACGCGGCCGGGAGCGATCCCGACTCTGGGACACGGCGGGGGAGCGAGGGGTGGCCGGGCGGGGGGAGTGCGGGCGCCGGTGCAGGCCCCGCCGGTCCCCGGTAATTTCTCGCCATCAGCTACGCGGTCCCGACTCGCCCGCCGGCGGAGCCCGCTGGTTTTCGTTTTGCTGCCTTTTCTGCGCCGCCAGCGGGACGGCGGTGGCTGCGGCCGAGGCTCCCCCCCAGCCCCGTTGTGCGGGGGGATTTTTAAAAACAACCTCCCGTAGTTCTTGGGCCCGCTGGTGCCTCGGCCTCCAACAACGGAGGAAGCTGCAGAACTGACATTTTTAGAGAGCAGCGACGACCAGGCGGGTTTCCCCCGGCCACGGGCAGGAGCCGGCGCTGCCGTGGCCGCGTTCCCGCAGAGGGGCTCTGCCGCTGCCCCGGCCGAGCCCGGCCCCGCTCACCGGGAGGCTGCACGAGTGGAACGCCGTTCCCGGGCTCGCCCGTCCCGGCCCCGGCTGCGGCGCAGGGCAGTCAAGGACCAGGGATGGAGAAAATAATTTCCCTAACTGGTTCTTGGCGGTACCAAGGCACGGGCTCCGGTCGATTTGGTTTGTCGGGGGCAGGTTGTGGAGGGCCCACGGCAGGGCCAAATCCGGTCACACCAGGATGATGGTGCTGGGCCCGACCGGTGCCATCCGCCAGCCTGAATGTGCAGCCCAAGCTGAAACACCGATCGAGGAGAGGGCTCTGGTGGGGAAAAAAATTAAAAACAACGGGGAAATCTATACCGGGCAACGGAGTGCGAGGGACGGCCGCACGCCGGTCCTCTGTCCCCAGCCGCTCCCCGCCACCGCCGTGCCCCGGCCCCAGCCCGGCCCCGCTCGGTGCATTCGTTATCCCGCCGCCCTTCCCGCGGCCGTGCCGGGGCTGCCGGCCCTCGGCCTTCACCTCCGCATCAGCATCAGAGGGAGAGAGCGCCGGGTACCGCACACAGAACAGCCCGAGAAACCCCAGTGTCGGTGAAAGCGGAGAAGAATCCGGCTCCGAATGGGGATAGAATACACGGGCACACACATTCACGTGTGTATTGGTCTTGCGTTCTAGCTGCACCGTCGAACATCTGTAAAGCGCGTTTTGTTCAATACATCGTTGTTCTTTAACTGCTCGAACATCCCACAACTACAAGCCTCTACGTTCCCGATTTCCCCGCAGTTTTCCCCAAACTGCTGTAAGCCCAGGAGCAGTGTATTCGCGGAGAACAAAACGCTGCTGCGCTCTTCAGGAGCCAGCTTTGTGACGGGCGAGGATCCTGCGCAAAGCCACGGCGTGCTGTAATGCCCTGTAATGAACGGCAGTGCCGAGTGGGTCCGAGCTCGGCAGGGACAGCCCAGGAGGTCCCCTCGCCACGGCTGCCCATGGGCTGTGCCACAGGCAGCGAGACTGAGCCTCAGGGCACCCCAATTTGTTAAAGGATTTCATAAATCACAACCAAACTTCCATTTCAACCATCTCAGCAGTCATCAAATAGCGGGATTTACGTCCCGGGAGCTGCCTTGGGCTGGCTGGTGTCCGTGCCTGGTGCCTTTGTTCCCGAGGAGCTGCCTCCAGGTGCATTTTGGGCTGTGTGAGGACGAGGGGCGCAGGCTCCCCGTGCATCCGCGGCTCCTACGGCAGGAGAGCGGGGGCGGTGCAGGGGCTCGACGTGCTGAGGGGGACACAAGCGGGGGTTCCCTCCAATTACTCTGCCCAGTTAATCCAGTGCTTACAGGAGCCTCAGGGAAACACCAGTTGGAGCAAACACAGGGTATTTGTCCCTGTGAATGAGAGCAGTGTTCCCTGCCGGCCTGGTTCGGGTGTGACAGGATTGTCTGACGATCCCTGCTGTGTCTCTCTGAAGGTCTGTCAACAGAGAGAGATGCCTGAAGGGACCTGCACAGACTTTAGACCCTACCAACCTGAGCCTTTTCATCCCAGGAATTGTAATTGTGAAGCATTTGGGTGCCCGGTGGAGGAGAGGACACATTTTTGGGGAGGGCTGGCTGTTGCCCTGATCCTGTTGATTGTCCTGCCCACATTTTGCACTTGGGCTGTGCAAACAACTAAAGTGGAGCTGTTGTGTATGGGGCATCCGTTTGACTTCCCAATTTCTGAAACACCCTTCTGGCAGCACCGGCCCTGCCAGCCGTGGGGGAGCACTGGGGAGCATTGTGTGTCTCTCACCCCCCCACTCATCACTAAATGCTCCTTTGCGTCCGTGGGAGACTCCTTAAGGGGCTCCAGTCAGCCCTGGAAGAGATCCGTGGTGTGCAGGCAGGGCGAGGGCAGCAGGAGCTCCTGCAGCTGTACTGCAGTGTGGCTGTTTCAGGGCAGGCAGTGAAAGTCATGATGGAGATGTGGTCTGAGAGTGCTGAAGATGCTGCACATCCCATCGAGCTGAGTTTTAATCTGTTGATGCTTGATGCTGCTATGAAATTGATAATTCTTAGCATTCGGATCTTTCCCAAGCAGCCTTAAATCTACAAGTGAAATACCTCTGTGAATTTATGTTTTGAAAAGCCCATTCTATGTACCTAAATTCCTCTGTTTGGAAGTTTTAAGCCCAGAAACACTTTTTTGAACAAGGATGGAAAAATGCAATGAGAATTAAGGATTATTGAACTGTCAGTGGGACTTAATTTTGGACAGGTTGTTTTCCAAGCTTTGCTTAATTGTTTGTGTGAATGATCTCCCGGGTAGGGCTGAGCAGCTCCGTGGGTGGATGCAGAAGGCAGAGCTTGGCAAACTGGAGGAACATCAACCATCTCCTCAGAGCTCCTCCTGCCTTTGCTGTGAGCCCCAGCCCAAAGCAGCCCCTGTGCCATGCCCTCGTGCAAAAACACTCTGGATAAAAATGGCTCCACAATTTGCCTCTCTCAGCATTATTTTGTGCCCAGGGTATTAGATGTTACAAAGTAATGCGTGGTGATCAAATCTGTATAGGCAATTCTTTTCCTAAATGGGCCCTAAAATCAATGGGTTATTAGCTCTCCTCCACTCCGTGATGAAAGCCTGGTCCTGTTAAACATGCAAACTACACAATATTCAATGGCTTGGTTTACAAAAGTGTTTTGCTCAGCTAGGTTATAATTTAGCTCATTTATAGATGACATAAATAATACTGAGATTTACATCACACCTCTGAACTTTCCTCGAAGCATTTATTTCTGCACCAAAATCACCCCCACTGCTGAGGAGTGATAATTTAAGGGCTGTGACTCACTCAGGTGAGCACTTGCTCAGGTAGCTGTTCCTCCTCAGTCAGTAGATTATGTGCTGCCAGAGTTGGACCAGGTGGGTGAAGTATTTTCTTCTGTGCAGGTGAGCATTTTTTGAGGAAGAGGTATTTGCACCCTTGGTTTAGGCTATTTGGAGCATTTCCCTTCAATGCCATGTGTTTCCCTTGCCCAGTCTTTTGAGTCTTTTAAGCTCCTATCTTTTTTCTGACTCAGCAGCAAAATAAATATTTCTACTTGGTGCCCACTTGTTTTTGGGTATCTGGATTTTCCTCCTGGTTGGCACCCAGGTGGCTTTGATGGGCAGAGATATAGTGCAGTTTGTGGCAGTTTGGCACCTATGTGCTTTTCTCCCCTTTTTGAGAGGGTCTCAGCATTTCTAAACATTTCACATATCTTAAAAATCTGTTGTTACGATCAGAGCAGTAATGGTATTTAGATAAATACTCCCATTAATTTAATTTAAGTGCAAGAAATAAAATAGTCTTCCCAGATCATTGTGACAAAATAAGCCAGCTGCCTAAAGGCATCTCTGCATCATTTATTCAGAACTGTCCACTTGTCCTTTGCAGGCTGTGCCCAGAGCTGGAAATGCTGGGAGTGCCACGCAGAGACATTGAGAGGGCTCTGTGCTCTTCAGGCAGCGCAGATGGAAGTTCCACACTTGTGCAGGAGGGGTGTGAGCTGTGCTCCACCTCAGCCCCACAAACTGTGGGATCACAGAATCATGGAATGGTTTGGGTTGGAAGGTGTAGGTGACGGGGGTCATGCACGGTAGGGACGGACGGAGACGAGATCTCTTTGAAGCCAAATCATATAACTTGTAGTTTATTACAAAGGGCGTGGGTGCAGGGCCCTGTTGCGAGCTGCCAGCCGCAGCTCGGAGCAGGGCCCAGAGAAGAGAGACTTAAAGTGTAAGAGAGTCAACGGCAAAGGTTTAAGAGCGGAGAGCATGTAGAAAGGAGGGGGTGAAGGAGTGCAGAGGGAAGACAAAGAGACAAAGAGAGAAAAGGGCGCGAAGAGGAGCGCAAGAGTGGGCAAAGACATAAGGGAGACGAGAGATAAGAAAGCGCCAAAAGAGAGCAAAAAGAGAGCAGAAAGAGAGCAAAAAGAGAGCGAAGCTCCCGTTACAACACAATAAATGGTCTTCAGTGTTGAATATGCAGATTCTCATTAACCAATCTACTACAGCATGCATATCTTATAGCATTTCCACACAACCTATAAGAATCACTACTTTACCATACTATGTTTATGTGTTAAACCCTAAATCTTATTCTTTGGGCCCCATCTGCCAAACTGCAAGGCCTGCTCTGACTCTTAGGCCTGCCTGCTTGCAGAGGGAATTGTTTCCTCCAGGGGGGATTACATTCAACTAGTCCCAACTAAGGTATCTCAAAGGTTGCTTTCATTTCAATCTCCCTTATAGTTTCTATATTCTCAAAATCTTTTGCCAGGCAGTCATATTTAAAAGGCTTTCTTGTTTCATCCTCCCCAACAGAAGGGACCTTAAAGCCCATCCCGTTCCACCCCTGCCATGGCAGGGACACCTTCCACAGCCCAGACTGCTCCAAGCCCCATCCAGCCTGGCCCTGGCCATTTTGGAGTAGGTGGTGTTGCGTGTCCACAGACTGTGCTTCACTGAGTGGGGCACTGAGCTTGCTGGGATGCTGAGTTGGGCAGACTCTAAACAACCTCACAAGCTCAGACTTTAGGTCATTCTTCAAAAGACAAAAAAAAAAGCAAATAGTGAAATCTGCCTGTGGATAGTGGATTCCAGAGATCTCCCATTAAGATCTGCAGTATCTACACAGATATCAAGGATGCTGAGCTGGTCCTTGATGAATGTTCTGAGCTGTGCCTGCAAATATTTTCCTCCTGGGAGTTCAAGGGACTGATTTTGCACCTCTGTGGAGCATCTCCCACTTCTGTGTGAAGAGGCAGAGAGAGCAGGACCTTTGTTATTACCAGCATGTGCAATTTGCTGGATCCTTCTCTGCTGCTGTGCCCAGTGGCAGGACCACAGGGATCAGCCCCAACTTCCTCTGTCCCTGTGCCTCCCCCTAGCTTGGGCCAGTTTGCTGGAATGGGTGGGTGGGAGAAAACTGCCCTGTCCCCAGCTCTGCTGCACATCTGAGCTCCCTGAATGAACCTCTGCAGCTCATCAGGTAATTCTGGACAGTGCACATTGGCAGTGAGATGCATTTCACTCCATGCTGTGACCAGTGTTCTCCTAAATGAACTAATACAAGTAGGAAGCAGTGCTATGGTGATTGGTGTGAGCCCTGTGGCCTGGTGAAGGTGCTCACATTTAGCAGGAGGTTGAACCATCTGGTCCATTGTCTGTGTGCCTGAACCTCCAGCTCTCTGTTCAGGTGAATCTGCATTCTTGTATTTCTTAATAGGGATACCAGGTATGATCTCACTGCCTTGGTTTTATTGTCATTCATCTTTGGACTGAGCAGCAGCTGGACAGCGGGGATAAAATTCATACCATGGCTTGCCTACAGAAGTACTAGGCTTCCTCAATCTTTTGAAAACAGAAGGCCATCAACCCCTGCCAGACTCCTTAAATGACTTAAACTCAATGCCACAAGTGTTCCAGAATGCCCAAATGATCCCATTAATTTGGCATCCAGTATATGCTGCATTATACATACCGACTTCCATTGGCACATGCCACATCCAATCCATTAGTTGTGCACAAATGCACTTAAGTTTTTTATTGCTCTTAGTTTTGTGTCATCAGCAAAGAAAGGTAAAGTTGATCTTCATCTAAATCACTGACATGGATTATTGCAATTGATTACAACAAAGAAAGAGCTTTTCAAGTTTCAAAGTTATGTTTTCCTTTATTTCCCCAAGTAGTAATCTGTACTGTTTAAGTTATTGCACAAGAACCGTCTCAGTGAGAGCTGCCTGTATTACATTCCTTGTTGAGAACATTTGTGTGCCAGGCTGTCGTGATTCCCCAGCTCTGCGCAGAACTTGTATTCCTTCTGGTGGCAGAAAGGCACTCGATGTTCTTCACTCAGTCCAGACAGAGAAGGAAGAAGAGGAGCATTAGCTGAAGCTAATATTTGGGAAGTTGTGTTTTAATCTATGATTAGAAAAATCCTATTTTATTCATAGCTTTATCCACCATTCTTCCCAAGCTTAGCCTCCTAACTGGACTAGTGTGTTACCCATCTCAGGACACTTGTGACACCCGGGTATGCAGAGACCAGCACACAAGGGAAGGATGTGACTCAGCTTCACAGCATTTTTCTGACTAGTCATTTTGTACAACTGAAAAAAAATGAGGGTAGCTGTTGATCTGTCCTCTCAAATCATCCTGCTTGCCCTGTGCCTGAGCTGCTCAATGCACTTGGGCCCTGCTTTATAGTTTGATGTCTCCCAGCATTTACACTGTGCCCTGGTCAGGCAGAGACTTGCACCCAAACTAATCTTTGCACAGCTCAGGAGCCTTGTTGAAATTATGGGGTTAAAATCACCTCTGTGTTTGTGAGAGTGATCCCTCAGCTGGAATTCGAGGTGCTGAACTCCCAGGTACTTCCACAGGGCAGTGGGTGCCAACATGGCTGTGAAAGACCCTCTGCATCTTCAGGGCAGCCTGGCAGCCCCTCTGCTCTGCTTGTCTCCAGTGCTTCAGGTCTCTTCAAAACTCCACACCAGCTCTAAGGGCAGCAGTTCTTAAACATGACCCTGAAACTTAACTGAAGGACTAATTATTAGTTAATAAAGCTTGTGGTTTATGGACTGGAGTGATAGAGAAGGCTGGCTCAGTATGGAGCTGTTAAACACCAGGGCTGCTGGAACGTTCAGCAGTTTTTATACAAGGCAGAGGGCCAGCCCTTCAGAGGGTGTAAATCAGCAAAGATCCATTAACTTCAGTGCATCTCCCCTGCTCTACATCAGCTGAGGACTCGGCCCTGAGAGCTCACTTGGTGGAATAATGTAAAGATATTCCAGCCTCTTGTTCCCCTGCACACGCTGTTCCCATTACTGGGATGGGAGCAGCCTGTGGGCAATGCCAGCCGCAGGTGGGCACGGCTGGTGCCAGTCCTGGGCTGCTCCCACCAGGGCTGCTGCCCTCTTAGGCTGCTCCTGGCCTCCAGAGAGCCCATGCTCTCAAGTAAAGAGGGAAACCAAAGCAAAACAGTTAATAATTAAAGAAGCCTTCAACTCCCTTGGACTGGTGGGATGGAGCAAGAGCTCCGAGGGCACCTGTGAGCGCTGGGCCTGTGCTGTGGGCCTCACCAGGTGGGCACCCTGCCAGGAGGGCATGAGACTGCAGTGGCTGGACAGTAGCTTCTCTCATGCCATTGCTGCAGGTAGGTATGTCATGAACCATGGCCTGAGCTGTGTTTCCCTTGGACATCTGGAAAATAGGGAATTTTAGCACAGCTAAGATGTTTCTAGATCTGGACAAAAGGTATTCCAAGGGCAACCTGAGATGAAGCCTCCTGACTGCAGCCCACAGGCAGAGGCTCCAGGTTGCTCCTCCATGCCAGCTCTTCTGCTGCCCCCCCAGATGTGCCCAATTCTGGCTCTAGCAGCACAGAGAAGATGGGGATGCTTTAGCTGTCACAGAGCTGTAGACTGGGAAGAGGAAACAGCGATCCTTCTAGATCTTTCATCAAATCCCTTTTCTTATGTCTTTTATACTGTTGAGGTTGACACATGGGCAGGCAGGTGGATGCATCTGCAGGGTGATGTGTAGGAGATGGTTCCTTCACAGGCAACAGAGAAAGTGTGGTAATTAATCTTGTTTTGGTTCTGGCACCTGGGGAGCTGCAGTCCTGCGCCCTGCATCATGGATTACCCTGATCTGTGCTCCTCAGCAGAACTTCAAAGCAGTACTGAGTCATGCTTTTCCTGGAGTTTCTAAAACTACTCTTTTTCATCCTTGTGACATGTCTTCTGTGGGCATCCTGTCTCCATACTGCCTTTCTGCTCCTGGCTGAGGCACATGTTGTTGTCCCTCAGGTCACAGCCTGCCTGTTTCTGGTGTTGTGCAGCTCCCCAGCCTTTATTTTCCATCAGCTCTGGCAGCTTCTGAGCCCCCTGCTCCCAACTTTCCTCTCTGCACAGGTGCATGGTTGCTCTCTGCCTGGAGCCAAGAGACCCCCTCAGCATTTCAAGGCTCAAACGGCACTCTAATGTTGCTCTGTTTTCTTTTGTAGGGTTGGAAGGGGAAAAAAAGTGGGCTGTTGCTTCTTGCCCAGAGAAGCTGAGATGGGTAATTGATTCTGAAAGCAGTTTGCACAGTTGGGGACTCGCTCGCTGAAGCTGTCGTGTTGCACTGGGGAGCTTTGCCTCTCGGTGCTCCAGCGGAGCAGCTGTTGTACCCAGCATTGCTTCCAGACTGTCATGGGCTGCGGAGGTTCCGCTGTCCTCAGACTGTTCATCAGGAATGCTTTCAACTCGAATTTGTCCCCTTTATTCAGCAGGAGGTCAATGGTGGACCTGAAAGCCTGAGCAGGGAAAAAGCCTTTTCCACCCTTTCTAGGCTGAAGTATTTTGGAGTACCTGAAATAAGTGAAGTGTTCAGGATAGAAATGCTTGCAGGACCTTTTTTGGAAATCTGAAATGTGATCCTCCTCTAAATCAAGGGTAGAAATTGTAGGGGTTTAGGGGTTTTTTTCTGCCTTGTCATGCTCGTGGCTTTCCTACATTGATCTCTGTGAAGCTGACCTCTGTCTGCAGCCAAGTGCTCAGAGGGGAAAAGATGTACTTTGCTGCATGGAGGAGCTGGGGTGAAACCACTGCCCCTTCTGCCTGCCAGAAGGAATAAGGCAAGAAAATAAAGCAGCCTGTGTCCCTTCCTCATGTCAGGATTTTCCTTCAAGCTGCAGGCAGTTTTCCAAAAACATTCTCAGATGGAGCTTCCAAGCCCTGTGTGACTGACTCTGTCAAACTGCTCTGAGGGAGATCCTTCTGGCACAAATCTCTCTTTCCTGTTAAAGCTTTTACCTCCCTGTGCTGCTCAAGGTTCACATGAACAACTGGTTTCCCCTGTTTGCTCTGCAGGGTCCCCAGACAGGTCTGCAAATGCCTTTGTCACACCACACACAGCAGAGTCTGTCAGTCCTTTGTCCATCCAGGCTTGTGGTCCTACAGATGAGACTTCCATGGGTGGGAGCAAAACCGGAGGAAACTGGGTTGATGTGCACAGCACAAATCACTGTTCACTAGTTCAGATGGAAAAAAGAGACCCTCCCTCAGTCTGGTCCATCTCTGTTTACTTCTTCTTCCTGACTTGCTTTGGATGCCAGGCCAGATTCCCAGCTGCAGCTGGAACACCTCCCACAGTGCTGGCTCATTTTCTCGGAGGTGTTTGTTGCTTTGCTCTTGTCTTCTTCTCCAGCCAAGACTTTTCCTTCTTATCAATTCAAATTAACAATGGAACAGAGGCAGAAATGCACGAGGTGTGATCCACACTCTGACCGCATGGGTTGTGCCACTGGGTGAGGTGAGAAAACTCTGATGGGTTGAAGGGGAATGGAGCACGAGCTGGTGGGACTGGAAGGCAGGAAGGGATGGAAATGTAGCAACTGGGAAAGCTGCAGGGGGAGATCAGAGAAAGGAGACATCCCTGACCTCTGAGCGTGCACAGAAAACTGAGAAGGAGGGGGAAAGCCAGGAATGAACAAGAGCAAAGCTGGAAGTGGGAGTGATGGAAACACCTGGGAGAGAGCAGGGGAAGGGCTGTGCAGAGCTGCAGTGGTGAGGAAGAGACATGAGGGTGCCTGGAGCAGCGGGAAGCTGCGCCGTGGGGCTCTGCTGGACTTTCAGGCGGAAAAGGATTTTTTTGTGTGTGTTTAAAACCTCAGTGCAGTGGGGCTGTATGTGAGCAAGCAACCAGGTACTGCCTTAGAAATGGAAATCGCTCGGCATGAGTTCCTGCTGAGGGGCAGGGAGGGAGTGCACAGTGCACTCGCACATAGCGAGCACTGGGACAGCTCCGTGGAGAAATCACCATCCCACTGGGCAAGACAGAAAACAGCAAACAGGGTAAAACTCGGCAAGAAGGACCCAAAAATCCCGCAGAATGCAGTAAGCAGGGGTTACGGAACAGCTGAAGAAAGTGGGTGGAAGCAAGAGAGAGAAATGGGGCCCTCGGAAACGCAGGCGAGCCCCCGGAACAAGGGGAAGCTCCGAGAAGCGGCTCCAGCAGCGCCTCGCAGCGAGCGGCTGGAGCACGGCCGGGCGAAGCGGGGCCGCGCTGCCCAGCCGACATCTGCTCTCGGTGACAATAGCACGGCCTGACAAGTTCATTGTGCCTCGGCACGGGGCAGCAGGTGGGAGAGGCAGCGTGTGCAGCCACCTGCTCGGCCGCCTGCGCGCCCGTCCCCCGCGGCAGCTCCGCCGCACCGAGCCCCGGCGGGGCGGCCAGCGCTGCCCCCGGGCACGGAGGGACACTGACACCCACCGATGCGGGCTGTGCTGCAGGAGGGCTCTTGAAGCAGCTGCGGAAGGGTCGAGCTCGTACCTTTTATAGGTTTCACTCGGGTAGAGAGCAGCATTTTTTTTTTTCTTCATCCCAAAATAATAAATCTCCTTTAAGATAATTTTTGTGTCTGGAATTCAGTGACGTGTCATGGAAGGCTCAAACATGTATGAAAATAGATGAGGCAAAAACAAAGCAGCCAAGCCAAATCCTACACCTGTAACTCTTCCTGAACCCACCAGGCAGTGGGAGAGCTCAGCTGCTCCCAGCGCTTGGCTGGTGCCGCCTGAATGTCATTAGTGTACAATAGGGTTTGATCGGAATTGGCATCGCTCTTGCCAGGGAGTGAATGGGCTGAAAGCGACTGAAGCAGCCGAGGATGCAGCCCTCTGCACCGAGCTCAGTAAGTACTCGAGCAACAGTCAGCTTTGGCGTAGAGGCCAAAGTGAATTCTGAATAACACCAATAAACTCGGACTATGTACTCCCGATCAGCCCTGTCGTAGCCCAGGCAGACCCAGGAGGGAATTTCCCCCTTCTCTCTGTTTAAGTGCCAGGAACAGCAGGGTCTGTCAGATTCGGGGCAGCATGAGGAACTCGCTGTGTCGTGATGTTTGCTGCACAGGTCTTTTCGGAGCTCTTCGACGATGCCTCGTATGCTGGGATAGAGCGTTCATAGAGCTGTTCTGATTTACTGAAAATCTAGCTCACGGGCCCCATTTCACAATCCCATTGGTTGCCAAATGTTTCAGTGCACGTTTCAGTTTGAGTTTTCATCTTCATAAATGCGTGCGTTCGGTTTGGCTGGTGGCGGGTCCAAAGGCTGGTGCGGAGCGAGCGCCGGGCGGGAACGGCTGCGGCTGCGGCGGCTGCGGCTCCCCCCGGGCTCCGGCTCCCCCCGGGCTCCACCCGGGCTCCCGCTCCCCCCGGGCCCCGAGCCCCCGAGAGCGGCGCTGCCTCGGGTGCCTCGGGCTGAGCTGCACACAGCTGCAGGGAGCGAACACACACCCGAGCGCGCAGATCCTGCTTCTATGGTGGCATTAAAATAGCAGGCTTGCTTCTAGCGCGACAGCCAAACCCCCCGCTAATGGGGAGGGGAAAGAGAGGCTGGAAATGTTGCTGTCTTCGTGCAAAAGCCAAGCTCCACGTTGCTGTTTTTGATGCCAGATACGGTATGGCCGAGCTGGTTTCACAGGAACCAGCTGTGAAACAGGAGCTGTTCCTCCTGCTGGGAGCCCGAGGGGTGCAGCATCTTTCAGGGGGGCACAGCCTGTCTGTCCGTCCTCCTGTCTCCCCATGCCTCCCGTGTTAAACTGCTTCTAAAAAGGACTGCAAGGCTCGCTGCTTCAGCCGTGCTTGCCCAGCTCACGGAGTACAGCACCTGAGTTCTCTAATTAAAAATGTATTTCCAGATTTCAAGGGATCTCAGGGTTACACGCTTTTTGGTACCAACCTCCGGCGTTTTCAGATGTTCGCTCAGAACAACAGGAAGATTTAAACGGGTGTTTAAAAAAAATCAGCCTTAGGTATTTAGAGATTTGCTTTTAATTATGAAGAGTAAATTAAAATGTAGTTGTTCCATGGCAAGGTCATCTTAATTCAGTGTCTAATTATACAGGTATTAAATTTCTCCCAAATAAAGCCTTATTTGAGCTAAGATAATTCGTTTAAATAGTAATCCAGTCTTGAATGAAATATCCCTAATGATGAACAATCGATTCAAAATTTAAGTACTTAATCACAGCCACAATAAAAATTAATATATTGCTCCTAGTTTTTTTGTTTGTTTGTTTTGTGGATTTGGTTTTGTTTGTTTGTTTGTTTGTTGTTGTTTTTGTTTTGGTTTGGTTTGGGTTTTTTTCCCCTAGATTTGTATAATTCTAGCTTCTAGCCCTTGGAACCAATGGCACACTTGTTTACTCAATGCTGCTGAGTCCTATACAGGAGACTCAGGTTTACATCACCTCCTGGCTTCTCTTTGTTCAACTTAACAAACTGCTCCCATCCTCTGTCTTTACTTCCAGAGGGATCTCTCCCGCTGGAAATGTACTTTGCTGGAAGCCAAGGCAAAGTCCTGGAGCAGAGGATGTTTCAGGAATAAGTGTGATGCTTCCCTGCTCCTCCCATATTCTCTTGAACAGCTTCAGGTTTTGTCCTGTGGCTCTTCCAGTGGCTGAATTAATCTTGCCAACATCGAAAATTAGCCAACAGTCTGTTATCAGAATGGCTTAAATTTGGCTCCCTAGGAAATGATACAAGTGACCTTATTTTATCTTGGGATGGTGTGAAACCACATCACAACCCAGAAATTAGTGGGGGACAAATTGGAGAGCTGAGACTGCTCCCAGCAGCTCTGAGACCATGAAGGAGTCGTTTTGGCAGTGTGGGATAAGAGCTGTAGTTAGATCTTGATTATGCTAAGTGGCCAGGAGCAAAATAATTAAAATATAGATATTTGCTTTCTCCTGAGTTCCAGCGTTAACAGCCCAATCTGCCAAGCAGGGCTACTTCATGTGTCAAGGATCCTGGATGTTTCAGACATGGAAAGTCTCAAGAATATTAATCTCTCTTATTCTCGAGACTCGGGGGTAGTCTGAAACCAATTAAATTAAAGTTTAATTCTTGAGCTGGATTTGTTCGCCAGTTCCATGAGCATACGCGCGGCGCCTCAGGGTAAAGCCGAGTCCGGATGTTTTGTGCTGCTGGGCCGGGCAGGGAGCGGGGTCTGAGCTCGGGGCGATACCGGCCCGTGTTCCCCGGGCAGGGGCTCAGAGCTCACCCGGGCCGGTCCCGTTCCCTGGGCAGGGGGCTCAGAGCTCACCCGGGCCGGTCCCGCTCCCGGGAGCCGCGGCGGGGCAGCCGGACCCCGGTAACGTGCGGGCTGCAGCTCCTCAAAGGCGCTCTTGTCCTGCCTCGCCAGAATTTATTGGTGCGAGGGCTGCTAAGGGACGGCTCTGAAAGCTGCATTGTGGGGCTCTGCCGCCGCAGAGGGGCGCGTTAATCGGGCATTGTGCGGCCCCCGAACCCGACATGCGCTGCCGGCTGGGAAAAGTTCGCAAGGAGAAGCCTTGTTCCAGCCGCGCTGCTCCGCTGATTTACGGCGGCTCCCCTGAGCTCGGAAGTGCTGCGACATTCCCCACTAAATAGGGATGTATGAACGATTCTCTTTCCCTCCTCTTATCCGCTCTTCCCAAACATGTAAACTCTGAGCAGGCTTTATTCTTCTTCAATGATCATTCAATTGTCTCCAGACTGTATCTTTTGGTAAATTTATTGCTGGCTATTTAAAAAAAAAAAACACAACAAAACCCCAACTGAAATGCATTTTGCATATTAACACGTAACTCTTGTTCCTGTCTGCTCATTTTGGAAATGGCTGTATTGCTTTTATCAAGGAAAAAATGGCTAATAAAATTGGCCTCAGCACCGTTGCTTTGCAATTCTTATGAACAGTAAAGTGCCTCTTACAGTCATTGATGTTAAAAGCTATTTCTAAATTATGGTGCCATTTATTATCTCTAGTGTCCAAAGTAAGTTTAAATGATGCTTATAATTCATGTTTTACCAAATTTCCTTTTCCCCCTGAGGATACCTCTGATTAACTTATGCACATTTAAGCGCTTTTTAAAATCTTCTTTTATTGCCATTATGCTCTGAAAATCTCAGCAATTCTCAAAAATGGGTAATAAACTTGAGATAAAATGCTGCAGTTTTAGATCAATGCTGACATATCACTGTGGTGATTTCTTCAGAGCTAAAGTGATAATGCTTCATATTTACAGAATATATACTAGGTTATTACTGCAGTATTACCATTTTGTTCTAAGATGAAATGAGTAATTTACCAATTTATTAAACAGTTACATTTAAGTATTGCTTAGGACATTACCACACCAATCTGTTTACTTAGCTTGAAGAGTTACCATTAAGAAACCCTGTTTATTTAGGTAAAATTTGTAATGATCATCCCCTTCATTAAGAAACTTATTTTTCTGCAAGCCTAATTGCCTGGAAATTAGTTTCTCCTTATTTACTATGGTGAATTTTGCTAAGCCAGCTAAAACCATCACCCTCACAAGAAGTGCTGGAGAAATTAATAATACATACATGGAACAGTTTTAATTAGTATAATACCAAATGTTAATAAAAGATTTATGATCCAGTTAAAAGTTCTAACGATCACAAAGGAAAAGGGCTGAAATGTGGTGGTGGTGATCTGTTAAAAATAAACAAATGCTGCCAAACTCTACAAATTGAGGATAGAGGAGATGTTTTACTCTTCTCCTGCCCTTATGTGAGTCCTGGCTCAGTGATATGTAAGGTCAGGCTCTGACCCCATGGAAAGCAGAGTAAATCCAGAATGGCAGGAGGATAGCCGTGGGGGTTATCCTGTGTGACAGCAGGGCAGGAGACACCCAGTGCAGGGGTAGAGACTGCATTTAACTCAGCTGGTGCCACTGCCCTGGAAGCAGCCAGCCCCAGGTGCGTTTAGCAGAGCTCCAGCACCACTGGCACAACATTTTAGCCCAGTTCTAGGAAAGTAGTCCGTGTTCTAAGTAGCTCAGAAGGCCAGTGGCAGAGGATGCAAACAGAACCCGCTTGGGTCCAGCCAAAGGCAGAGGCAATAAGCAGTGGCTGAATTTTCAGAGATTATTTCCTCAGGAGGAGCACACGGAAAAGCCTCTCAAGTGCCAAGTACCTCAGATGCACCTTGCAGACAGAGGAGCCCTCAGAGAGCCGGGCTGGGGAGGGAAGGCACCACAGCATCCATCCAACACTGAACATTGGAATGAGCATCTCAAGTGAGAGACCCTCTGGAACTGTATGGATGGCGTGGCTGGGAAAGGAGCTGTGTGGGGGGACATCAAGGGACACTGGTCACTGCTGAGACTTGCTCTGAGGGTATTTAGTCAGATTAGATAAATTACGATCCTGCCTTAAACCCCCTAGAATGTGCCTGGGGGGCACATCTCACTGGTGTCTTCAAGATGAAGCCCCAAAATGTGATATTGGAAACATGAAGATTCTGAGCAGAAATGGATATTGCTTGCTTGGATTTGGGGGATTTTGGAGTAGGAACAAGTGCTGTGATCTTTGTTGTTTTCTTGAATGTCTCCTGGACTAGTCTCCCAGCAGCACTGACAGGAGTGGGACTTCTCTGGCACAGTTTGGGGATACTCAAAGCCAATATCAGAAGCCAGCCTTGTGCTGCATCCCATCAGGGTGCTTAAGCACAGACGACACGAGCTGGATCTCCCTCCCTGCATGGTGCACAGCAAATGCCTTACCTAGGGCAAGTACCTGCACATGCCAGCAGTGTGACTGACCTGAGGGGCAGCAAGGGCAGAGGAGAATGCTCATTCCCAGCAGATTTGCTCCAGCTGAAGTCCTGCCACTGGAGGATGAATGTGTAGAATGTGTAAGATCACAGAATCACAGAATTAACTAGGCTGGAAAAGACCTTTGGGATCATTGAGTCCAAGATGAATGTCTTGCTGCTGGGGCTGGGCTTCCTTGCTGCATTGAATGAGACCAGTACTCCAGAACAAATAATTGATGGAAAAGTTTGTGTCAATTACAAAATTGGATGTCTTATCCATGTCACAAGCTTTGCTTTTGGAGCAGTAAATGGCTGAGCAGTAGCAAACCAGGATCACTCTGTCATTTCCTTTTGCCAGTGTGCTGGGCCAGGCACAGCTTGGGAAGGGTTGGTGAACTCCTCTCGCTCCTCAGCAGTAAAAGCCTTCATTGCTCAGGGTGCCAAGCCCTTCCCCTTGACACTCAGCATGCTGGAGTGGATCTGCACTGTCTACTGGGGCATGTTTCCTTTTTTAAATTTCCTCTTAGGAAGTTCCCTGTGAAAAACCTGAACTGGAGTCCCAGGATGAGTCCTCAGTGTTGCCTGTGCAGCCTAGGATGTACTTCCTCTCCCCTGGAGAACAAATGAATGTCAAGAAATTTACTGAACTGTCTGGGCAATGTGGAGATTTTATTCATTCCTAAACTTCAGCATGTGACTTTCCTTATTTGTTCTTTCCAAGGACAGAAAAGGAAACACCATATTTATTCTTGCTAATGTAGCAATATTGATTAAGTCATAAAGCACATACAAATACATATTGACTCGCATTAAAGTATCTATCACTTACTACTTGTTCCTCAATAGCACTATAGTTATATTAAAAAAATGCATTAAAATTGGCATTACTTCAAGGAAAGTAGGATCAGCCATCATTATTAATGTTAGGTTTTAGGTGGGGGGAAAAAAGCTTTAAAGAGGATGCAAGTGTTAAAAATGGAAACCCACCTCCCTTTTCCCTAAACAGTGCAGATACTTCTGGCTGTCCCAGCCATTTGTTCCCAGGTGCTGAGCTGTCAGGTCAGTACTTTGGTTGTGTTGGAAAACTTTGCTGTGTATGATGTGCTGCACAGTGGGACGAGGGGTTGGATATCCCTCAGTATCAGCACATCCCAGCAGAACTGGGGGCTGTGGCTGTCCGTGGTTGGAAGGGGAGGGCAGGTCTGTCAGAGCACAGTGGGCAGCCTCCTGCCTAAAGATGGGTTTGCAACTCATCTGCTCCCACTAAACTGATGTTTAACTGATGTTAACCTAAATTTATAATTGAGATCCTCACAACCTCCATTTAATTCTAGAGATTCCTCCCAGTGCTGTGCTCCCTGCTTTTTGCCTCCCAAGTCTCCCAGGTGCCAGGATTTTGGCAGATGCCAAAGGCTGTCACAGATAACCTCACTCTGGCTGTGTGCAGCAGGCTGCATCCACAGGGACCCCGAGCAAGGAAGAAGCGTGGACAATGCTGCCATGTTTTCCCACTGGTAGCCATGTGCTTCTTCTCAGAAGCCAGAGTGCCCCTTTTCCCTGGCTCCAACAATGACATGAGGTGGTATGGAATAGCCTGACCAAAACCAGGTAAGAGAGCTAAACCTCAGTTCTGGGAGTATTAATAGGGCAGAAATTGCAGGAAAGGCACTCAGTTTCTCTTGGAGGGAAATCAAGCATCTTTGGACATCGAGGCTGTGTGACTGATGAACACACCAGGCTGATAAGGAACTGAGTGCACCCAGGCTCCAGGAATCTCAGGGGCCTCTGTGGCTGCTCCAAAGGAGGAACATGGCCATGGCAGGGGGGTGAACAGGAGGTGGGTGGGATGGGCTGGGCTGCCCCACTTCTCTGCAAAGCCTCCAGGACCTGCAATTGTGCTCCAGGTTGATTGTGCAGGGATTTAAGGATTTCTGTTCGTTTGAAGAAGCTTGGTCTGTATGAAGATCTGGCCACTGCTTCACACAACCTGGAAGGTTGTCTGAACATGTGCTGCCTCCTCACGTACAGCACTAAATTAGGGAAACCAGGAGAGAAATTGTTTTAATACCCATATATCTTTTTTGCAGAACATGTTCACAGCCTTTTCTGTGTAAAGAAAAACTCCAGCAAAATACTGTCCACATGGCTATTTTATGCTTCTGCCTGTCTTTTCTTCTCTTTATAATTAGCCTAATATGATATCTGATCCCTGCTCTTTTTAGTGTTTGTGTGCCAGTCTGACAGCCCTAGTGCTGTTATTTCTTAGATAAGTTAATCACTTCTTAATGACTGGACAAGGTATCTTTATTTAACTGCATAAAGAGATTTCACTTTTCCCGTTAAGATGTGACCACTGGTTTATGTTTTGTTAATGACATGTAATGTTGGTGTGAGGCTCAGGTGGTACACATGTGTCAGAGAGGGCCTGGGTGTCTGGTTTTAGAGGCTGTGAAAGGGGTGGGGAGGAGGAACTTGTTCTCTATTAATCTGAATTTATTAGGAAAGCCCTCCTGTGAGCCTGGCTAGCTGCTTCTATGGCTTCACGGCCCAGCACGTGGGCCACAGGTTGTTACTGCAAAATCAGGGGTGGGTTTAAGTCACCTCACCTCCCTTGTGCTTATGGTTGAACACATACACAACTGCTTATTTGTAACATAATTTAAGTGCTTACTGCAAGATTGCTGTAAGATTATTATATTCTTATAAACAAGCTAAACATATCCCTAAAATGTGGAAGCACAAGGAATGGTGCTCATTTAGATCCATGAGTGTGCAGTGCATGCTGGCAAGGTGCTCACGGGAGCAGGGCTCTCTGTGCCGGGCTGGTGGAAGCTGGAAGATGCTGCTGGGAGCAGGACTGGGCAGAAGACAACTGAATTTAAAAGCTTGATCCCCATTGCCCCAAGATAAAGAACCCAGACACAGAATGGGCTGTTCACCATTGTGAAAAAATGGGCTTTCAGGGTAAGGTATAATCTGTAAAAATGAAAGAACAGAATGAGGCCAATGAGAATAAAGCAAAGCATTTATCTGAGCCCCAAGAAGTTATTGGAGATTTGTCCAGGAACAAGACTCCCAGCACATCTGAGCTTAGAGCTTCTGAGTCCTCCTGCTCCAGCTCCACAAGCCTGCAGATACAAGGGGGGATAGGTTTGAACTGGGTTTATCTATCAATTGTCTTTGTACATGTGCTGTTGAGTTCTGGATGCAGCTAAGCTCACTGTGGGGCTCTGAGACTGCCTTTCTTTAGCATCGTTTAGAGCAGAGCTTGTGGAAGGCAGCAGAAACATGAGATGCTCCAGCCCCAAAACCAGGTGTGCTGGTACCTTCTTGGGGCTGGGTCCCCTTCTGGGCCATTAGAAGGAGTAATCAGATTGAAGCCAGGCCCTTTAAAGCATCTGAAACTGGTCTGCCAAAACTGAAGGCAGCAGAAGCCCTTCCCTTCTTTATTTGAAAATTTTGTCCCTAACATTTATGAGTATCTTAAAGCGTATCTTTATGAGCATCTCGAAGTGCTCAGCAGGAAATCTGTATACCTGCCTGACAAGAAAAAGGCAGGCCATTCCCTGGAGTTTTAATTTTACTGGCTGCTTCTAATGTCAGTCTTATCAAAGATGTCTTTTCTTCCTCGGTAGCATATTCCAACAAGAAACTAAATCACAAAAAAAGCTTCTGGCTTCTCAATTTGTGGGCTTTTACCTCCACCTATGGTATGTTTACAAGAAACATTAATTGCTGGAGTGTTTGCTTGCAGCACAGAAAGAGCTGATCCCAACATCTTTGAAAGCGGGGTCCTGCTTTGCTCCACAGCCTGGTCCTGGGCTCAAACCTGGACCAGGCTGCAAACCAGACCCTGGAGCTTTGGGCCTCCAGGCTGGGCCTGGGCAAGGAGAAGCAGTTGGTGAGTCACTGCAGGGGAGCACAGGAATCATTCAGCTGGATGTTTGCAAGTGGGTTGTGCATGCACAGAGCAGAAATGGTGCTGTTTGGTCGGGTTTGTGAAGGTTTCACACCTGGAGCAGTGAGGGTGCTGAAGTGGTCTGAGTGTGAGCAATGGAAATTCAGTTCAGAAATAAAAAATTATATCCTAGCTGAACCCTGCTAGGGGCACAGGAATGCAGTGGCAAAGGGGAAAAACATCTGATAGTGATGTGTACTGTAAGGAGCTCTTCAAGGCAACAGAATGGGGAATCTTAGGATGTTTTCAGGCTGCGCTGTTGCAGAGCTGTGAGCAGGGCTGGAACAGCCCGTGTCAAAGCCACCCCCACCCCCTGCCTGCCTGTGTGTCAGGAGCATTAATTCCCTCTTTGGAGATCGGAGAATGGGGGTAGCAAGAGGTCAAGTGGCTTCATTAGGCCCCGGAGCTCTGGCGGCGGGAGCTGAACGCGGACGTGGCGCGGCGGGGGCGCTTTGTGCGGCTCTGGCCCTCACGGGGCCGGGCCCTCACGGAGCCGGGCCTGCAGAGCCCTCTCGCCCTCATCGCGCTTGAACTCGCACTGCTGAGGGTTTCTGAAGGGGCTTTGCAGGCTCCAGGGGTGGCTTTGACACCTCGCCATGGGGGATCCCTGCTGGGGACACTGCCCCTGTTCGTGGTGGGATTCGGCCTGCCCCCAAATCCCGCAGGGGCACAAGGAGCAAGAGGCATCTCTGGGCAATTCTGGCATCAACTGCAATAGTAATAACAATTAGCAATTATGCAGAGTTATACGCCTTTGGTGCCTGTTACAGGCATCAGTGAAGAGTTCTGTTTCTGTTTCCTACTTGTAGCTGGCCTGATCTTGCATTTTAATGGCAGATGCTCTGAGATAATTAGAGCGGCTGCAGATGAAGCCCGGGGCTGGTTTGCTGCTGCTGCAGTGTGGCACGGCCACTCAACCTTCCCAGCCCCCCAGTATGTGCCAAACCCTCGATGGTTGAAAGCCACGCGTCATACAGCCTGTATTATGGAGAAGGAGGGCAAAAAAAGAGAAACGACTTCTGCTGCCCACAGCAGAGTTGTGCTGGGGTCCATTGCTGGGTGATGGAGTTGGGTGGCAGGTACCCCTCTGGAGCTGTGGGGATCAGCGCTGCCGTGTCCTTGCCTGCTGTGCTGTCTGGAGCTGTGGGGCCCGTGGGGCTCAGCGCTGCCGTGTCCTTGCCTGCCGTGCTGTCTGCAGCTGAAGCTGCTGACAGAGAAGGTGGAAATGAGGGCTGGGAGGCTGCAGAGCTCCTGCCAGCCCGCAGCGCTCCCTCCCCGCCGGCGCCGGGAGCAAACGCGCTCTGCGAGCAGAGGAAACGCAGATCTGCGCTGCAGCTTCTCCTCCCTCCCTCCAGTTCCCAGAGAAAAAAATGGTTAATGTAATATTACATCAGATTGGACTCTAAGGAGCAGAAAGCCAATTTTGGGGGAATGTGAGCCAACCTACATTTAACTGGGATGCTGATATTTACTGTTGCAGTGATCTGGGCCTGTAGCATGGGTGAAGTCGCTGGCTGGGGATTCAAAGTCCAATTAGACAGTGTTAATAGAGGAGGCAGCAATGCTTCATTGAGAGAAATTACTAAAATTGTACTTTCAGGACAGTCAATTAGCTGTGTTTTGACAAAGCAACAAAAAGATGAAACTGAAGCCCTTGGAAAAAAGAATGAGAGAATTCAGAGGGAACATGTCTGTTTGGGGAATCCTAATATTTTTTGTTGAAATCATTAAGTGAAATTAAATACTATTTTAAACCAAAGGGATAGAATATCTAATTAAGATAGAAAAAAGGTTTGGGGAAGGGTATTGTTGAGGGGATTAGAGAAATGGTTTACAATTCATGTTGACTGAGGCGGGGCCCCCTGAATGTATTAGCTATGTTAGTAACGGGTATGGGGAAAATCTCTCAACAAGCAGATCTGAAGTTTAGGAAAGGGTTTCTTTAGGGTGACTCCAAGGCTCAGACTCCAGAGTGAAGTGTGGGAACGAAGCCAGGGAAATGAAGGAGATTGAGGACAAGGTGTGCTTTTGGAGCTGTGCTGGGTCTCCTGGACTGTGCCGTGCTCCCAGTGCTGCTGTGGAGTCGCTCCAGCAGCAAAGAGGCTGCAGGGCTTGGGGAGCCCTGGGATGGCCAAGCAGCAGGATCTGGACAGGCCAGGGCCCCATGGATGGTGGGGGAAAGGGAAGTGCTGCCATGCGAGAGGGCAGGCAGTGGCCCCATGGTACACCCTGGGCTGCAGGAGCCCGTCCCTGAGCTTGGCTGAGCTGCTGCCAGAGCCCTGGAGAACACATGGCAGGAGCTTGAGTGTCTCTGTGGGCTCACACACCCACGTGTGTTCATTCTAAGGCCTCCACCTCTGCTTTGCCATTACGGCTCCAGGACTCGGGCTGAGCCCAGTGTGCTCTTCCAGAGCAGAGGGTGGGTGATGGGCTGGGGTCCCTCCCACCCATTTCCATGATGATTTGTGAGACCCTTGCACACATCAATCCCTGGAGCAAAGCCCCAGTGCATAGACAGGGCTGGCTGGAACTGTCAGGAGGTTTCTTGGGCAGCTCCTCAGTAACCTGGGATGATTTTCCCATATTTTGCAGTCAGTGTTCCTACTCTTAACACACAGCTCCAGTAAAACTCTTCTGCCTAAAGACCTCTCTTTAAGAACTCCATTTTTGACTGATATCGTCCTACTGTTTAATTCATTTGATATACAGAGACAGTTAGTGAAATATGCATGCTATATTATATTAAAGAGAAATGTAACCTTCAATTGGTATCTGATGTGCACTTTGCAATAACTGCTATTAGTTGTCTATAAAACTCCTAGACATCATTTGATTTTATTACCATTATATTATTTTACTTGGGAACGTATATAGGAGGAGTGGTGATTTCAGGTCTTCAAGTGCTTACTGGGAAATATTTAACACAGAATGTTTTATTTATTAGCATAAAGAGACACAACGGATTGTTGGTGATTAAAGTGATGATACTGCTGCCATACTTGTCAAAAATATAGACCTAATTCAATAGAAAGGCGACAGTCAGTCTCCGTGTTGATCTATGCTGCAGCAAACTGCCTCCGAAAGCAGTACAAAGCCTGAATTGGCCTCTTAATTTTATGCTCTAGGGCATAGTATAAAAAAGGGAATTCTTTCTAAGTGCCTGTAATTGCATGTTACCAGAACCTAAAATATAAGCCAAATTTTTGAAATCATAAGTGTTAAGTTTTCCATTTCAATTCCTTCCCTTCCTCCTCCTAAAAAAATCATCAAAATAGAAAGCTTTAAAATGCCTCGCTATCCCACATCATTAATAAAATATAGAGTATACTCAGTCTTTAATTGCAAATGTACATTTTGAAAGAAAATATTTTTTAAAAAAATAACTAATTTTCCTTCTCTCCCGGGCATCAGGCACTGGAGCAGGGACCCGCTGGCCACACTGTACACGTCACACTCTGTTTGGCAGTGGTGCATTTCAAACAACAGCCATGTCCTGCCTGACTTGGCTCTGCTTGGGATGGGCTGGACCACTTCTTCCCTCCCTGAGCTGGAGAAGGCTGGGAGTTAGGTAAATCATGGAGGTGATTGTGTATGAAAAGGAGAGAGGCAGCCCCACAGCCCCCAGGTGGGTTTGGGGTCCCTTGACCCAGGCTGGTGATGTTGGGGCTCCTGCCACCTCCCAGAGGCTGAGTGGGTGTGCTGATGCCAGGGAGGTGGGTCAGCAAGGTGGGTCCAAACCACTCAGGTGGAGCAGCTTTCCACTGGGAGTCTGGAGTGGGAAGGGTTTGTGTCCTTCCTCTGCCCTGTGCTAAAATTGGATTCGCTTTGCACAGACACAAATCAGCATTTGCCTTGAAAAAAGTTCAGTGTATCTCCCCTGCCACCCTCCTTGCATGGATCAGTGTTTACAACTTCACTCCTCTGAACAGACAGCAGGGAAAAAAAAAATAAGATTAACCATTTTGTACACTTGATGGCTTCATTGGACAGGCAATAAATCAATGCAATTGAATTGAAGCAGATAGTGTTCAAATGCTATTATCTGTCTCTCTGTTATTGAGCTGGGATCCTTGGAATGACACAGAGAGATCCCTCCAGCTCCAGGATTCCCTTCCCTAGGAAACCTGCAGGATTTGACCTGCTGCAGGGCTCACCCGAACCCACTGGGCAGCCCTGCACTTTGCTGCAGATTTAATCCTTTCTGGGTTTGTGACTCAAACCTCCTCCATTCTGTGTTTGCTGCTCCATGGTTCAGTTGTTGCATACAAGCAGAAAATCACTCGAAGTGCTAACGCTGGTGACAGTGTGTGACACTGTGCTCATCCTGAGAGGAGAAGTCTGCTGGCAGAGCTGAGGGTGGCAATGCCGTGTGCTCCAGGAAGGGTTTCCAGAGCTGGAAGCAGAGGTTTTGATAAGTCATCTGCTCCTGTGTGTGTTTGTTGTTGCTCTCTAGCAGTAAGACCACCCAGAGAAGGTCTGGCTGCTGCAGTCTCTGCAATTGTGGCCATTTATTTATCCAGGCCTGCTTGGAGAGCACAGGGATTTTACCAAGGAATTTCCTGGTGCTCCCTGCCTGGTTCAGGTGACTGTATTTCCATAGAGTCTCAGGACAGATTATGGTACTGGGAAGTTTGGTTTTGCCGAAAATAAGAGTCATCTGTAACAGCTTAATATACCCAAAGGGCCAAATTTAATGTTGATTAAATTGGCCTGACTGCAGCAGAGTTGCAGGTAAGTTACACCTTCATAAAAGCAAGGTAAATCCAGCTAGAACCTGGACACTGCAAGGACTGAGGCTGAGTTCAAGACTTTGGCAATGTTTTGTTAGCACAATGTTGTGTTTCTCTAGCACAGGGTTCAGTGTTCGCAGGCCACGCTCCCGTGAGGATACAATCAGGGTGCTGTCCCCGGTGTTGTCCCTGGTGCTGTCCCAGGTGCTGTTCCCAGGGGCTGTTCCCAGTTTCTGACCCCAGGTGTTGTCCCCATTTTCTGTCCCCAGGTGCCGTCCCAGGTGCCATTCCCAGGTGTTGTCCCCAGGTTCTTGTTTCTAGTTTCTGTCCCCAGGTGCTATCCCCAGTTTCTGTCCCCAGGTTCTGTCCCCCCGGGCTCTCTGGCCCCAGGTGCTGTCCCTAGTGCTGTCCCCAGGTTCTATTCCCAGTTTCTCTCCCCCCGTGCTCTCTGTCCCTATTTCTCTCCCCCTGGGCTCTCTGTCCCCATTTCTGTCCCCCCGTGCTCTCTGTCCCCAGTTTCTGTCCCCATTTCTGTCCCCCCATGCTCTCTGTCCCCAGTTTCTGTCCCCAGTTCTGTCCCCCCGTGCTCTCTGTCCCCAGTTTCTGTCCCCGTTTCTGTCCCCCCATGCTCTCAGTCCCCAGTTTCTCTCCCCCCGGGCTCTCTGTCCCCATTTCTGTCCCCCAGTGCTCTCTGTCCCCAGTTTCTGTCCCCATTTCTGTCCCCCCGTGCTCTCTGTCCCTCTCCCGCCCGTTCCCGGCTCCGTGCCGGATCTGCGGTTCCACAGCGCCCTCTGGCGCCCGGAGCCCGCCGGGCCCCGCCGGCCCGGCCCTGCCCCAGCGCTTGCTTTTTAACCCCTTCATGCCCGAGCCACGGGCGGCCCACGGACCCACGAGGGGCCGCAGGTGCGAGCCCTGAGCCTGAACTCGGCTTGAGTCCCCGGGAGCTCCCAGACTTTGCATTAGTTAGGGAAGAGTTCTGCTGATCTGATGATGATTTCAGAGCCCAGAGCCGTGATGAAAATGGTTTCATGTTGCTACTGATGAGAAGACCTGGAGCACAGGGCCTTGGAGAGCAGGGGGGCTGTCTCAGTGGTGACACTTTTCTCGCTCAGTGGAGATCCCGGGCAGAATGGGGCTGCAGAACTCATCCAAGTATTCCAATATATTAATAAGAAACCAATAAACCAAAATCACCCTTGCTCTACATCCAGTGGGTTTATCTTTAGGTTGATACTCTTACAGAGACTAATGACATTTATATTAGCTGAGACTCTGATCTGTTCTTCATTACATGGAATGACTTTTTTAAAGGTCTATTAGTTTTGGAAACATAAGTCTTCAACAACGCTATGTGCTGTAAAGTAAAGCCAGAGGAACCTCTGTGGGCCAGAGGCCTCAGCCCCACAGGGAGGAGCAGGTGTGTTATGGGATGGTTCTAGGAGCAAGATGGTCCTGCAGGGACCTTGGACCTGCTGGCAGCAGGTGGCAATAAAAAAGTGTGCCAGGTCTAACAAATGAGTGTCAGAGACCCCCTCAGCTGACTCCTCTATGGCCAACATATAAATTGTGGTTTGCAACTGCATCTGTTTAGATTGTGTCTGATACAACCTGTTGTGGACACCACGGTGACCATGACAGCACATGGAAGGATGGCATTGTGGACCTCAGGGACCCTCAGGAGCTGATCCACTTGGTGTCCTGCTCAGCTGCAGCACTGCCATGTGCCACTTGCTCTGAGGGATGCCTGGGCACATGGGAGGTGTTCCAGCAACATGCCAAGACCAGAACATACAAGATGATGCAGGTGAGTGTGACACATTGACAGCATGTGGGTGTGACACAGTGGCAGCATGTACAAGACAGATAGGAACTCTTATTTTAATGTTGCTGTCAGCACTCAGACTTCCAAATTTTAGATGAAATTGAAGAATTTATTCTTCAGGAAGCTGGAAAGCCTTTCTGAAAGGAAGTTATAGGTTATTCTGAGAGCTAACATACCACAGGGCCCCAATCACTGGTAAATCCACTACCCTCTTTTTGAAAGCCTACATCTCCCAAACACGTACCATTCACGACCAGGTTCCCAGCTGGTTTGGGAAATGCAGAGAATTAAACATGGGGTCTGTGTGTTTTTCATTTGTGTCATCCAGGAACCAGGGCCCTAGGTAACCTTCCTCCAGGGATTAGTTTTCCCCACTATAGGATAGAGTCGTGAGATGAACATTGAGATAATTGTGTGAATATTTTGTCACCTGTCTTTACCTGCTGCAGATTATCACCAGCAGTACAACAGAGACTTCATCTGAAGTAGGTTTCCAATGCAGGTGACAGTACCGGCATGTAGGAGCCTCTGCTATCACTGAACAGCCTTGCACTGTGGGACTGCACCTGGATGGAAACAGCTGGCCAGAATATCCTAAACCTCTGCTCTGTGTGAGCAGCCTCAAAATGGACTCTGTTCTGGATGTGGGCCTTGCACCCAGCACTGTGGGGCCCACGGGGCTGGAGCCCTGCCTGGGTGCCAGGGCTGGGGACATCTGTCCCTGTGGCACCAGGTTATGCTGCGCGCTCTGCCAGCCCAGCCTCTCCAACAGTGCCTGAAGAAATGTGTGAGAGCAGACTAAGATTACAGTGATCTTTCCCCCAGAATATCTTCCAAGCTATTCAAGGATTTATTGAGCCACAGAACAGTGCCTTTTGCCTATTCTCCCTTGCTGCTTTTTCTTTTCCCATGAGCATGTCTGATGCTCATGAAATTCTGACGTCCCCAGCATCCTGTGGCAGTGACTTGCACAGCTCTGCTATGTCTTGGCTGAGGAAATGCCTCTTTATTTTTTTTTATATTTAATCTGACACCTACAAGTTTCATTTTATGTCCTCTATTTCTTGTATTAGGGGAGACATGAGGCACTTGTTTCTTGCTCTCCATGCTTCTTGTTATTGAATAGCCCTTTATTTTGTCTCTTTTTCTCCCAACATGCCTATTGCTACCGACAGTAGTCAAGATGGGGTTGTACCCCACACTCATACACTGACCTAATGATATTTGTTGTTTATCTCCCAGAGATCCCTACTATTAATTTTGATTTTTGATATTTGCAGTGCTTCACACAGACCATACAGCTACATATTACATCTCCAAACTCACCTGTGATCAGAGATCCAACCAGAGCTCATTATTTCATCTGTAAGATTTTCAAAACTGTAGTTTGAAAATGTGGTAAATGTTAATTTGTTCAGTAAATATCTTTGTCCAAAAGCCTGCTGAAGCTTATAAGCACATATATATACATATTGATATACATACAATCATATCAAACGATCTGCAGGTGTTTTCTGTGCAGGAGCCAGTAACCCACCCTGGAATGCTGCTGTGATGATAAAACCCCATACTGCTGCCCCAGCTGGTCACACTCATCCTAGCCTGCACAGTGGTTTCATACTGTTGCTCACATTAGATAAGCTCAGGGAAGTCCAGGAAATAAATTGATTCACATGTATGGCTTTAAATATACATCATGTTCTGCATGGATTTGGAATGGTTTTGAAAGAACTTTGCCAGGTTTGTCTCTGCAAATGTGAGAGCTGTGATCCACATCCACGTGTATAACCACATGGCTTCAGATTCCTGGTTTCCAAGAGTGTCCTCTAGCACAAACTGGGAACGTGGAACCGTTGTAGCCTAACAATCAAGTAGAAACACAAGAGCTTGCCACAGGAATCCCACATAGTATGGTTTTCCTGGCACGGCTTCCTTGATGGAGGAGGTGCTTGATGGATCAAAATTCCCCAGCAAGAGCAGTCAGAAACTTGGTGTCCTTCTGTTTCCTCCCCTGCAGCACCCTGAGCCTCCAAGATGCCCTGATGAAGCACCAAGGAATTGAGAGAAGGCAATAGTGAAATTTGCACATTGTCCCAGCTAGGAAGAGTAGAGGCACAATATGATACTGCCATCAACATGATACCCTTCTGCCTTTTTATCCACCACAGGGGCCCCAGAGACTCTTGTGGAGAGGGTGAAATGCAGCAGTGCAGGAGCAGGATGATATCAACTCAGAAACCTCTCCAGGCTTGTCTATGGATCCAGCAGATTTTTTTTTTTTGGTAGGGTATTTTGCAGGGGGTGTAATGGGAAAAGAACAGAAGGGCCCACTGCACTTTGGAGGTGTGGAGCTGCCTGTCTGCCTGTGCTCTAAGCTGAGAGATCAGAAATAATGTTGGCCAAGCTTTTGACTCTCCTGACATCTGTGCTATGAACTGTCCATGCCATTGGGACCCTGGAGACAAAATGGCACCTTTGACTGGTGTGCTTGAGGTCCTTACACATCATGGTGGCACAGGTCAAACATAGCAGAGACCCAAGGGAAGAATGAGAGGGATTATTTTCTTTCCCTGGGCAGATTTATTTTAAATGTGGAATCTGCCCAGGAGGGCAGGAAAGTTTCTCACTGAGCCAGATGGGGTCAGGAACACAGCTCTTGCATGTTTTCTGGCCTGGGATTTAGTTTGGATCCTGCCATCCCATCTCTGAGGTCTGTGACTGTGGCCAAGGGCAATCAGCCTCCCCATGCAAGACCTTCCAGCAAACAACCCTCTAGCAGGAAGGGTGCAGTAGGCAGGCATAGACAGGCAAAGCCCACCTGGGACACCTGGGGCGTGGATGAAACGTGAGAGAGGGCAGGCAGCCATGTAGGAAGCTGATCAGGGATCACTAGATGGTGCTGTCGACCTTGAAATGGGAACTGACAGTGCTGAGATGAGGGAACATCTTTCCTGAACTTAGAGCCAGAGCATCCTCACACAGCTATCAGAGTAACAGCATCCTGCATGTTGCTCAAACACCAAATGGACCTGCCCCTCTGGCCCTGGCAGTGAAGCTGTGGAAATGGAGCATAACAAACACAGGAAAATCAGGAACTGGACACGACTGTGCTGCGCCCCACTCTGTGGCGTTATATCTGCTCTTCTAGACCCTGCAGGAACCATGGGGCACAGGGACAATATTTCAAAGCTTGTGCTGCTGTAGGAGTAGATGTGAAAAGGGGCCACCAGAACAGGCTACTTTGATGTGGAGTACCAGGTGGTGTCTCCCCTCTCCACGGTCCTGGCTGCCTCTGGGTGGTCAGCAGAACTCATGTACCCTGGCAGTGATGCAGAACATATTTTTGGGGTTGAGCTCATGGGGTGTAACAAGCAGAGCAGTGCCATGGGCTGGCAGCAGGTACATATCAGTGAGCAGCAAATGATATTGCAGCTCATGGGACAAGGGCATCTGGCAGGGCTGGGGAAAGGACGTTGAGTGCATTCTGCCTCACCAGCCTTACACACACAGGGCTGATGGAGCTCTTTGCTGCCACCCCCTTCCTGCCCCGTGTCAGCCTCACCCACTCCAAACTCCTGCTGCTCCTACTGGGAGGTGGCCTCACCTTTGCGACAGAAAGTTTTAAAGTTTTAAAGTATCCTGGCTTTTCACCCAGTTCCAGTCAGGACAGGGTTAATTTTTGCAGTAGCCAGGAAGGGTCATGGCCAGATGGCCAAGACCCAGAGGTTATTCTGTATGGAATATTTAAAGAAAAGGGACAAAAAAAAAAAAAAAACCAAAACCATACACACACTAAAAAAACCACAAACAAAAAAACAACTGAGAGAGAGAAATTTCAGGCTATCTCAATTTTACTGCTGTGGACACTCGGACACTGACACCTGTAATCTATCTGTGTAACCTTACCTCTTTTCATCACTGCAATACCTGAGTGCCTCCCCTGCGGACATCCTGGCTCACCTGTCATTCCTCCCTTTTACAGTTGTATGTCTGAAATTGGGCCCTAATAGGAGAAGGATCCCCTGAAAGGTCTGTGCAAAACTATAGAAGAGATGGAGCAGCACCAGCTTGTGCTGCTATAAGCAGAAGCTGGGTCACCAGTCTCCCTCTGCTCCCCTTATGCAGCATTCTTTGGTGCTGAAGGACCTTCTGATGCAGCTCTTTATGCTGCTCTGCATGAATAATGTTCTACGGGCAAAGCTGGGGATGGAACAGGCACTACAGAAAGAGGGAAGATGAAGAAAATTTCAGCGCCACTTACAGCAGGGTCAGCAGCAAAAAGCAGACTGTGGGTAAGAAAGAAGACAACCAGGTAAGGATAGTCCCTCCATCACAGCTCCCTGTCCTGAGCTGGCTGCAAACCAGCCTGGAGGTGAAGGGCAGTTACAAACACAAGGCCAAATCCTCTCGAAGCAGCCCCAGGAGATGCAGCTCTCCCCTGTGCTCAGGGTGTGCACCTGGCACCCAGCAGGGTGCCCTGTCCGTGCTGCCAGCGCAGTGCCCAGCCAGCACTTTGCTCCTGCAGATACCCCCAGCTCATGGGGTGAGCACAGCTAACACCTGCCTCTTGCTGCCCTATCTGGGGATGGCAATGTGCAGCTAGTTCAGGCTAAAGTGAAATATTTGGGTTTTCTGGCGTGCAAGTGATCTTCTTTTGAGATCAAGAAAGGTGTTTTGATGCCAGTTAAGATTTTGGCCCTTCATTCACTGGGACAGAAACTGTTGGCTAGTGAAGGGAGGAGGAGCCCAGTGGAGAGGTTATGTGACAGCCACGGGACAGGGCAGCTGAAGATTATTTCGTTATGTCAGCATGTAAATTAAGATTGCATAGGAAATCTCTACTGTCTCTATAGCTTCTGATTGTTTGACTACAACTGCACTGTGGTTTTAACCATGCTTAAAATACAATTTCCCAAGTTTTGTAAAAGCTCACTAAAAAGAGAATTCCATTAAGGGAAGCTCTGATTTTCCCCTAGTTGTCCCTGTACAGCTGTTTCTAAATCACTTGTAAGCCTTTTCTGCCATGCTGAGTATTACACAGCATAGAGCCGAGCAAAGTAAAATGATCGATATTGTAATGGACTTCTCATCCTAGTACCATGGCAGAAATAATAAATGTCATGATATATGACAGCCCTTCTAAAGCCCTATGGAGCCAAATGAGATGCAGTAAGCATATATCTCCTACTTCCTACCCCTGTTTGGCTTCTCTGCGTCTGTCCTTTGTTTCCTCCCACATTTATTTCCTCCATAATGGAAGACTGTAATTGTGTTAAAAGTGACTCTGCACACAGGACATGCTGTGGTTGCACTGTTCCCTTCAGCAGGATGCAATCCAGCAGGGTGTATTCTGGAGCTGCAGTTTGTGAGCTGCTCAGTGCCCTGGGGGCAGGGCATTGCATGGGTTTAACCAGCAACCATGTCCTCCTGAGGGCATTACAGGTAAACGTCATTCACTCCCTGCCACTATTACTGTGTAGGATTCGCCTTCCAGCTCCTGGCTGACATCTGGGTCACACCATAACTTCATTTGAAATTTTGATACTAGTTCCCATTTTCAATCCAACCTGTTGAGGAGGATGAAACAAGAAAGTTTTTTAAATAAGATTGTTTAGCAAAAGATTTTGAGAATACAGAAACTATAAGCGAGATTGAAATGAAAGCAACTTTTGAGATACTTTAGTTGTGACTAATTGAATGTAATTTCTCTTAGAAGAAACAAAACTCTTTGCAAGCAAGTAAGCTTAAGAGTTAGAGTAAGCTTTGCAGCTCGGTAAATGGAGCTCAAAGGACAAGATTTAGAGTTTAACATGTAAACATAGTATAGTAATGTAGTGATTCTTATAAGTTGTGTAGAAATGTTATAAAATATGCATGTTGTAGTAGATTAGTTAATGAGAATCTAAATATTCAACACTAAAGATGATTTATTGTATTGTAACGAAAACTTTAGTTTCTCTTTTGCTCTCTTTTTGCACTTTCTTATTTCTCTTCTCTCTTATCTTTTTGCTCACTCTTGTGCTTTTCTTTGCGCCCCTTTTTTTCTTTGTTTCTTTGTCTTCTCTTTACACTTCTTCACTCTCTCTTTTCTACATGTTCCTTGTTCTTAAATTTTTGTTGATAACTCTCTTACACTTTAAGCCTCCTTTCTCTTTCCTTTACTTTGAATTGCAGCTAGCAATTCATAACAAAGCTTTGCACTTACGCCCTTTGTAATAAACTACAAGTTATACAACTTAGCTTCAAAGAAATCTCATCTCCATCCGTCCCTACCGTGCGTAACCCCCCAAAACTCCTACACAACCCAAACAAATGCCTCATTTGCATTTTTGCAGCTCTTGAGGCTGAGGTGTTTGATCAGTTAATGATGCCTCTCTCTGCCAGGGACACCAGCAGATGCACTTGAAGAAATCCACTTGGAGGGATTTCTGCCTCTGCTGCTCCACAGATCCCTGGGTGTATCTTCCCATAGCTGCCACTCTTCCTACCCTAAGGGCCACCCTCAGCAGAAATTACTTTGTAAAGATAATAAGAAATTAACCAAACCAAATGTTAGAAAATGAAATAAACACTTTGTTCTCTGGTTCCTTGTGAGACTTTAAGGGGAGTAAATCACAGAATCACAGAATATCCGTCTTCACTCATATGCTAAGCTGTGCTTCAATTTATTTCTGTACTTTGTTTTCACACACAATTTAACTATTATTGAATTTTAGTCAGCCTGTGGCACCCCACCTGAAACACCTCAGTGGACAACTTGCTCTAAAGTTAAGAGGACAGTAAGGGATCATATCCTGATGAAACCATGTGTATCCTGTGGAACTGCACTTGCTGTTTGCAAAGGGGCCAGCTTCATGGAAGAGTGAGGAAGGGGAAATCTTTCACAGGGTAAGTTTCACTTTCCCATTGTGACAGTTATTCTTCAGTTTGTCTCATTTTCAGCAACACCATTTAATGTTGTTCCTATTGTGAATGTGAATGAAGGTAACATGACTACAAGCTACACATTACAAATCAGTGGAGAGATAAGAGTACCAAGAGCCTATATCCTTTTATTTTTGCAGAGTAAGTGTTCAGGTAAGTGTGAGATTAGCACACAAGGGACCTGACTGTTGCAGATCAGCCCCGGGACACGATGACCTGGAATGTGTGGATGGTGAGCCCAGCCCAGGGCCGCTGATGGGCTCCCACCTCTGAGGCAAACAAGTCTTTCCAGCACTGGTAGCTCTACATATCAAATAACCCTGTGACTTTAAGGTTTGTTGTGACAGGGTGCCAATTCACATTAAAAAGTGGTTTGCTCCCATCACATCAGCTGAAAAGGAGGTTCCCACAGTGTTGTTGTCCCTGGCCTTCAGAGCCAGCGGCACAGGGAGCAGTAGCTCGGGGTGGGTGCTCATCCTAACGGGTAATGCACAGAAAGGGACCTGCTTTCGTTCATTCATTATTTTAGTCAAAGATGACATCAACAAGCAGCTCCCGTCACACAGCGAGGAGGGCACGTTCCACTGCAGCACGGCTCTCCAGCTGCAAGCCCTGAGCCAGGCCCGGGGCTGTGGCCGCGCCCCCATCGCTATCCCCACGTGCAGCGCGGCCCTGGAGCGGAACGCTGCGATCCCCGCCCATGGCTCTGCCCCGCATGTGATGCGGCCTTGGAGCGAAACGCTGCGATCCCTGCGGCGCCGGGGCGACCCCGGCTCCATAACGGCGGTCCCAGGCCCGGGCGGGGCCCGGCCCCCTCACACGGCCCCGGCCCCGCGACGCCCCCTGGCGGCCCGCCCGGCCCCGCGCGCGACCACCGTCAGCGTGCGCGCGTGCGCAGGAGCGACGCGGGGACCGAGGGACGGGCGCTCGGCTCTCGCGAGAGCACGAGGCTATATCAGCGAGTGGGCGGGCACGGGGCTTCCTTTAGTGCGCGTCCGCCCGCAGCGCAGCAGCCTCGCTCAGTCGTGCCTCAGCCCCGCGATGGAGGACAGCGCCATGGACATGGAGAGCATGGGCCCACTGCGTCCGCAGACTTTCCTATTCGGTAATGCTCGCCGCGCCACGCTCTCCCGGGGCCCGCTGGCCCCGTCGCCCCCGCAGGCCCCGGGGCCGAGCGCCGTGCGGGTGCCGTGCAGGGCCGCGGCCTGTGCCGGCCGAGCGCCGCCCCTCCGCGCGCGGGGAAGGGCCGAGGGGGGCTCTGTCGGGCCGGGGGCGCGCAGCGGCCGTTCCCGCGCTCTCGCACGTGGCGCGCGGCCCGCACGTGGCGGGGCCCGTCCCGCTTTGTCCCGCGCTTTGTTCCCGGTGCCTCCCGCCGTTCCTAAGGACGCGGCGCCCCGGCAGCGCCCGCCGAGCACATGGCAGCGCGGCCGGGGGCGGAGCACGTGGAGCGCCGCGGCCGCGCGCGCCTTGCTGCCCGTAGCTCCGGGGCAGGCCCGGCCGCCCTCGGCGGGCGGAGCCGAGCTGCCATGGCCCCGGGCACCGCGGCGGGCGCCGGGCGGGGATGGTTTGATTGAAACTGCTCGGCTCGAGCGGGCCTCGCGGGGAGCTGCGTGCACGGCTGCAGGCCGCGCTCGCTGGGCTTTTCCTCCCCACGTGTTCGCTCCGTGCGTGCCTGGAGTGTGCCGCTACTTCCCTGCAAGAACGAGGCCTGGAAGCAGCGAGCTGCCAAGTAACGGGTTAGCAAATACTTATGTCTTAAGTGAAACAGAAAGCTTATAATTGAATTGTTTTCTTACAGGCTGCGAGCTTAAAGCGGATAAAGAGTTTCAGTTTAAAGTAGATGATGAAGAAAATGAACATCAGTTATCTCTGAGAACGGCAAGTAGTGTTTAGCTTTTCCGTTTGAAATGTAGTGGTGTGCTGTGATGTTGAGTTTTTTACCTGTTATTTACTTCTCCAGTTATAATACCGGTGATAATTGTTACATAAATCTGTTTAAAATAACTATCTCTTACTGGCAGTGGAGCGTATTCTGTAATTTCAGCTACTTTCTGTATTGAAAACGTTTTTCCACTGATGTTTCATTGTAGACAGCAAGTAACTGCAAGACTGGAAAAGGTTAAAAATCAACTTACAGTGGGTTAGTAAGTATATGCTAAATGGAATTAAATGCTAAACTATACACTGAGGCATCCCTAAAACAAACAAGGCAGATGCTGCAGGAGCCGAGGGGGAAGGATCGACTTGTGAGAGTTATACATGGGCACACTCTTGTAGATTACTAGGAACTTGATTTTTAAGAATCATTTCAGTGTGTTCACAAACATAGCTGGGATTCTTTTTCTTTCCTAGAAGCAGATAATAAGTAAATCCATATAAGAGAGTAGAAGCTTTGTTTTGATTTATTGTCCTTGGTTTGCCCTCTCCAAGGATGTAACTGGGAAACCCCATCTTTCATTCGGACCAAGTGTGGACCATTACAGCCTCATTACATCTGACAGACTCCCAGGGAATTCCTGGATGGGTCCTTAGGTCTTTCTGGTGCCACACAAGTCAGACACAATATTTCAATGCTTTTGTTCTCGACTGAGCATGGTTTTTTTTGAATAGCAAAACAATAATGTGCCACATCCTAACAGGCAAGAAATTAAAGAGTTGTAGCATCTTTATGGCGTTGTGCTGTGTTTATTTAAATGCAAGGAAAAGCTTTTATACCTGGAAACAAGAGTCTTTAAATTGTGGACTAATTCCTACAGAATAATTGCTTCCTGGAGGTCACTTGCATAACAAGTATCTCCAAGCATTTCGTGCTGTTACTTAAAACATTTCTGTCTTAGCTATGTGAATCATGTTTTTCATCCTTGTATCTTATGAAAACTACAGCCTGGACTTGACCATGAGTAATTGTTTTTTAATTAAAATTCCCTTTGATAGAAGAGTATAGCAATGTTTAGGGCAAGTCCACATGCAGGTTTTTTCTGTCTGAATGTTTGTTATGCAGTTAAAATTAGTGATATTTAAATTGTATTGTTTTACTCAAAGCTCTTTTTCTTATTATATTTTCGAAATTACCTGTAGCATGTCTTCTGATGTTGTACTCTAAAGGATGAAGTAAAAATCCACACCACTGCTTTGTTGTTAGACTTGTGGGGGGAATGAAGTTTTATGTCAGTAACCTCTTCGCTAGAATTAAAGAGACTTTAAGACTTAAAAGGTGTGGGACATGGTTAAACCAAAAAAGACCTTATTGAGTAGAGGAAGGATTTAAAGAAAAGGTGTAAATGCAGCAAATACCTGGGGGCTGCTCTGTGCCCCCAGATCTGGGTCTTTACACCACCAAGTGTGGTGGGAGACTTGATCATAAACAAGACGGGGAGAAAAGGGAGTAAAGAGGAAAGGAGGAGAATAGATGCAGAGGAGGTAAAACTGGGATGAATTTCTGTAAATGTCTTACTAATGGCAGCTAAGAACGGGGATGGTCACTCCTTCATGACCTATTTGGTGTGCATTCCTTCAGTGTAGAAATTAAAGCATGTGCATGGATGCTTGACAAACACACGAGAAATCAATGAAAAATGCTGTAGTATTGAACTGGGGCAAATGACAGGACATGGTCTAAAATTTTTGTTCCACTAGCTGAGCAATTCAGTGTTGTTGACAACACATTTGAGAGGTGAGATCAGAGCTGCAATTTCACTTCTTTGCATTGCTAATAACAAAACTTGCCAGAAGTAGTGAATCCAATGTTCTATTTTCCAGCCTTCAGTCTGATACATCTTAAGTGTGGACCATTACAGCCTCATTAAAGCTCTTCAGCTCCTGAAGAATAGAAACTTCTGTGCCTCTGCCTGAAGTGTTCACACCCACATCTCCCGTGGGGGTTGGAAAGCTTTCTTTGTTTGGGCTTTAGGGAAGGAAGCACAAAGCCTTGTGCACTGCTGTTGGGAAAAGTTGCAGTACGAAGTATTTGTGGCTTTCACATCTCCTGCATGTACCCCTGTTAGAGGGGCCCAAGGTTCAGTGAACTAGAGTTTCAGGCCTCATCACTGTCTCCTTGCAGAGTTTTGACTCTTCAGAAAGTGCCAGACTCAGAGTAAGGGATCCAGGTACTTCAGTTTAGAAATGCCTTGGGGCAGCAGTTCCTAGTCTGGGGTGAATTACAGCAAAAGGCATGTGCGTAAATCACAGTATTCAGCTAAGCTGCTGGTAAAGTCCTCAGTGAATGTCAAGTAAGCAAAAGGTGCACAGTGTGGTAAAGGGAAGCAGTTGGCAGATAAAATGTGGCAGGAGGGGGAAAGCTATAGGTGTGATTCTGTAGAGGAGATAATGTGTTTATACTTCTCTCCTTGGACCAGCTGTGGAGCTGACTGAACTTGCCACTGCCCCTTTTTGGTGCAGCGATCCAGCAGCAAGTGACCTGATTTCACTGTCATCAGAACATGCCTGGAGGTGCCCCTTGGAAGTTTCAGTGTAGTGGAGAAAGGGTGTCAGCTTAGGATGGAGTCTGATGGAATAATTTGTAGTCAGAAATGCAAATTTCAGTATTTAATAATGCAGAATAGTGAATGAAGTTTAGAAGATTTAAAATATTTGAGATGCTCAGACTGTGTCCTGTTCTTGACTTCACAGGTTACTTTAGGTGCTGGAGCCAAAGATGAATTACACATTGTAGAAGCAGAAGCACTGGACTATGAAGGCAACCCTACAAAAGTAGTACTGGCATCTCTGAAAATGTCAGTGCAGCCTACAGTAAGTGCAGAAACTTAGAGAATCTACTGTAAATTTGGTCTCTAGTGAGAAAAAAGATAAAAATGGCTTGGGTCAGCTAAATTTTAGTGAAGCTGAACAGTGTGTTCAGAGAAGTGTCTGCATGTAGTAAATACATCTTTTTTGTGTCTGGTAGAGTGCTTGAGTCATGTGGAGATAACAGACATGTTCAAATTACACATTTTTTAAGCAACCGGAATTATTCATGCCATCTATAGACAGACAAGTCCAGGCATATGCAAGCAGATGCATCTTTAGGTTGTGTTGCTTTCGTTAAACCTGGGATGGGAGCAATTTATTTTTTCTGCAGGTCCCAAGCTCTAATGCCACTCTGAAGATGATTGCTCCTCTCGGAAGGGCATCTTGTTGTCATTTCTGCTATCTGGAATGTGGTTTGCCTCAGCTGCTGATAGTGTCTAGCTACACAATGCTGGGGCAGGTGGGATGGATGGTGTTCAAATTGACATTGCTGCTGAGTAAAAACAAATTGGTGTGCTTTAACTGGGATAAGCAAGGAGTGTAGTAAACCCCTGTGTGTGGCTTATTGACACTGAGCTGACCTTTTAGGACTGATAGAATTCACCTTTGAGAGGGAACTTGGAGCAGCTGTTAGCCATGGAGTCTCCAGCTGTTGATGCTGTTTCCACTGGGGTGGAATGTCTGTTAAATACACTTTGCCTGGAATATGCAGCTGAATAGCAATGCTTTGTCTCCCAGGTTTCATTGGGTGGCTTCGAGATCACACCCCCAGTGGTGCTGAGGTTGAAATGTGGCTCAGGGCCTGTGTACGTCAGTGGTCAGCACCTCGTAGGTACGTATGGCTGCTCACTGCTGTGTCCTGGCAGCACCTGCAGAACTTACAGGATTTGCAGCTGGTGCTGCAAGCAGTGCCTGTGCTGGTACTGAGCCTCTGAATCTAAAGGCACATCCTCAGCATAAAGGGGCTGTAGGGCAGAGGTTGGGAGGAGTGCTTGCATGCCTTGGCTTGCCACTTGGTTTTTGTATGGATAAGAGGCATTTGTCATCCTTGGAATTTCAGTTCTAATTTCTCCCTTAGAAATGAACGTTGGTGTCCCACTGTAGGCTTTCTGCTTATCAGCTGGGTGTGAGAAGACTGCCCATGAAATAGTTCTGGTTTTTACCTAAACTAACCCAGGACCGGTCTTCTCCTTTAGGAAACTCTCTTTGACGTTTCTCTACTAGTTTTCAAAAATGTCTCCTTAGGATTGGAGAAAACATTATTTTTGACTTTGTGTTATCTGTTGTACATGAAAAGTGTTCTGACCAGTGTGAGGGGTGGTAGTTCACCTGGCTGGGATTTCCCTATAGTAGTACCTGCCTCAGTTAGGTGGAAAATCTCCTAGTCAGAGGTTAGGTCACTAGTGGGAAGCTTCCTGATACCAATTCAGCACCTCAGCCAGGCCAAACCTACTCAATTGTGGGTAATGCTCTTTGTTCCTTACTAGCAGTCTTGCTTTATATTGTTAAGTGAGGTGAGGTTTTTTTACACTTTACCTTTGCTTTATCAGCGTTAGAAGAAGAACCAGAATCAGATGAGGAGGAAGACGATGCAAAAATTGTTAATGCTTCAGCAAAGAGACCAGCAAGTGGAGGAGCTAAACCACCACAGGTATATGGACTTGCAGTCACTTTGTTTGCAGCATTTTCTTCTTGTTTGGTATTAGTCCTGCCTCTAGGAAGAAGTAGTTAGATGCCTTGCTGTTACAAGTGGGATGGGATTATTTTGTACTAAATTACAGAAGGTCCCAAAATTTTGCTGAAGGGGTAGATAAAATGGCTACTTTTGTGGAAGTTCTGTCTCTTGTAGTAACTGCACGTTCTGGTATAAACATCAGTGTACTGCAACACTTCATGCTGATTAAAGCACTGGACTTTCCTAACAAGGAAAGGTTCCTAGGCTCAGAGCAATGCAGAGAACTAGTCAATAGCTTTGGACTTGGCAGCTGTAAGTTCCTGGGTTTAGCTAAAGTGATGGAAAGTAGCCTTGTACTTGTGCCATAGTTGTTTTGTATGCCAGTTGCTCTTTATTACCAATAAATGGTATCAACACTTAACAGACTTTCTTTCTTAAAGAAAAAACTAAAATTAGCAGAAGATGATGAGGATGATGATGAAGATGAGGATGACGATGATGAGTATGTATTCCTGTTTTGATAATGTGTTTTAAAATACAGGGCTAACTTTCAGAACATGAATTGTGTGACACAACTGGATGCTAAGTGAAAAAGCTCCTTTATCTTGGCTGGGGAAAAGGCATCCTTGTCTTACTTATCTCTACAATGCTATGTAAATTAATGTTCTTCAGATATGTTATACTGGGCTTCTTGTTACTCATTAACTTCTAAAAGTAGTAGTGGATGTCCCTAGGGATATATCCCTTCAGTATTGAAGGGAGGGGAGTGCATTTAGCTGCTTCAAAGGTAGTGCTTGCCCTAGCACTTAGCCATGTGTTAAGGTATAAAGTAAAGTTTAGAGGATTGCTTGCTTCCTTCATGAATAAAACATTTTATTGGGAGGGAGGGGGAAGATCAATTCCTAACGTGGATCTTGAGTTATGGTAAGTGACTTCCTTTTTAATTGTAGTGATGAGGATGACTTAGAGGATGATGAGGAAGAAATTAAAGCACCAATAAAGAAAGTAAGTGGCTAATCCTGTGATACCATAGCAATCCACCAGGTAGTCCCTTAAATCAATGAGCTTTATCACAGCTCTCTGGAATGTGTGAATGGGGGATGCACTAGGTTTAGCTCAGCCTGTGTGAAGAAGTTGTAATAGGGTGTGAAAACACTTCAGTGTGAATGCACCCATCCAGTCCATGTTCTACTTCCTTGGCTGCAAAGGGGTGACTGGGTCTTACCAGCACAGGGATGCAGCTGTCAGACTGGTGTGGGCCTGGATGGCTGTTAAACAGCAAATGAAATCCTGCTCAAAGGGGGTTGTGATTGGCAGTTGCAGTCCTGCCTGCTGTGGAAAGGAGCTGTCAGCGACTTCAGACGCAAAGGCTGTGAATGTGTGAGCCTGCGGCCGGGTTCGCTGCGGCAGGGATGGGCCGGGAGTGCTGTTCCCTCAGCCCTCGAGGGCCATCTGGCGGTGCTGTGAGCGCACTGCAGGGCAGCTGTGCCGCGAGGGGGGAGGCATTTGCTTGTTCTCACACTTGTGTACTTCAGCTTGAATTTTTGTGTTCATACCTACTGTTTAAAACCGGATATTTATAGCTTTACTTCACCGTGTGCTGTTCCCTCCCTACTGATTTGCCATAAGTGACAGTGCACAGTGGCCTGGTAATGAGTCTGAAACGCAGATTCCAGCCATGTGAGGTAATCTGGGGTGACTGAACAAAACTGTCCTGATTGATACAGGAATTGTAGACTCTGTGTCTTGGTATCATGTCCCATGCACATCCCAGACAGTATTTCTGGATGAAATGCCAAATGAGATAATAGTTGTGTTACAGAAAAAAGACAGCACTGAATGATGTAACAGAACTTGTTCCTGGGTGTGTTACTGTTGTGCATGAAGAGGTTTTCCTTTGTGTTCCTGTAACATGCTGTCTTGAGTTTACTTGCAGTTCATTTGACAGATGAACTTGTGTGCTTGCCTTTCAGCCTGCTCGTGAGGTTGCAGGGAAAAATATGCAGAAAGCAAAGCAGAATGGAAAAGACTCTAAGCCATCCACACCAGCATCTAAATCAAAAGTGAGTGAAAACAACTGAGTAAAACAAAGCTTTATTCTACTGGGGAAGCTAGTTTTTTGCCTAATAGTAACTTCAAACAACATACTAACATTCAAATTAGGTTTTTAGATCTTGATATGAAGCATGGTGAAGGTACTGTTCACTGCTTCATGTTTTCTGTGAAATCCTTCAGTGATCAGTATGTACCTACAACAGTCTGGATCTGAAATCAGACATGCTGTCCCTTGGGAATACTGGTAATTCTTTGGTTTGAAACACTATATCTATTGGTTTTGTGCAGCACCTAGTACAAGAGGGTGACTGCCAAGTGTGTTTCCACTGGAGAACACTGGAGGCTGTTTTCCAGTGGAAACACAGGAAAAGGGGCTCTCATGACAATGACCCACTGCAGGACTGGCAGTTTCCTTCCTTGCTAATGCAGTGTGATTGTGATGCCTTGTGCAGCTTCTCCTTGCTGCATGTTCTCTGACATGGTGCCAGGAGGGTTCATACAGACATGAGCATGGGATGCATGGCAGGACAACAATGAGAAGCACTGCAGGTGTGCCTTTTAAAGCATGACCTAATCTGGCTGCAGATGTGGAGTAAACTCTGAATCACTAAAAATTTTGGCTATTTTTGGTTTCATTTCTATTCAAAGAGCTGTGGAGGCACCTGCCCAGAAGCATGAGACACCAGCTGTGCTAACTCTAATAATTCCAGATTTGAAAATCATGATTTTTCATGCTTCTAAGGAATGGGAGGGAAGCATAAATTTAGGTTTTGTGACTGTCTAAAAACTGTATGGACTATCAGTGTGATAGCTAGTTTTATAAAATTTATCTTATATTCTCTGTAACTTTATGTGCAAGTTACTAATGAAATAATTTTCAGACTCCAGATTCCAAGAAGGATAAAACTCTAACTCCAAAAACACCAAAAGTCCCTCTGTCAGTAGAGGAGATAAAAGCAAAAATGCAAGCATCTATAGATAAGGTGAGTGTTTGGGAATGAAGTTTCTCAGCCTTTCTTTTACACTTCCACAGATGAGAAGAATTGGATGTTTCAATAAATGGTCATGATGTTGCTGATTCCTGTGCTGTTACTATGAGTGGGTGTTAATGTTGAAGCTCAGAGAAATGAAACCACATTTGCGGGGAAAAGCTTCTACTCAAGAGAAACAAAACCACTTTGTTTGTATTTTTCCAGTAGTGCTGATTAGTTTGGTATTTCTTGGTGAACTGTCTCTGTTGAAATTTTAAAAAACCCCTTAGGCTATACTTACTGTTAAGATGACTTCAATAGTGCATTATACAGTTTGGGTTGCTAAAGTAAAAGTGGAGTGAGTTCTTCACGGGGCTGGAATGCTTTGGTCTTGAAGCAGTATCCTGATGCTTGTAAGGCTCAGTAACTTCCAGAAGAGGGAGATAGGTGCTTGTGGTATGAGTTCAAGCACTGCTGCAGACCTGGAAGCTTTTGCTTTCTGCAGGGATCCAGGCTTAAATCCCTTCAGTGGATGCTTCACCCTTCTAAGGTGTCAGGCCAGTCACTTGCTCTGGCTGCTACCAGGTGTCAGTAGTGTTATTAGCAGCTATTCAGGTATAAAATAGACAATCCAGTTGCAGGCTGGTTGGGTGTAGCAGGTGATTCTTTACTTCCTGAGCCAGGGTTGAGGTTTGTGCCAGCCAGGGCTGTGTTGTGAGTATCCCTGTGCTTGGAGCACATGGGAGTGAGGGCCTGCCTCTTGGCTAGCTCACAAGTGCTGATGTGAGTGCTGGGCAGCATTGCTGGTTTGCTGATGGGGTTTTTTAATTCAAGATAATACATTTCTTAAACCCATAAAATGGCAAACAAACGTCACCTAAAGAATTAGGATCTTCTGCTTAGATCCATTAGTGTTTTGGGGCTGCTTTTTTCCAGGAATGCCAAATGAGACTAGAAGTGTTTAAATACAGGGTGGATGCAGAATGAGCAGTGACAGGCTGTGATGAGGATGGAAATGCAGAGCCCTGGCCTGTGAGCCTGGTGTGATGCATGGTGGGTCACAGTAAGCCAGGGAGGTGCTGTGGTGTCAGGAATGGCTCAGGAGCTATGATGAGTGGTGCTTGTGCAGGGTGAGCACAAGTGCCTGAGCTGCTCCCAGTAGACACATGCAGAGCAGCTAGCTGGCAAAAAGAGCTTTAAAATAAATTACCTGGTGCTGAAGGGTGCTTCTACAGGGAATACTGTCTAGCAGGGAACACCTAAGTGTGCTGTCCTAATTGACATGCAATATTTCAATTGATTCACCTGAGAAATTGGGAAGTATTTATTTTGGGACATGGAAAAGAAATCAGTGTCTCCTAAAGTAGCATGCTGTATTATTTTCCCTGGAGATACTAGGAGACAAGATGATGAACCTGTATGTATGATTTAATAACTGAATCTGCATTGTACATTAGAGCATGTGCAAACACAATTCCAGGAATTACAAGGAAATGTTTCCAGAACAGTTCTTTAATTTAGTAAAAGTCACATATTAATGAGTAGTGTATTAGTGAGTTTTAAAAGATAGGTGGAAGGTCAGTTCATGTTTTGCTTAAGAGAGCTGAAGTTAAAAATCTGCCTGTGAAGGGTGGTCTCAGGTTGTGTGTTGCAGTAAGAGTCCATAAATAAAGAATTTATTGTAATTTATCTGAGTAGCATGGGATTGTTTACTACAAACAGTGATTTTAAGTGGTGAACACTGTTATGCTCTTCAGCATCAGCAAAGAATCTTGGACAGCAATTCAGTTTGTAGCCACTTCTGTCAGAAATAGCTGGGCATGGTAGAAAAGCAAACTTCCTAAAATGGTTTAAAGCAGACTAGTGTGGGAAGTTGCCAGGTGAGTTCCAACTCCATGTATTGCAAAGGGTTTTCAGCATCATATGTTGAAAGCATTAAGTGACCTGCAGACCCTAAAGCTTGTTTCTTTTTCCTAATAGGGTACTACCCTTCCTAAGCTGGAGCCCAAATTTGCCAACTACGTTAAGAATTGCTTCAGGACGGAGGACCAGAAGGTAACAGGATTCATCACAGCTTGATAAAGTCCAAAAACTTTTATAACCTTGGGGATTCTTTTCCACTTTTTAATCTTTACAAGCTTTGGACTGTTTTAAATGGTTGCAAACCACAAACAATACTTCAGGTTAAATATATGGGAATGGTTTTAAGGGTTTTAGTTGGCTAAGATGGGAAAGCTAATATTTTATTGCATTTTTCCAGCTTTTATATGGTTGGTAAATTATCTCTTGCTTACTAAACCCACAGAATTTTCCTTTTGGCACCATATTGGCTAAGGAAATGAGCTGTGGTTTCCCTTGCTGCTGAATTTGGCCACCTCAGCCAGTCTGGTGTTCAGCCCTTTGTTGGGAGGGTGTCTGGGACAGCAGAGCTGTTTTGTGATGGAGATTATGGCATTCTTGCCACATTCTCTCCCAGAATCAACAGAGCTCTTGAAGAGAGCACAAGCCAAATTGTGATATCAGGAAGCAAGTTTCTGAATCAGTTATTACTTAACACAGACTAAGCTGAAAATGTGTCTTAGATTTCCCTATCAAAATTCCACCAAGTCAGTTTTGCAGTGACAGAATTGCTTATGCTTTCCTGCTTCCCTCAGTGGTTTGGTGTAAACTTGTCTGATGGACAAATTGATATGTTCCTGAGGGAATGTTGAAAAGCATCAGCCTCAGCTACTGGGCCTGCTGTGGCATTAGCCAGGGTGGGCAGCGTTCAGCCAGTATTTGCCTCACTGATCCACACCCATCCTCCCAGTTAACCTGCACTGAATTCTTACTATTGTGACCTAGTGGGAATAATAATCTTCTAGCAGAAGGATCCAATGTCATGCTTTCAACTTGATTTTTCTCTGAAAGGAATGTACTTTGGTTGCAATTTCTTGTCAGTATTTTATGAAATAAGTGGTGATAGTAAGCTAAAAATAATTTTTAAAAGTGGATTTCAGTTTCTAACTTTCTGTGTACACTTCCAGGTCATTCAAGCTCTCTGGCAGTGGAGACAGACTCTGTAAGAAAAGAAAACAGTTTAAACAGTTTGTTAAAATCTGCAGTCTTACTTCTGTAACCATTATTTGGCTGTTCTTTTTACAAATACTGAAAGAGCTTTCCCTCCTGTGTCTGATAAATGTCATCCAGATTACCTTGCCAAGAATGTGTTGTCCAAAATGCCTGTTTAGTTTTTAAAGACAGGACTCCACCCTCAGCTTCATTTTAAGTATGTATGGAATGTTTTGATAAGGCATGGTGGTGGTCAGACAAATGGAAATGGTGGGGAGACTAATTGTATGTGAAAGAAATAAAATTTAGTATTTTAATACAGTACTATTGTTTCTTTTTTTATGGATGAGGGTGATCTGCATACTGAACCCAGAGATAATTGGGCTTGAAAGTTCTCTGAGGAACTACCTTTGAGTATTTTAGCTGCTTCTCTTTAGCAAGTACACATAAACAATGTGTGTTGTCAGCTTCAAAAACAACTCCAGTTCCATGAGCTTTGGGGCTACGGAGCAGATGATTGGGAAGAAGACTGAAGTGGCAAGGGGGCTTTTTTCTTGTCTGAAAGTGAGCACTAATTATATAATTGCCCAAAACAGCCCTTCCTGCATCTCAGTTTCTGACCTGCTTCACTGCACTTTGGTTTATGGTTTCTCTCTAACTACTGGGTTTATAGGGCCTGGAACTGCACTTGTAAAATGCGATACTTTTGATCTGGGATTTGCTGGCTGTGCTGTTCCTCTGAGGAGCTGCAGAGTCTGAGGCTGCCTCCCATAATGACTCCTGTGAGGATTTTGTGGAGAGAAGAATTAGCTTGAATGCTGTAGGGTGTGCCTAGAGAGCTCACTGAGTTCAGAGCCTGTGGATAAATTCCTGGGAATGCTGAGACTGATCTCCAACAAATCCAAAAGTTTAGATGAGCAGGAAGTCCTCTCTGGTCCTCTCGCCTTCACATGATGCTCAGAGCCAGAGTTCAAATTTTGGGCCATTCTTGTTACATGAAGTAAAACCATCAGTGTTTGTAAGGGCTTTCAGGTGAAGGGAAGCAGGGATGTCTGTGCCTTGAGGATGAGACTCCAAAGCTCCTGTCTGCTGTCACATCAGTGCATGACTGTTCCACCTTGTGTCCAGTAACTGCAGTCATGGAGACTGGAGGAATACTCAGAAAACATTCAAACACTGCAATGGTAACTATCAAACTCTGCTTTAATCCTTGCTGTCTTTGGGAATTAACACAACTGACTTGTGTTCTCATAGCAGAAAACCCCCTAGCTTGAGTAACACAGGTTGAGTTTTCCCCACTTGAAGACTTGGCACACTTGGGTCCTGCAGCAAGTGGCTTTGCAAGACATGTGAACACACACAAGGTTGTGCTGATTGGGCATGGGGTCTGTTCTACTCAGCATTCTTTACAAGTTGTTTAGGTAGCATAGACAATTTGGTTTGCCACTGAATTTATTTTTTGATGTTTGCTGTTAGAAAACCCTTAGCTCCTATAGTTGAGATGCTGGGTGCAATGGAAAGCAGTGCAAGTCTCCAGAAGCAAATAGTTCTTTTGGGGAAAATAAAGCCAAGGGAAGTGCATGGTAGACAAGCAAAACTGCAAGTCTTGTGTCAAAGATTCGTTTAAGCACGAGTATAATTGCAGCATGTGAAATGGCAGAGTATAACGGTTTGAAATGCCTGTTTTGGTGGGGTTATGTCAATAGATGATGTCATATTCACAAGTGAGAGCAGATTTCCCTGGTGAAACAGCTAATGGCACAGACAGGCTTATTTAAGCAAAATTGCCCTCAATTTTGGCTGAAAGAAGTGAAAATTGTACAGTAATTTCAGCAAGAAATTGCTAGCCAGTAAAATACTCTGATTGCTAAAGTTTTAAGAGAAGCCAGGGTGTTGTCTGTCTGTAGGTGACTGACCAAAACAGGTCTGGGGTGCAGCCATGCTCTGCAGAAGTGTTGTGGGGGAAAGGCTGAGCCTGTATGGGCAGCTAAAGGAAATCACTGCGGTGCTGGTGCTGAGGTATAATGTAGGTCAAGTTGTCAGCTGCTGTTGAACCTCCTGAGGCATCTTTGAGGCACCCTGGTGGCAGAACAATAATTTCACTTGGCCCTGGTTGGGTCCTGCACTGTTCTCTGCCAGTTCATGGGGTAGTGAGGGGTGGTCACTGCCCCACTTCTGCCTGTGGGGCCTTTTCCCTACCTCTGCTGTTGTGCTGCTCGCATCTCCAAAGCCAGCTCCTTTTGGGACTGGCTATCTGGTGACTCTGGATGCAGCTGTATCCTCTTGGACGTTCACGTGCAGCTGCCAGTTCTTTCACTTTGAACAGAGCCTCAAAGTTTGATTTTAAAATAAGCTCAGACATGAAAATACCTATTGAAAAGACAAATAACAGATGTGGGTTTTTCAAGTACTGTTTTTGACTTTCTGCAGTTGAATCATGTTCTTGCCATGGCAATGATGGCAACAAAGCTGTAGTGTTTTGATAGCTGTGTTGGGGGTTCTGAGCCTCTGTGTGATCCTGGTCCTTGAGGATGGCTTATTTGAGAGTGTGGAGCTCTGCAGCCAGATGCATTGCTATTTCCTAACACTGTGATGGGAAAACAACTTTACAGGATGATGAAATGCCTCTCCAGGTAGTGGTGCCTTCACCTTTCCTTTGTACGTGAATTGCCCCTACTGCTGCTTTTCCTGTTGCAGATCCTGTCTGTTCCAGCTTTTTTCATATTTCATTTCCTTCTGCAAGTGTTTCATTCCCTACAGTGAACAGGTAGCTGGTGTCTCCCTGTGTGGGACAAAGGGGAGGCCACGCAGCTGGGTGGGGGTGTGTGCTGCAGATAGAGCTGCTCCATTCAGATCTCTCTTGGCATCTTTCTCCAGAAGAGGTGATAACAGAAGGGCACCATCCTGTTGGGAGCTCTCAGTCTGTGCCTAATTCCTAAGGGTGTTCAAGAGAAATGTTTGTGCCCGCCTTAGGTCTCTCCTGTGATCCAGCAGACCTGCCAGAATGGCTTTCCAGAGTGCAGGGGCTATGATGAGTGCATGGCTCTTTGCCTGTGCTCAGCAATGGTTGCAGCCTTTGGAGAGAAGCAATTCAGGCATGGCTGGCAGCAGGGTGGGAGTGTGTGTGGGCTGAGGTAATGGCAAACAGGGCAGGATGGGTGGTGGTTCTGGGCTCCTTGCCACCCAGACGGTCCCTCAGGGGCTGAGTTCATGCTCCTACCCAGATAGCCCAAGCCATGTCCTGTCTCTTTTGCATGTGCATTACTGACTAGCAGCCAAACTCTCAACTTTTCCTTCCTTCTCTGTGCAACCAGCACCTAGATCCTTATTCTCCTCACTGTTTTCCCAAAAGGGCGTTAAAGACTGGATCCTACTTAGGAATGTCAGATAAAGCTACAAAAGAATGGGGTGGTTTGGAGCTCAGTGCCTTTATTCCTGCCCTTGGCTAGTGGGCAGTAGTTTCTGGCAAGCAACAGCAAGTGCAATTGATTGTGTTGAGTGAGGTTTGGAGGTTTTGTGATCTGGTATTTATTAAGGATTGCCTTGTCTGAGCCTGGTTCTCAATGTGAACACAGAGAGCTGAGTGTGTGTGATGGGGTGCAGGAAAAGTGATGCTGGATTTGCAGGTGTGCCTCAAGGGCCTGCCTTGTCCTCAGTTTGCAGGTAGCACAGGGAACACCCTCCTGGCTGCTCACTGGTTTACCTGCATGGACACTGTTGGGAACAATTCTGTGTTGTGGATCAGCTCTTCAGTGACTGGCCTTTGGATCGTCTTACATAAATGAATTTTAAGCAGTGCCTAATTGGGACCAAGTAAATCAGTCAAATATATCAAATGTTAATTAAGATGTGTGCTGTGGGGACCACATGTATGGCCTGCATCCAGTTGTATGAAGATGACTTTTGCTCTTCTCCTTTCATCAAAAACTTCTCTTCTTCCACCATTTCTGTCACCTCTCCCTGACCAAGCCATAAGAGCCTCTATGGGAAAAGAATCCTGGGAGAAAACAAGCAAGAAAGGGCAATGAATAAAACAAGGGGGGAAAAGGTGGCCAAGGGTCAAAAGTGAGAATGGGAAAAGTGAAGGCCCTGTGAGGGATGCTCAGCAGGGCACCTCTGACAGTGCCCACCCTCACTGAGCTGGCCGTGCCAGCGCCCTGTGCTGCTGCCTGGAGCCTTGTCCAGGACCCTACATGGCCACCACCCTGCTCGTACTGCAGATGGCAAAGAGAAGGAGCAGAGCTGGAGCTCTCAAGAGTTGATGTGCCTGATTCACCTCAAGTGATTACACTGGTACTAGAAACAGCCTTTGAAGGCAATAGAAGGCAATTTTGTTAGAAGGGTCTTGGAGTCTTACTCAACCAATTTCTGGGGGCCTGAAGCCTGCTGAGCCCCATCCAATTCTGTTGACTTACTGTTTCTCTTTCTACAATTTAGAGAAAACAGTTTTTCTTGCCTGTTTTCAAATTAAGCCTTAGGTTTTACATTGGTTATGGTTTTTCTTAATGAGTAATAATGGCAGGGAAAGTTAAAGATGTATTGTAGCTGTTGAGGTATTTGGCATTTCACCACTGCAGCCACCTTTATCTGTGCCTGTTCATGAAACTTTTCCCACCGCTCCTTACATTTGTCTCAAAGCTTGTAATTGTGCTATTTTCCCAGGAATGTCCTTGATGAAAGGCTCCTAGCAGCCCTTATCGTGCTATTTTGAGGCAGTGAATGTTATCTGGGCACTGCTTGAGTGGTAGAAAGCTGTTCCCTGGGTGTAAATGTGTGTGAGGACACCAACAACACTGCACAGCTACAGCTAATAAGTAAAGCTTCCAATTTAATTATAAGGCCACCTCTGGTGTTTAGGCCATTCTTCCCCGTTTCTTAAATATTTTTCTCATATTTTCAAGCCTTTCCTTCCAATTTTCTACATGGAAAATAGATTTTAATTCAATAATTGTAGCAAAGGGCAGTAACATGTAATTGGACCACTGAGTGCAGGGCCCTCAGCCAGTCCTTGTGATCTCCAGAGAGCACAGGACAGGGAGATTGGGGGATCTTGGCTTCATTTTTAGGGTCTTGAACTAGGAGAGATGCTTCTACTTGTTCCCTCTGACTTCATGATTCCAAATAGTCCTTTCCAACTCCTTCCTATTTCTACATCTTGCTACAACCTTCTTGCTTAGTCCTTCACTGCTCTTCAGACTTTTCAGTCTTCTGATCCTTTTCAGTTCCTCCTCCAGTCTGTTGGAGCAGCATGGCCTTTCCCTGATCTCTGGGAAAAGCTTGGACACCATGGCAAACATGGTGCTCCTGCATGAATCTGTGCCCTGTCTGGGTTGCTTGGCCGTGTCCCTGAGAGCCCAGCTGTGGCTGGTGTCTCATTGTGGCCATGGTGGAGAATGCTGATAAGAGCCCTGCTGCTGTACCTCCTCTGCTTGCAGGAGATGTTTGTGCATGCCCCAGGAGAATGGGGCTTCCAGAGATGTCTCTTTACTGATCTGTGACATTGCAGAAAAATGGCATTTTCCAATATTTTTTTGTGTAAATCCACCCATATGGCATTTTCTAAATCCATGCTCTGATACAGAGTGTGGCTACAGTTCCTCTTCAGAAAGATCAGTAGAAACACAGGTTTTCCAGCAATGTTTGCAGAACCTGAGCTGTCCCACAGCCCACCCTGAGTTCCTCCAGGGTCACTCATTCACTTGTGTCACCTCTGGGGCCGGTGACACAGGGCATTGAGAGGTGTGTGATGTCAGCAGGCAGTGCCTGCATCAGCCCTGCAGTGTCCCTGCAGTGTCCCTGCAGCTGTGGGGACAGGGGTGCTCATGCACACTGGGTGGGGTCCTGCCCTGGGGCAGAGGGCAGGAGCCCAGGGTGCTGCTGTGGGGAGGGATGGGTCATCCCACAAACAGGACTTGAGCTGGGGACTTGCTGGAGACAGCCTGATTCAGAAGACTTCAGTCAAAGAGGTTTATGTTTAAGAGCTGTTGAGCTGAAAAGCTCTAAGTTAAGGAAATATTAAGTTTTGAAGCTTAACAGCTTGTGGGGTTTTTTTTAATTTTTTTTTTTTAGGGAAAAGTGAAACCATAGAGGAATATAAATCCAAGGAGCCAAGCCCTCAGATTTAATGCAGTGCAAAGGCTGAAAAGTGGAATTTCCCACTGGTTTGTGTAGGGTTGTCTGCAGAGGTTGGCCTGTTCTTGCCTCCCTTCAAAAGCATCCTAGCAGCTGTCTGATGCTTTCAGAGGGGAGCTGCCATGCTCCTGGGCACTGGGACCAAGGCAGGCCCATGTCCGTGTGGACCCTGTGCCAGACACTGGGCTGGGGGACACAAGCTGGGGCAGGCTCTAGCTGAGGGGCCCTGGGCACTGCAGAGGGGCTGGATACCCAGGAGAGCAGGGTGTTGAAGCAACCCACTGGTCTTCCCCTTAGCTTGAGATGTCCATCATTGTCAGGGATTACCCTCATTGCTCTGCTGATAAAACACTGGGATTTGTTTATGAGTACGCTGGAGCTTTTAGAGGGATCTGAGGTTTCAGTCCCCAAATCCCATTGAAAATCCAAGGGGTGTTCCAGTGGAGTAAAACCTTTATAAACTCTGAAACCCTGCCTGCTGGATAATGCCTGCCTCTCTAAGGTTTCTTTTCTCTTAGAAAGTAATGATGCACATCAGAATAAGGGCTGTAGCATGCTGGGTTCTCCCTCTGCAAGGGGCCACGAGACATCCCTGTGGCTGAGAGCTGGAAGGGATGCTGCAGTTGCCTCTGTTCCCAAGAACTCCAAGCTGTGATAGCTGAATCCAAGTCCTGACTGTTCTTCACCATATTCCTTCTGCAAGACTGTGCCTGAATGTGGAGGAGCTGAGGCTGAAGTCCTGTCCTCCTGGACAGCTCAGGGTCATTTTGAGGTGGCTCTTCTGTCAAATGGCAGTAACTGCACAGCATCCCCTCCTTCCCTGAGTGTCCACACTATGTAGCAGAAGCGTTCCTTACCTTGGGATGAAGTTGTCTTTCTGTGTGTAAACTGGATATAGGCAGAACATGCACCCCAGTCAGTCTGAAAGTTGTCTTTCCTTTTACCAAGGCTTTCAGATTCAGAAAACCTCTTCAGCTGGATTCTCTGTAAGGAAAAGTTGGCTTATAGAACAACACAAGGCTGGAAATGCAGATAACAGGAGAAAACCACAGATTTGCTCACTGGCAGCAGGGCTGGGATGTAGAGCTGAACTTGGTCTTTGCACAACATTAGCCCAGGTTTTTGAGTTTAATTTAAATCTTGGTGTGCCAGATGCAGCAGGGCCAGATCCTGGCCATTCCTGCTGGCTTCTCTTTCACATTCCAAAGGGGTATCTGGGGTAGGAAGGCTTCCCATTCAAGCATGCTCTTAAGTCCTTGGCCCCATTGAATGGGCTCCATGCTCTGTGAAATGCCTGCTCCTCGTGGGATATGGACCAGTGGAGCAGGGCGAGGGAAGCTCATTTCACTGGGGGCACCTTCACTGCCCTGCAAGGGAAAGGTCAGGCTGCTCAAACTTTGATTTGAGCTGCTGAAGGGCGCTCACTAATCCAATAAGCCAGCGAGGGACTGCAGGACACAGCCTCAATTCAGGCATTTGCAAGGGTGAGTGGAAGGCAGTAACCCCAGGAGCTCCCAGGGTGTCCTGCAGTGCCCGCTCCTACCTGGCCCTGTCTTGGTTTATACAGTGCTGAGAACGTCAGGCTCTCAGGAGCTGCTGTGCCAGCCCTCACACCCTGAGCGTGCTGTAAGAAAAATAAACACCCTTAAAGGTTTTCCAGTGGGGAGCAGCTTCTCTGGCTAGATTTGTGCTGGGAATCTGATCACACTGGAGCCTTCAGCAGTGGAGCAACAGGTTTGGGTGTGGAGATTTTAATGTTGTGTATACACACACATACACACGCTCGTGTATATTCATAACAGCATGCTGCTAAATGATATTTCTGTTTTTTCAGAGACATGTATGAGCTGTCTCTTCTCCATTCTGTGCCCCCTCTGTGTTGTTCAAGACTGGTAGTCTGAAATTCACCCAATATTGGTATTATTCTCCAGGTAACTATTTGGATATTGAAGATTTAGGGGTTTTGTCAGACTACCGAGCACAAAGGATGGATCTATTTTAAAAAAGAACTTTTGTGATTACAAATACAGTAATTGAAAGAAGAAAACCCTCATGTGCTGTCTTTAAAACAACCCCTCATGTTGCCCTGGCAGTTTTTGCTGTTTGACATGACCAGGTCCTTCTGGCCTTGGGGTCATGGCTGTGGGGGCAGCTGTGCTACCAGCACGTGGCTCCTCAGCGTGCTCTGGGCCAGCATCACCTGGGATGAGTTTTTCCATGCCTAGCTCACAGCTCTGTTGTAGCTGCTGTAATTTTATGTGCTGTTGGGGCAATTAAAATGATAAATGTTAGCAGCAGCTTTACAAATTCCTTTTTGAGCTGTTCTTCCAGCCAGGTGCAGCAGACCTGGGCCACCTTGGGTATTGGGCAGAGCCATCAGTGGCCATCTGTGGAGCTTTTTCTTGGAGGGAAGTGATGGAAAAGCCTGAGGAGCAGTCAAAGCTCATGTTGACAGGTGACTGTGAGGCTTTTGGAGCAGTCACTGCCCCTGGCTTTGCAGAACTCCTGTGTGTGTTGGGCAGCACATACTGGAGTTAGCAAGGTGAGGGGCTGTGGTGGCCATGACCCTGTACCTTTCCTGTGGGGCTGAGCAGCACCTACTCACATAAGATGGCACAGGCTGGGCTTCTGCCACCCAAACTGCTTCCAAGAAATGAGGTACTGGTGATGATTAGGGATATATGGAATATTTTCACATCTAAGTTAAATACTATGATCTTGTGAGTCCCCAAATTCTGAATGGTTCCAGTGTAGGCATCTCGGTGAGCTCAACTTGTAGGGCTCGGGATGGTGGCTCTGATAGTCTTGGCCATGTGTGAAAACAGCTTTCAGCTGTAGCAAGGTGCCATGGGACTGCCAGGACAGGGATGCATGGGGCCTCTGATGTTGGTGACATCAGCAATTGAGAGCAGTTTGGGGTTTTGGGTTTTTTTTTAACTTGCAGATCCATAAGACCAGAAGTGTGAAGTCTGTTAGATACATCACAGACATGTGTTAGTGCTGGAAATTTTATAAGGACTTGCTTTGATCACTGCTTTAAAACTTAAGGTTTTCTGTGCCTCTTGAGCCTGAAACTATGGGCCGAAAAACCCTGTGACTTGATACCTGAAGGCTCCCCAGTGATGAACTCCAGGGATTAAAGATGTTGCTTGATTTGTGGCTGAGAGTGCCAGGGGAGTGAGCACCTCAGACCCTGCAGGGGTGGGAGCAGCTGGGCCCGACACGCTGCGCTGATGCACGCTGTTATTTGAGTGGAGAATTTGGAAAGCTCGGAGTCCTGAGCTAGGGTTATGTTCTCACTTAATAAGGTGTTAACTGACGCTGGGTGCTCTTTGGAGAGTTCGGCTATGTGTGGAGGTTAACGGTTCCTGGCATCGTCTGCTATGAACGAGCTTTCAGACAAGAGGAAAGAGTTACCACACGCTATCAGCGTGTGATTTTTTTTTTTTTCCTAAAAAAACCAAATCCCCAAACAAACAAAAAACCCTCCCCGAAGCTGAGGCGGAGGAAGCCTCTGGGCTTTCCCCGGGGCCGCGGGCGGTGCGGGGCGGCGGCGCGGCCGCTGGAGGGCAGGCGAGCCGTGCGGAGCGGCGCCGGCAGCGCCGCGCTGACCCCGCCGTCCGCGTCCCGCCGGGGAGCGGTGCCGGGCCCACGGAGCGGGCGGCCGCGGCTGCCCCGGCCCGCGAGGCGCCGCTCCGGGGCTGCCGGGCCCCGCTGCCGCCCGCCCGGGGCTCGAGGGCACGGGGCGCGCTCCTGCCCCGTGGGAGGTGAGGGCGCAGCGCCCCCGGGCAGCCGCGGCCCCCGTGCCGGTGAGCGGGGCAGCGGCTGCTGTGCCGGGCGTTCCGAGCCCCTCGCGTCCCGGGCGAGCGGCGGCGCCGCCCGCTCTGTCGGGCCGGGCAGGGCTCGGGGCAGCCCGACCCCCTCCCTCGCTTTCTCTGTGGAAAACGCTTCCCCGGGCGGCGCTGCCCGCGGCCGGGCGGTGCCCCCTCCGCGCAGGCGGTGCCAGCCCCGCTCCGCCCGGGCGGGTCCCGCCTCCCGCTCCGCGCCCCGCGCATCGCTATGCCGCCCGCCCGGAGCGCGCAGCGCGGGGCGCCCAGCGGAGCCCGGAGCGGGGCGCGGCGGCGGCCGAGAGGCTCCATCCGCCCGGCGGGGCTGGCCCGGCCCGGGGGGACGCGGGGGGGCACTTGCTGATGATCGGAAGTTACTGACAATAAGCACCTTCATCCCCCCAAAGGCGGAGAGAGGGAGAGGAGGAGGAGGAGAGACAGGGGGAGAGGAGAGCTGATGCCTGACGAGTCACTCGGCGGAGGCAGAGCGGGCGGTACCACAACTTCCCGGCGGCGCGGAGCGGCGCGGAGCAGCGCGGCGGGGATCGGAGCTCGCCGGCCGGATCGCTCCCATGTCAGCGCGGCGGCGGGGGACTGCGCTCCGCTAGCGACCAGCCGCCGGCCAGCCCCCTCCGCGCCCAGCGATGTATTCACTGCTCTCTGCCTGCACTTGCCTGTAAGGATTATGGCATATTTCTAAATATTTTTTAAATGTTGTTTAAAAATATTTTAATTTTTTTTTTTTAACTTTCATTCTGGAGGCTCCGGTTGCATTTTCCTTGCAGCCAGGTGGTAATGGGGACCTGAGCCTTTTTATAAGCAGAGCATCGCTCTGAACCCTTTAAAAATTGCAAACAAAAACAAAGAAAAAACCAAACAAAACAAAAATCAACTTTAATCATTCTACCGCATCATTTGATCTTTTGTTGTTTTTTTTTTTTTCTCCTCTCCAGATGTTTACATTTCCTGCTGCTGTGCTTTCAGGTACAGGTACGTGTCCTTTCTGTCCTCTCTCGCTTTTGGTTGTAAAATAGAAACAAAGGCGGCGTGCTGACCTCGAGTGCCAGGCAGGTTTGGCTGGGGCTTTCACTTGTTTCCCTCTAGTTTTTATAGCTGTGTTAAACCGAGCCCCGCACCAGATGCTGGAGTGTCACTTGCCCTGGACCGGGGCTTCCCCAGTGCTCCGCTCCCGTGCCGTGCCCCGCTGTGCTCTGCCGCCGGTGCGGGCAGGGGTGCAGCCGGTGCGCCGGTAGCCTGCCGTAGCAGCATCCTCTGGAGTGCATTAGCCTGGCTAATGATGTGAGAGGGAGTGCTGGACTCTCCTTGCACAATGTTGATTGATGCACTTGCCTTGGAAGAGCAGGCGCTCTCCCGCTCGCCCTTTTTTCCCATTTCTTTTTTTTTTTCGCCCCTCTCTTTTTTAAAATTTTCTTTTTCTTTTCTTTTTTTTTTTTTTTTTTTTTCTCCCCCTCTTCGGTAACTCACTCCCAAAAACCGATGCTTTGAAAAACACAAGTTTTCCTAGCCAAGAGAAGGAGGCTGCGTGCTCCCTCCCCATTATTCAGTAGAACGCCGTCCAAGTCAGCTCCAGCCTTTGATCCTGTCTCGGCAGGAATGAGGCCGTTGCAGGAACACCCTGAGCGCGGCTCTGCAGCCCAGGTGCCCCGGCTGGGGCTGGATGGCAGCTGCCCCGCTGCCCCGGGGGTTTTAGCACAGCAGGTGCCACTTGGGTGGCGCTGGCCCCTTCCCGCCGGAGCTGGGGGACACTTGTGACACCCTCGGCCCTGAGCTGTGCCTTGGCCGGGATTGCACCTGCTCAGCCTCTCCGGATCCGCAGCGGCAGCAGGGCATGGTCCTGGATGAGCACAGCCTTGGAGGGGCTCCATCCCTCTGGCCGAGCTAAAACCCGAACCGGCCCCATCCCCTGCTCTCCCACCCATCCAAAAAATGCCCGATCACATTTTTTTCCTCATCCCCTCCAAAAAGAGCAGCTCGAACCCGACACCAGCAGAGCCTCCGCTGGTGGAGCAGCCTCCCCGGCAGGAGAGGATCCGCAGCTGGAATGACCCTGCCGCTGGAAGGTGTTTGCTCTGTCTCTCCGCTGCGGGTTTTTTTCAGCCCGAGGAATCACAGGCTGCGCAGGGCTCGCAGCTCCGGAACCCTTTGCAGCGGGGAGAGGGTTTTTGCGCTTGTGCGGTAACTGAAGTTAATCAGCCCTCCAGCCCCCTTCCTCTCCCCCTCCCTTCGGTGCTTTTAGTGAATCAGAAAAAGTTTGGCTGGCTGCCTGGAAAGCACTTGCTAAAATCTGATCTCTTACTTCAGCAGCCTTAAAACAAAGTTATTGGCAGTTATATACAGTTGGAGCTTGCAGGCTTCCAAAGCAATAAAATAATAAAAAAAAAAAGAAGAAAGCTCTGTGCTCTGGTGCTATTAGAACCATACTTGCTACCTTTTGTGCTGATTTTGCAGCGTTTGGGGGCTGTGGGGTGGGATGGGCTCTGCGGAGGTGTCCTGGCCGGGCTGGAGAGGCGGAGGAGCCGGGGCTCGCTGGTGACACACGCACACCGAGCTCCTCCGGCGATTGGTGTGCGGAGCCAAAACATTAGATTAGTCATACTCGAGGGCCTTCGAGTGAGTGTTTACAGTATTAATGGTAGATGAAAAGATGTGAATGCTGTAAGTTTTTATTGCCCATTTTGTTACACTTTCTTTCTGGATTTATTCATGGGATTACATGTTTTGAGCCTGAATGGGACCAAGGGATTATAGGATTTCTTTAATAATGATCAGTTTGGGTAGGAGTTAGCCTTTGGTGAACTGGAGTAAATTAATGCATCACTTAGGTTTAATATTTATTTAGTCTAAAGGAAGTTGTTTAGTTTTGCTTAAAGGGCTCTGTGTTGTATTGGGGAGATTTAGGAGTTCCTGAAGGGGATTATATTCTAAGGCTGCCTTTTGCCCTGCGTTCAAGCCATGATCTGTGGCTCGTCCTGTGTGCTGGTCTTAGAATTACTGTGCTGTGCTGCTGCCTGGTACCTGTGGCTCTGTGTGCAGAGGTAGAAATCCCCCCAGTGTGTGTGGGGCTGGAGGGATTCTGAGACAAAACACCAGTTTGGGTATGCTCTGTGTGTTTTGTGGATCCTTGTGTACAGGGCTGTGGTGCATTGACGTGTGAGCTGCTGCAGTTCTGTGCTGGGGGCTCAGCTCTGGCCAGAAGCGTTCCCATAGACCCCAAGGCAGCCCTGCAGCCGCCAGGGATGATGGGGCAGGTGTAGGATCTCCTGTGGGCAGGTTGTGGCAGCACTGGGATCTCCTGTGGGCAGGTTGTGGCAGCACTGGGAAGTGTTGCCCAGCCCTGGCCACAGGGAGGTCGGAGGGTCGGCAGTTTCCAGGAGCAGGATTTAGAGCCCTGGACGAGTCGGGCTCCTCCAGGGCTTTGCCATCGTGTGACATTTGCGCCATGAAGCGCAGGGATGGACACGTGGTGGATCAGAGGGGAGCACTGCTGGAGCGTGGGTGCAGCACAGCCCTGGGAGCAGCCCTGGACCTCACAGGGCTGCCTGGAGGAGAGGTCAGTCACCTTCCCCTGCGACAGCAATGCCCCTGTCTTGTTTTCTTCTCTTGCCTCTTAGGAAGTCACTCTGATGCTTGGAGTTGCTACAGTTCCAAAGCAGGGACACTGGATATCCTTGCAGACCCTGGAGACAATAATTTATTTATGCAGGTTGTTCTTAGGAATGCTCTTTCACTGATGGTTACTGAACTCTCCCTCTATCACGTCTTTAGCATTTTTGGATTTATTCTCCTACCTTTTCACACTTCCAGGAGCAATTTCTCTTCCATGTGCTTTTTTGTTCTTTATGCCCCAGAGTGGTTTTGGGTTTCGCTTTGGCTTTGGAGTCAATCTCTGCTCTACAAGCAGGTGAGAAAGCCCAGAAGCACCTTGCAGGGTTGGAGGGGATTGCCCCATGCTGTGCTGGCTCTAGCAGCACCAGTGACCCTGAGGATAACAAATGTGGGGACATGAGATCTCAGAGAGCCCCTTTGCCAGGGCAGGTGGGGGCTGGAGGCAGCTTCAGTGTAAGTTGAGCAGTAGGATCCGAGGTTCTGAGTGCTGTCCTCGTTTGCAAGAGCTTGCAGCTCTTCTGTCCCTGAGCCACGTCAGGTGCATGGGCAGGCAGAGCACGGGGCAGTGCCAGCATGGGCTGCCCTGGCTGTGCTGCAGAGCAGAGGGTGGTCCTGCCCCAGCCCCTTCCCTGCCTGATCAACCTCGCCGTGTTCTCCTACACGGAGTGCATCTGTCTTAGATTATGAAGAGGTCCCTGATAGGGCCAAATCCTTTGCTTTTATGGCTCTTGTAGGTTAAGATCCAGCTTTGGAATCTGATCCAGAAGCAAACAGGAGGTCAGAGGAATGCACAAGGCTGCACTAGGCTATTTTCACATCTGCTGGTGTTGTGTAAGAGGAAGGTTGCTGTGTGCCATGCCAATAGCAACTTGTGTTTCTCCTAAGCTCCTGTGCAGCGACAGACAGTTATTGTTTGGGACATTGTAAAGTGAGACACAGAGAAGTGTTGCTTCCACACGTTCAGTGAGCCAGATCCTGCGGTCTGGCCAAGCCACACGCAGCACATGTCAGAGGCGTGAGCAGCTCCCTCCCCTCTCCCTGCCTGCTGATCCAGGGCTGTCCTCCCTGGGACAGGCAGACGAGTGGTGAGTGCCACCAGACAGCTCTGGGGACTGAAGCCAAAGCAGTTCCTGGTCACAACCCGGCCAGTTTGCCTTGGCTGGCCACTCCTTCTGTGGGTGTGCAGCAGCGCCAGAGCCACAGCTCCGTGCCTGCCCTGTCCTTGCCCTCCTGGTGACAGCACCAAAGGCAGGGAGCTGCACTGCACATCACCAGCAAGGTTATTCTCATGTCTCCCGTCCCTGCAGATGGGCACCTAGCTGCCCTTGTCCACTCTGGGTGGCACAGTGCCTGTCCTGAGGCACTGCCAAGGCTGTGTGTGCTGCCAGTGATGGAGCTCTGGGCATCCCCACATTGCTCCTGAAGCGCTGTGGGATGGGGCAGGTGGTGCCTCCGTGGGCTGCTCCTTCCTTGTGGTCAAGCCCTGCATGCCAAGAGTCCTTGGGGCCCAGAGCCCCCCAGGCTGGATGATCCCGTGCCTTCCCCTTCTGCTCAGCCTGGACTGGGAACACCATGTCCTCAGCACAGCATCCCTGTGCCAGTACCTGCCTCCTGCTCCAGGAGGATGGAGAAGTCATCCTGAAAAGGACAGAATATGGCAAATGTGGTCTGTGCAAGGCTGGGCAGCTCTCTGTTGATTTTTCGGATTGCACCTGCCTTGATTACTAGGCAGTGAGAAGAACCAGAGAAACTGTGTAAGCAAAGCCTGAGTCAATGAGCAGAGGAGCTCAGCCACGTGGAAGTGCTTGGCCCCATCATGGGCTGGAGCTGATGGGATGGGCCCTGGCTTTGGCTCCGTGCTGTGCTGGACTCCCAGTGGTGGATGCACAGTGGTGGTATGGCTCAGCTGGCCTGCAGAGGCAGGGTTCTGTTGTACATGAGAGCGTTTGTTCCAGTTGCAGATGCCCTTGCTCTCCAGGAAATAACCATGTGGCTTTCCACAAGGGATTTTTATTCCCTGCTGCTGACTCATTGCACCAGAATATGAAGTGTTGTGTCCTGAAGCTGCCCCATGTATCCTGATTCTGCCTCCTGAACTTTGGAGAGCTTGGGCTTGTGGAGGAAGAGGAGACACACTGGAGCAGGGAAGCTGAGTGGCAGTGGGCTGGTGCTTGGGCTGGTGTGTGCTGAGCTTCTCCTGTGGGAGGGGTGGGACTCAGCCTAGCTCAGGTGAGCGTAGCTGTGGGTCTTGCTGCTCACAGACGGGGATGTGCAGCCTGTGCCCCACCAGCTGCCTGCCCTGGGCACACCACGCCTTTGCCTCTCACTGAAGGTGCCCAGCCCTATGGGTTCTCTGCCACAAAGACCCCTCAAAGACATTTAGCAGGAAGATTTGCAAAGCTGTTTCCAGATTCTCACCCCAGCGAGGCTGACACAAACGTGAGCTGCTTCAGCATTTGGGGGCCTGCCTTTGCTCCTTGGGGACTCTGCTCTGCCCCCCTGCGTGAATGCAGTTTGCTTTTCCAAAGCTCCAGAGATGTGTGAGGTGCTTCAGAGGAATAGAGATGGACATGGGCATTGTTGAGGAGAGTGCCTAGAAGGACACCATGAAGTTCAGCTTTTAATTGGATGCAGTGTGATGGTTGTGTTGTATTTTGCTTTTGCTTTCCTTATTGCACCTGACAAGTACAAGACTGGATGGGGGCGAGGGGCGTGGGGTTTGGAGCAGTGCTGGGTTTGGAGTGGTGTGAGGTTCAGTGCAGTGTGGGATTCTGAGAGCTGCTGGGTTTGGAGCAGTGCTGGGTTTGGAGTGGAGTGGGATTCACGGGAGGGATTCCTGCTCAAACTCAGAATTACTTTTTCTTATAGAGTAGCTTGGCTGTAGCACACCAAGGTGGGAGAGAAAAGAGCAGAATGGGCAAAGGATGGCACTGCCCGAGCTCTGTGGCTGTGGCTGGCATGTGGGATGCAGCTGGTGCTGTGAGTGACTGCTGAGGGTGTAAGAGGCTCAGGGAGGATGAGCAGCACTGGGGGCTTGGGCAGCCACACTGAATACTTCATTTTGCTGTAAGCTGATAGCACCGAGCTGGTCAGCCAGGCCTCTCTGCTGTGTGAGACTGAGCTCAAGAGAGAGACTCATCTGGGACTGAAAATCATTATTGTGGATATATAAGCTGCTCCCCAGATCCTTGAGAGTATTTTTATGTATCTCTTCCTTTCCTTAGACTCTGTTGTGCTCTTTCCTCTTCTCCCTTGCAGAGCTTCTTTTGCTTTGTTTTTCCACAGATTTAGATACTTTATATTACGATAAGTGCAGGTGAAAAAATGTGTTCATGGAACATGATCTAAAAAGGGAAAAGAGGGATGGCTGCTGTTGGTGCCTGACAGGGATGGGGATACCTCGTGCCAGGGTCCCTGCCTGGGGTGGGCTGTGCTGGGGGAGCTGGGAGCCCTGGGCCCAGGGAGGCACCCAAAGCCCTCCTGCCTGTGAGATGCTCTGCGGCAGGGCACGGCCTTCCTGTGCTCTGCTGCTGAAACCAGGAGGCTTCCACCTGGGTACTTGTGGCCTGGAAGGTCCAGACATGATTGTTTTTCTTTCCTTCCCTGGGTTTTTGTGTTTTGGTCACCTGCTGTGCCATAACAGCAGGTACAAGCAGAAATTATGCAGAGCTGTGCAATGTGCTGCCTACCTAGCATGTCGCCTCTGTGTCCTGATGCCTCTCCAGATGTCCATGGAGGATTAGGCATCCTGCAAAGCAGCTGGAAGGAAAGTAAGAAAAAAACCCCCAAAATATAAAAGACCGTCTGGCTCTGCAAAAGTATTTTGCTGTTGCCATTCAGCAGCCTCGCCATAGCATGAAGAGAAAGAAAGGGGAACAGAGAGGAAGGAGGAGGCTTAGCCTGTCATGGTCTGTGTGTTTCCCTTTGTGCTACCTCCTCACAGCCCCAGGGGCTGCGGCGGGTGGGAGCCGGCTGCCAATCTTCCCCTCCAGGGCCGGGCTCTGTCTGCCCAGCCCCAGTGCTTCCATGTGGGGCTGGTTCCGGGCAGCGCTGCCCCAGCCCCTGCCGGCTCTGCCCGCACAAACAGCTGCAGCTCAGGCTGAACCACACGGCAGGGCCAGCACATCCTCCCCTAGGCCAGGCTCTCACACCCTGCTCCCTTTGCCATTTCATGGAGTTACTGTCTTGGTTCTGGAGCTCAGGGTGCAGAACAGCTCTGACAATGTCCTGCACATGGCTCCTTGCCTGGGCTGGTGCTGCTGAGTTTGCTGCTGCTGCTGCTGCTGCTGGAGGTCAACGTTGCTTTGGAGGCTGCAGGAGAAGAGGGGAAGATTTGAGGCTGTGGCATTGGGGTAAAAGGCCTCAAGTTGTGCCAGGGAAGGTTTAGATGGGATATTAGGAAAAAATTTCTTCAACAAAAGTGTTGTCAAGCACTGGAAGAGTGGAGCCACCGTCCCTGGAAGTGTTCAGAAGATGTGTGGGTGTGGCACTCGAGCCCCTGGTTTAGCCATGGGCCTGGCAGTGCTGGGTTAACAGGTGGATTGGTGATCTTAGAGGATTTTTCCAACCTAAATGATTCTGTGATGAGAAGTGGGCAGTGGGGAATGGCCCAGCACATCCTGCTCACTGTTGTTGGTGATGGACAGGAGATGGGGCAGAGCCCAGCCCGTGGGCTCACCCATGTGGGGATGGCAGCGGGGGCAGGCTGGGGATGCTGGCACTTGGCCCAGGCACACCCAGACCCTCATGGTGCCAGGCTAAGGGGCTGGATCTGGAAACAAGGAGGAGCTGGCATTGAGGGAAAGCAGGGCGGAGAGGGGCCGAGTGTGCCCTGTGATTCCTCTGCTCGTCTTTTAAAATCCAAATGGATGGATGATAAATCTTGGTGAAGGTCCCAGAGAAGTGCATATTGTGTGGATAGAAATGTTAGGATGCAGCAATTAATAGCTGATTGCTTTTCCTACAAGATATTCCCAGCACTCCTTAGTCCTTCCAGTTCCTTTTTCTCCTTTTTCTCCTGTATTTCAGATCCCTTTTTTCCTGCTAGAGTACTATCTTTGGCATAATTTTGAAGGACAGCTTGTTAAAAAGCTTTTGTATCTTTTGGAATACTCTGAGCTGCTCTTGCACAGAAATCCAGAATTACCAGAAAAAGGCAGGAAGCAGCGGTGAGCCTGGTCAATGGCTGTGAGCAGTGTGTCTGCTGGGTGTCTGCAGGCATGGCTGCTGGCATGGGAAGGCCCGGGAAGATAAATTAGGAAGTGGGTGAAGGACATTTTTCATAGAAGGGCATTTTGCTGCTTCTCTGGTGGTTTTTATCCATTTGAGGAGAGGGGTGGTCTGAAAGCTGGCAGTGATGTGACCACCAGGACTGGGGTCACTTCCCTCCTGTCATACCCTGGGCGATCTCCTCTCAGCACAGCTCCATTGCTTCTCCCACTGGAGTATGGGGTACAATCCTGGTCAAATAATTGGATTTCCCTTCCCAAGCTGGATTCAAACCACAGGTGGAATTGGACTGCATTGTAGGAACGAGCAGGGAGTGGAGTCTGTGCTGTTTCCAGCCGTGTTCCAGCTCTAACACGAAGCTGCTTTTGGCCCCCTTACTCTCCCAGGCTGGAGGGTTACGACCCTGCATGAGCAGCCTCAGTGCCTGGGTGTGAGGCTGCACTGTAGGACTGCACAGGGCAGGGCAGTATTGATTAGCTGTACAATAAATTGTGATGTATGTAGGTGCAGGTTTCTGACCCTGTGGTCGCGACCTTGCGGTGATTGGGAGCGTCCGGCCAGCTGAGATCAGACAGCGCCAGCAATCGATGGGGACAGCACTGCTGCTGCAGGGACAGCACTGCTGCTGCAGGACAGCATTGCTGCTGTAGGGACAGCACTGCTGCTGCAGGGACAGCACTGCTGCTGTAGGGACAGCATTGCTGCTGTAGGGACAGCACTGCTGCTGCAGGGACAGCACTGCTGCTGCTGCAAGGACAGCACTGCTGCTGCAGGACAGCACTGCTGCTGCTGCAGGGACAGCATTGCTGCTGCTGCAGGACAGCACTGCTGCAGCAGGGACCGCATTGCTGCTGCTGCAGGGACAGCATTGCTGCTGCAGGGACAGCATTGCTGCTGCTGCAGGGACAGCATTGCTGCTGCTGCAGGCACTGGCACCTTTGTCCCAGGGAGCAGGCAGTGCTTCAAGCTTCCCCTGCAATTGCACCTGGAGCTCCGTGCTGGGAGCTGGGCTGTGCCAGCCTGACCCAGGCTGTGGGCATGGGAGGGACTCTTTGTGTGTTTCCATTGGGATTCTCAAAGCTGCAACATCTCAGGCTGGAAGGGAGGAGTGAGGGCAGCTCTGGCCAGCATGGAGAGTGTGCCCTGCTCATCACAGAACCAGACTGATTTGAGCTGGGAGGGACCTTAAAGCCCACACAGTGCCACCCCTGCCATGGCAGGGACACCTCCCCCTGTCCCAGGCTGCTCCAGCCCCAGTGTCAGCCTGGCCTGGGTCTCTGCCAGGGATGAACCCCCCCGAGGCTCCAGAGCTCCAGGGGTGTTTGGACAGCACAGGGTGGGACTGGTGGGGTGTCAGTGCAGGGCCAGGGGTTGGACTGGATGATCCTAATGAGTTTCTTCCAATTCAGAATATTCTGTGATTCTCTGGGCAATCTGTGCCAGTGTGCGACCACCTTCCTAACATCTTATCTATACATCTCCTCTTTTACTTTAAACCCATTCCCCCTTGTCCTGTAATAAATGGGAACAGTCTGCCAGCAAGGCAGATGCTTGCTTTGTGCTGTTTATGTTGAAGGAGTAGGTAATAGGAATTAAATTGCTATTTAAATGTAGCAAACAAGAAAATGGAATTGATTTGCTCAGCTTTCATTTCTGGGAGCCTGATTTCCCCAGTGTGCACCATCACTGTGTGAGCCCAGACACCAAGCACCATCAGGGTCAGTTGTGGGGTTTCACTTCCCAAGGAGATGGTGCAAAGTCTGATGTGAGGTCAGCAAGGCTGAGCTGGCAGAGCTGCCCTGTGCTGGGTGGTGGCCCTGGGGGTGGCACTGAGGGTGTCCCCAGAGCAGGCAGGGACCGGGGGGTGTCTGGACGAGGCACAGAGCCCTACATCCCCCCAGTGCTCAAGGAAAGGCTCCTGGGGATCCCCAGCTTCAGGCCCAGTGTCTCATGGTTGTGTCTGCCCATTCTGCCCTTGTCTGGCCTGAATTTCCCCCCAGCAGCATTTTCCCACTGCTGGTGACTGGTGATGGATGGATCAAAACGTGTGGGGTTCTCCCTGGTACCCCCAGGCTGTGCAGGGATGCAGCACCCAAACCTCAGTGATTTTAACACCACTTTATTTTTTCCCTTATTTAAAATATTTAAAAAACAGATTTATTTTCCAAAACTGTTGAGAATTTTTCCCTGAAAATGGGAAACTTGCAATCTAAATTAATTAAAACCAAATGAGACTTTTCCCTAACTCAACAAAGCTGAAAGATAAGAAATCCTATTTGCCTGGTGTTTGCAGTGTAAATATTTCCAGGCAGAAGTGTGGCTAATAGAGATCAGAACAAATCTTCTATTAGAAAACAAACTCTGCTTTTCTTTTCTGGCCCTAGGCTCATGTTTGTTATATGGGATTTTGAAGGCAGATTGACAATTTGGTTTGGATTAAAGTCAACACATGGTTTATGCCATATTTTTGATAAGGCTCAGTAGTAATCTGATTTTTTTTTCCAGGCTGTCTTTAGTACATAAGTAGTAGACTTGTCCATTCCTGGGAATATTTTTGCAGTGAAGATACTGAAGAATTTATTTCTGGAGGGAAGATGAAATTTCTTGTTTTAAAAACTCTTAAAATCCCAAGTCAAGTTAAAATCCATTTACTGCAAGCTGTAAACTTGATGTGAGCTGGGCAAACTTCAGGCCATTTTATTAACTGATGTAGACAGTGTTTTCTTTAAATGCCTTTGGAAGGGCAGAGAGGAGGAGACTGGTTCATGCAGGGGGAGCAGAGCAGGTCCCTGTGCTTTACCACCAGCACCCAGTTCCCACCAGCAGGAGCAAAAACTGCCACCATTTGCCCCTGTATGTGCTTGTGAGCTCAGCTTCTTCCTGGGAATGACAGGCATTGCCACATGCTGCTGGTTCCCTCCTTGGTGAGCCCCAGAATGGCCTTTGGTTACCCTTGGGTACAAACAGCTGTGTATTTGTATGGTGTGGATTCATCCTGTTTATAAATAAGCTTCACTCTCCAAAGTGAGTGTCTCTTTGTCATTACTGTGTTTCCTAGAAAGAAGGTAGGGGAAAAAAAGTAGAAAAATTGGGAATGGCTGGGAATTGCTCTCTGCCTTTGAACTCTGTGCCTGGAAACCCATCTGCAAAACCCTGGGCCTGTCCTCACTGGAGGATACACAGAACTGGTGTGGCTCATTCTGTGGCCACCTCCATCTCTGATGCCAGCGTGGAAACTTTCAAATGGGATTATTTGATCAGGATTAAATGGCTCCCAGAGTTGTCTTTGAGGGTAACTGGTGCTGGCAGGACCCATTGGGTGATTGTTCAGTGCTAGAACTGGACACTGGGAAAGCTCTGACTCGATAGTGATGCTGAAAGCAAGTGAGATACCTGTGCCAGCTGTACATGAACTCCCTTGAAAGTGGAATTAGGGGAGCTGAATGTTGCCTGCATCTGCATTCATTTTGGCTGCCTGCAGCAGCAGGGTGTGCCCAGCCAGGGGCTCAGTGAGCTGTGCCCTGAGTGGCCCTGCTGGGACAGGGATGGGCTCAGTCCCTGTCCCTCAGCCCGTGGAGGGGTTCCTGCATCCCGAGGGCTCCGGCCTGCCATGGAAATGTGTTTGCACAATTAGCGTGGCCCCTTCCTTCCCTGGGAGCAGAATGGTTTATTGATTTCTGTGGCCCACTCACCCCCACGTATTCAGCAATAATGACCCTTCCACCCCAACTCTAAATCATCCCAGCATGCCTCGCCCCTAAGCCCTCTAATCTTTTTGGGTTGTTGTTGGTATTTATGCTCGTGGAGGTTTATGATCTGTCGGTGCTGGCTGCTGAAATGCTTTATTTATCCATAGGCTGGGCCACACAGGGAGCGTCCTTATTCTGGTATCATGTTCAGGATGCTGTAGTTAAGGGTTGTGTCAGCACTTCCATGCACAAATCTTGTTATTCAGGGGTTTTGCAATTCCGTGGAAAAGCAAACCAGCGACCTGGCACGGCAAGGGGAGGCTCGAAGGCAAACATGAAAGCCCAACAACCCACTGCTCATTTAGGGATTATTAGATGGGCAACCTTTTTCCTTGAGGAAAGGAGCCAGAAACATCCTCCTCCCTCGGTTTGATTTTGTGCAAAGAAAACCCTCTTTTGTGTGCTTGTGTTGGGGTCAGATGGGGAGAGCACAGTGAGGCAGGACACGGGCTGGGATCCTCTTGGATGCTTGGGAACAAACCTGTGGCTGGTGCAGAGCAGAGCTGCCTTGTCCTCAGAACGTGTGGCTGTGGAGAGCTGGGGAGCCACAGCCCTGGAACAGCAGGTGATGGGTTTTATAAATGTGATTTATGGCCCTGTTAGTGCAGGAGCTTGTGGGCTTATAAATTATTTGGAGATTTCTCAATGATAGAGGGAGTGTGGTATAAACAGGAGAGATAACAGGGCTTGAGAATGTATTTCAAAGGGCTTTTGGGGAGGGAGAAGTTCCATGACTGCTGGCAGGGATGGGGTGATCCTGGCTGTGCTGGAGGAAGAGCCTTTACAGACCAACCCAGCCAGCGTATTTTTTATTTCTCCCTGTTAATGCTGATGGGTTTTGTGGGCACTGCATGGACAGCCTGGAGCAGAGTTCATAACTTGGAGCAAAAATGCTCCAAGCATGGCCTGGGACAACAGACTGGGGCTGGCATTGAGGGTTCTGTGCAAGCAGAATTGATCAGTGCTCAGGCAGGAGCAGGCAGTGGTGAGGCAGTGAGGGAGCTGACAGAAAAGATGGAGAGACAATTTACAAGGTGATGCAGTGCCAGGACAAAAGGGAATGGCTCCCACTGCCAGAGGGCAGGGATGGATGGGATATTGGGAAAAGTGCTTCCCTGGCAGGGTGGGCAGGGTGCCCAGAGCAGCTGGGGCTGCCCCTGCATCCCTGGCAGTGCTCAAGGCCTGGTTGGACACTGGGGCTGGGAGCAGCCTGGGATGGTGGGAGGTGTCCCTGCCTGTGGCAGCATTGGAACCAGGAGATCTTTAAGGTCCCTTCCAACCCAGGTCATTCTATGACTCATGCTGTGGTCCCTCAGGAAGGGGACTCTGTCACAGAGGGAAATCAGGATACCAGGCTGCTGCTGGATCCCTTTGTTAGCAGCTCCGAGGCTGGTGTGAATGGCAGGGACTCCTGAGGAGGTTCCTTTCCGCTGGCACCATTCCCACAGATGGTCACTGGGTGTGACCTTGTCAGAATGAGCAGCAGTGGAACTGACTGGAGCTTAGTAAAAGATTTCCAGAGAGGACACTTGACAGAGGAAGGTGATGCTGGGATAATTCAGTCAGGTCCCCAGGTATCTCTGCTGAATCAGCTTTTAGAGAAGCCACCTCTCACCTGAGGTCAGGACTTGGGAGCTGCTGTGGGGACAGTTGGTGGCCAAGTCTCTGTTTTCTTTGCAAATGCAATGCAAAAAGGTAATTTGTGAGTTCTGCCCTGGTGTGCACTGCTCGGTAGTTGCTGTGTTTTACCCTAGAGGGAGTTGCTTTTCTGCAGTGGGAGCAGGGATCTGTGTTCCTTGGAGGATGTCAGGGGACCAGATGAGAGGAGCTCCCAGGATGAGCACGGCATCACTGCTGAGGTGCTGCCCCTGCAAATGTTTGTTCTCTTATGAGGAGGTTGGTCTTGGATGATCTTCCATCTCCTTCTGATGGCAGGGTTTTCCTGAGTATCCCTCGGGTTTTCCTGAGTATCCCTCACATTTTCTGTATCTTGTGCCTTTGCTCCTGTTTTTGTGGCGGTCTCAACTGGGCTGGCATCAAGCAGAAGAGCAGAGATGTCACCTTGAACCTGGCAGGCCCATGCTTCAAACTGACATTTTAAGTCCTTGTGGTGAATAACTCTGCCTTTTTCCAGGGTTTAGGAAATGCCTGACCAGTTTCAGGCTAGTGGGCTTGGGGTTTCTGCTCTGCCCTGCTGCTGTGGCCAAACAGGTTTGCAGCAGGAGCATCTCCCCTGGGGAAAGTGGAGAAGAGGTCAGGGGTGCTTTGAACCTGGCAGCTTTCTCAGTAGTTGGACTCAGATCCAATTGAAGAGGGGAACAAATTGCTGGTAAGTATTTTTAGTGGGTGCTGCAGCTTTTGTGCCAGGAACACCCCACTGGGAGCTCTGCAGCCCCACTGCTGTGGCCAGCCAGGCTCCTGCAGCCCTGGTGAGCAGCAGCACCCTCGGGTGGGGCAGGCAGCCCCTCAGCCCTGTGCTCACCTGTGCAGAGCCACCTGTGCTGGGCAAGGGTTTAATTCCTGCTTACCAGGACAGGTTATTTCAGCAGGAGTGCTTTCTCCATCAAGAAAATTTGATTTTTTGTTAAGGTAGGGGAGGCAGTTGTAGCATGCCAAGCTCCCCGGTCCATGGTTTCACAGGGGTTGATTGGGGCTGTTCTGCAAAGCCTGTTGCAGATTTCTTTGCAGCAACACCAATGCTGTGAGGAGGGACAGGGACATGAAATGACTTCTGAGAAGCAAACCTGTGTGTCCTGGAGTGAGCAGTGAGGACAGCAGCATGGAGCCTCTCAGGGATGTGGGGCCCAGCGTGGCCCATGGGAAGGGTGGAGGACGTTGCCACTGGTCAGCAGAGTGCAGGGGACATGGATGAGCTCAGATACTTCCAAGGCTGGAGGCTTTCAGCCAAGGCTGGAGTGGTCACACCTGTGTGGTGTCAGCCCAGACCTCCCTGGCAAGCCCTGGGCAGCGGCTTGGGGCGGCAGCGCTTGGCCAGGCGCAGGGGAAGGCAGAGGGACCACCCAGTTCTGATAAGGGCAATTTAGAAAGGAAGGGGAAGATTGTGAAAAGAGGGGCAAAGGGGCACAAAGGGAAGAAAAAACCCACCCCACTGCCGAACAAAACTGAAGATCAAGACTGCTGTTAAACACACTGCCTGTGAGGGAGGTCTCACCGTGCCTTTTCTAATCTAGAGCCAGCCAGGATTGTATTAACAGCTTCAACGCAATGGAACAAATTAATCCCTGATGTAATTGAAATCGGTGAGGTCTCACAATAGGTGAGTTTGACCCAGTGGGATAGAAATAGAACAAGTATTGGAATGAAGGAGTGAAACGAAGTCACACTGTTCAGCCATTGGTATTTCATTCCTAGAAACAAAGGCCAGACAAATGCAGAGAATACATGGCTCTGCTGGGCATGGTTGAAAGCTGCTCAATAATATCAAGCTTTGAAGGGATATTTCTGTGTGGAGAGGAAGTATATAGCAGAGATATAACAAGCATTAAAAAAGACAAAGAAAGAAAGGAAGAAAGAAAAAGCCCTGCTTGCTCCTTGCCTGATGGATAGCATGGTAAAATAATACCAGCTGTTAACTAATAATCATCATTATCATCAAGATATATCGGAATTGGAGAAAAATAAGAAAAAGAGTTAAGGTCTAAACTGTATTTCTGGAGACTGGAACTGTCAAGAGGCCATGGCAAGCTGTGGCCTCTCGCAGATCTCCCTCAGCTGAGGTGCATGAGGTTGGTTTGGCCCCTTTGGTGCTGCAGCCCCAGGGCACAGCTCAGGGGCACGGGGGCACCGGGGCTGCCCAGTGCAGGCAGCTGAGCTGCTGCTGCTCGTGGTGACAGTGTCAGTAAGGTGACCTGGGAGCTGCTGGCAGTGACCTGTTGTGAGCCAGTGAGGGCAGACAGGTGCAGGGGGAGATGAGAGGCAATGAGCCCCAGCTGGGCTCCTAAAAACCATTCATCAAGGCCGGAACCCTGCTCTTCCCCAGGATTAACCATTTCCCAGGGTGCAACAAGTTTAGAATCTCAGCGTATCACACGTGGTGCATTTTCACAGTTCTGGCTATGGCTCATTCCACCATCAAAAGGAGAAACTTAGTTTTCTTGAAGGTGGCATCATCTTTCTCTTCTCAAATACTGATTGATGGGCCATAAAACATTCATTTCCTCAAACTCTCAGGTTCCAGTTGTTTGGCACTCCCTCCAGCCTCCCTCCTGGTTTCCTACCAGGCTCAGTAACACCGTGCCTGCCATTCCAAGGCCGACAGATGCGTTGCTTTTGCAGTGGTGCATGGCTTGGACAGCCAGCGGCGTCTTGGAGCTGCTGGAAGTGTGGCTGGCTGAGTGATGGCTGAATTTCTCAGAGGTTGTGTGTTTCAGAGGGAACAGAGGTCTGGCACTGCCCGAGGAGATTCAATCTGCCTTTCTGAGTGCACAAGGCAGCTCTCTGGAGGAAAGGAGGCTTCGCTTGCAGAGCAGTTTTTGGATCCAAGTATGTGTCACCTCATGGAGCTGTGTCCCCTTTACAAGCCCTGGAAATGTGTTCTCCTTGGGTCTTATTTAACATTTCTGAAATCCAAAGGGATGGACAGGCTTGACCCCCGCATCACCCCATTTCCTTCTCCTTTTCCAGCTTTCTCACCAAAAAGGAATACCAAAAAGAATTTCAATGTAAATGCCATTGGTAAAGTTTTTTGTGGAATCTCATATCTGATCACTTTGAAGAGCCATTTCCACAGTGCTCCATGCCCTTTGTCACAGACTATCCCAAAAGGTGCACAGTCACCATCCATGGTGACATCTCCCACAGTTTAAGAGTGCAGCTTAAATTTTTGGAAATTTATTTTTCAAGACAAAAATATTTTTCCATGGGTATCAGGAAGAAACAAACACCAAAGCAAAGCTCTAAGTTCTGTTATTTGGAAAGGCTTAGCTCCATTTGGGGAATTCCGGCACTGTTGCACCATGGCCTCTCTCCCATTGAATATACAGAGCTTCACTGTAAAGTACCTTCTCTGCATATCTGAGCATGGAGCTGCTTTTCCAAAGCCAATGCTCCTAAAGCCACAGAAGGGACCACACCAAGCACTGCTCATCCTCTCCTGTCTAGCTGTGGGAGGCTCTGTGACACGATGGTAACAACATCCTGGTGGTAGGTTGACTTTGCAGTGAAATGGAGGAAAAAGGAGTGCATTGTGTTTCAGTGTGTGCTGAGGGTGGCTGTCATGGGGAGCTAGCAAATCCTGCTGTGATTTGTGTACAGGAATTCTGCCAAAGTCATGGAAGCAAAGTGGTTTGTTACTTGCCTTTGAGGGCTTGAGAGAGATCTGTCTTGGATTTCCTCTTGTTGACCTTATTGAGTTAACTTTCATGTGTTTAGAAGGTCATGGAGAAAATCATTAATATTAGGTTGATTTGATGGCTGAAAGGTAATAAGTATTTCCTGCTTATCAGATGGGGTTTGAGAGGACTTTGAATAGCCTGATTTGTTTATCTTTTGCAATCGGTATGGCCCTTAGCTAGAGGGATTTTGTATTCCTGGTTCAGCTGGGGGAATGACATATGGTTGAGTGACATAGGGAGCTCTCTATTGAGTGGTCTGTAGCATAAATAGCAAAACACCAGGAAATTCTCAAGTCCAGCTCCCAGCTAACTTGGGTATGCTGTGGGCCTTGGACATCTCATGCTGTAACGCTTTATGACACGAACAATAACAGATTAACATCCCCCGTTACTGGAAAGCTTGAAATAGAAAAATCCAAAGTGCTGGAAGTTGGTTGGGTGGAAAGCCAAATCCTGCAGACGTGGCTTGGCACGGCCAGGCTTCCATTGACCTTGGCGGGGCTGGGATTGCTCCGTGCACAGGAGGCATCTGTGAGTGCAGAGATGGGGCACAAGCCGTGCAGGGCTGACATCACAGAGCTGCTCTTGGAGCTTTTCTTGGATTAATGCACACTGAAACCTTAGGCTGCATCAGCAAAATGGTCCTTCCCTCACCCTCCATCTGGGATTTAACAAAGAGGGCAGTCGTTCTTTAAGCTGAAGGATCATTGTAAAGCCATTTAAAATGAAATCCACTCTTATTTGAGACTCATTTGGCAAAAAAGCACATGAAAATCTCCCATTGTGGACTTGCTGGAAGACAGATGTAGTTTCTGGTTCCTTTGGCTGTTGGGAAAGGCGGTGGAACTGAATGCTCCACCTTGAATTATTGGGCAAGGACAACAGACAAGGGAGAGCAGCTTCCTTTCATGAGCAAGGCATTTCTGTTGCTTCTGGGGCTGGAGGTGATGGTTATTTTTAATGTAAATGCTGTTTATTCCCTTGTATGAACTTTGGATAGCCAACTGTATTTGTAGCTGGATATTATCACTGAAAGGTGATAAGTAGTGACAAATAAATAAAAAATGGATAAGAAACTGATAGAAAAGAGAGGCAGAGTGAAAATGAAATGAAATTCAATGCTCTGATTTAACAGCTGGAATTTTGCTGGTTATAAATTGTTGCCAAGGAATGAGATGGAGTTACACAAAACCACTATCCTGAGATGCTGAAATCATGCACAGACAGCAGCCCATGGCAGCTGGACAGATGCCAGACAGGACAGAGCCCTGTGTCCTGTGTCCCACAGTGCTGCTCAGGGGCTGGAAGGTGCACGCAGCCCTTCCCTTCAGGGACCTGTTGTGTGAGCTCTGGACCCAGGGTCTGTTTTGCTGCCTATATGGAGGTGTGGATGATCAGACTGAAAGGCAAAGAAGGGCCTCATTTTGTGTATGATGTGTTATGTGCAGTAATAGCATTTCAATAGTCAAGACAAAAAAGGAAAACTTGCTTTGGTGAACAGGAGTGAAAGCCCTTCAGTTTAAGTCACTTAGAGACATTTCTGCATTCAAGTGTATTTGAGGGTGAGTGTACTTGGTTTCAGGTGACCTCCCTGACTGAGTGTTGGCCATCAGTTGCCAAAGGAGACATATGTTACTAATTTTTATGAGATTTATAGAAGAGTCTCTCTTTTGGTATACATACATGGACTTCCTTATCTCAGAGAAGTTTGCTGCTTGAGGGAGTGTGCCCTGTAGGGAAGGGGTCCTGTGAGAGTGAATTTTAGCAACAATCAAACAAGTTTTATCTCATAAAGTCAACACTGCATGAAACTTTTTTTTGGGTACTGATATTCTGTGCTGCAGGCCAGATGCAGCCCAGGCTGGCATGGGTAATTCCCTTTGGCCACCCTCCAGCAGAGCATCCTGTTTCCACAGGGTGGTTAAGTGTGAGCTTATCTTTAAGCAGGTGGCTAAATCCGGGTGGTTTCACTGCTGCTCTTGCCACGGCTTCTGGCCAGGAGACAGCTCAGCTGCAAGGGGAGCCTGCAGCCTGTTCCAGGATTTCTGCCCTGGCTCAGAGCTGGGCACGTCTAGGGAAGTGCTGGAGTGATACAGGCTAGGCTGGCTGTGTTTCAGGGCCAGCATCACCTGCTGATTCCTGCATCAGCTACCTCAGCTCTTGGCTAAGGGTGGGGCCAGCCAGCTCCTTGGACAGGGGAAGAGGAGATGGCACCCCTGTGCAGCTGGTGCCCTTCTTGCAAAGGGAAGGGGCGCTTGATTAGCTGATCTCAGGCAGGACAGTGGTGACAAAGGGGTGTTGGTGACATGTTGGAGCTGAGCACTCTGCAGGATGCTCATGGGTGCTCCTGGGCCCACCGAGGCACTGCAGCTACAGCCTCTGCACTGTGAGTGCTCCAGAGACAATTAGAAGATAATTAAAACATGTTTTGGAAAACAGATTGCATTTTCTGTTGGGAGTTTCCAAAAAAGCAAAGCAACCTGCCCTTCCCCCCACTTCAAATCCCACCTGTTTTGGTTTTTTCCTAGAAAAATGTGAAATTCATTAACATGTGGTGAAAGCAATGTAATGACGTCATCTTGATTTAAAATCTGTTTTAAATCTTAAAATAATGGAGCCAGAATTTTAGCTGCCAATAGCCTTGCTTTGCGGGCACAAGGCAGACTGTCAGCATGACTGGAACCTTTCTGGGTTTGGTAGTTCAGCATCTTTTGCAACAATGGGATTTGAAAAGAAAGGAAGAAAAGACATTGCAAGGAGAAAAATAAATTAATATGATTTCTGTCAAAAGTCAAGTGCTGTGTGCTTCGCTCAGGTGTAGCTGTGGTGCCTGGGGAGGGCAGGGCAAGCAGAGCCCTGCTCTCTGCTGGCCAGAGCCCTGTCAGCATCCTGATGTGGCACCCTGCCATGCCCTCTGGCTAGGGGCTGCTCCTCCTCTGACTGCCCAGCTCTGGGTCACAGCTCCTGGCCACCCTGTTTTCTGGGAGTGGGAAATATTGTGACCCCTGTCTGTCACCTCTGACATCGCTGTGAATGTCCCAGCATTGCCCTGAGCCTCCCTTGCCCAGCCTCTGCCTGTGCCTTCAGCTCCCTATGGGCTTCTGACAGCCAAATCAGAGATAAATCACTTTCTCCTCAAAACATCAATACCGGAATCCCAGATTTTACTAAGAGCACCGAAGGCAATCCCACAGCATCACTGGGAACCTCATTGCTGCTGCTGTGCTGAGCTTGGGCTTTGGCCCAGGGTGCTTTCTGAAGGTCTGGTGCTCAGCAGCACTGCCTGCCTGAGTGAGCTTGTCTTCCTGCTGCAGGCTTGGGTGTCCCCAGGATAACTGGAAATGCTGCAAAGTTCTATTGAGGTTTTGACTTTCAGGCTTCACTGTATCTGCTGGTATGAGATGATGTGCAGGAGGCTGAAGTGGGGCTCTTTGGTGTGTTGTGGCCACTTTCTTTATGTGTTTTAGTCTGGAGTGGATCTGAACAAGGATTTATTGACCTTTTCCATTTTCATTGCCAGTTCCCTCCCCACACTGATACATCAGAACACTTTTGCTTGCAGGCCATGTTTCATGTCATTTGTTGTCCTGTAAAGTCTGCCACCAAAATGTTGCCCATCTGTGAGTTTGGATGTTGTGGTGCAAATGCTCCACAGATCATAGATGGACAGTTCATGGAGCAATTTTTGGGCCTTCCTGTTGTTTGGGTGTGAAGAGCTTTTTGGGTGCATGCTGCCCAGTCTCCCCTTTGGGAAGGCATCTTGAGAGCAGTGGTGTTCTTGGGTCCTCTGACCTTGGGCCAGTCAGAATGACTCTTTGGAAGGAAAAGTGGGACTCCTGTTTTGATATTTCTTGGGGATTTTAAAATAGGAAACAAAATGAAAAGTTTATGTTAATAATTTAAGCTGTAGTGAATTAAGGTTAATTTATTCCCTTGGCCAGACAAACAGATGAGGTGGCTGAGGTTGTCAGACCCCTGCTGATCACAGCCACTGGTGGAAAAGCTGGTTTGATTCTCATCACTCCTCCTGTGGCCCTTTTGAGGTGGACAGAAACACATCCATGGCTGGTGATTATGGTGTGGCTTCACTGCAGAGCAGAGTTGTGAAACAGTTAAGCTGTGCAGTGTACAAGTGTCACTTCTATTGTAGTGGACTTTATGCCAGTGTGAAGTTCAAGTCCAGACTGCTAAGGGCAACACAAAGAGTTTTTTCCCTTGATGTTTTCCTGCAGTTAACTCAGAGAATCAGTGCAGCTGCTGAAGGTGATGCACCAAGTCTCTGAGAAGGGTTCGGCTGTCTCCACTCTCCAGTTTGGGCCTGTGTAACCAGGTAGAGGCTGTGCATATGCAGTGGGGAGCCTAATTTATGATCAGCATGGCTGACTAGGATTTAATCAAAGCAGGGATGAGCAGAAGTTTTTATTTGAAAACTCCCGGTTTGATTGCAATGGCCCAGGTTTGGTTTGCTGTGGAGAATCAGCTCTGGGTGGCTGCTGACACTGCTGCCAAATGAAAGGCAGCCAAATCTGAGCCTCCCTTGGCAGGCCAGTCTGCAGTCCCTCTGCCCCAGAGCCTGTTGTGTTCATGCTCTGTTCTGCTCTCTCTCCCCACTTCCCACCATCCCAGATGTTTGCTGCTGAGGAGAATGTGGATTTTCGGATACACGTGGAGAACCAGACGCGAGCGAGGGATGATGTGAGCAGGAAGCAGCTGCGGCTCTATCAGCTCTACAGCAGGACAAGTGGGAAGCACATCCAAGTGCTCGGCAGGAGGATCAGTGCCAAAGGAGAAGATGGAGATAAATATGGTAAGAATATTTACTGGGATCCCCCAGACTTCAGGTCAAACGTTTTAATCCAGAGTGTTGTGCAAAGAACCTCTTGGGAGAAAAGTAATAAGAGCAATAAAAAACAAAATAAAAGGAAAAATAACATTTCCAGGTTAAGAACATGAGATTTATTTTGCTGGTGCTGCCTCCCAGCTGCAGGCAGTTCCCACAATACTGCCATGCCCCAATTTATTAGTATGTGGTTGAAGAAAAGAATATCTTTCTCCCCAGGCCATAAGCTCTCAGTGTGTTTACTGCAATTCATAAATGATACCTAAATTGGTGGTTGGGGAAGTCCTTTCCCCATGAACTCTTGGGCTCATGTTTGGTGAATCCAGCGTTTGAATGAAGCACTTTCTTCTTTTCGGGTGTGGGATATTTGGTTTAAACTGAAAGTAGACTTTGAGAGCTTTGAGAGTACCCCAGAGCTCAAGCTGAATCTCGAGTGTGTGGATCTTGCAGGAAAAACAGCACTTACCCTGTGCTGACAGCACATTCAGCTGTTCTTGTTGTGATTTGCACACAAGCAACATGCTGGAAACGCTGCTAGAGCCTGGGCTATGAAAAATGCTGTAATTCTAGTTCATTCTGAGATGATTTCTGCTGAGATGCTTTTACTCTAGTTGGCTGCTGGGAGGAGTTTAGGGCTGTTGAGAGCACTGGTCCTGTCCGTGTTTGGGATGTGCAGCCTGTGCGTTCCTGTGCTGCTGCAGAGGTGTGTGTGAGAGCTTGCTGGCTCAACCATTCGCATGGGATTGTCTGGTGCAGCACTGGTGAGGTAGAGCCGAGCTTCGAGGAGGGCAGGTCAAAATCTGGGAGCGGTTGTTCCCTCGGGAGGCCTCGGGAGGGATGAGGCACACGCTGAGCACCGAGGGCAGCCGCTGCCACTGCAGGTGCGGGAGGTGTGCCGCGGGAAGCGACAGCCAGAGAGCGCCGGGCAGGGAGGGAGTGACCCCCAAAGCACTTGTGCAGGGTCAGCCCTTCTCTCAGAGAAAGCCCTGCCCTCACGTCTCGTCAACCTTGCCCTTTGTCATTCCCAAATTTTTTCCCAGATATTACAGGAGTGAAAAGTGCCACTTGGCTGCTAATTATTGTGTCATTTTATGGCATTCATCCTCCTGAGCTCTGATGTGTAAACGAGGCGCTGGGCGCTGCCGCGGCCGCCCGGTGCGGCTGCTGCCCGCGGTGCCTGTCAGGTGCCGTGATGGAGTTTTCCTGTCGGTGAAAGAAGGCGGCATTTACAGTGGGTGCAGCAGGGAAGTGTTCCCGGGAGCAGCTGACAAGTGCTAATTTATGTGTCAAAGCCCATCTTGTCCCCTTCATACATATGCAATCGTGTCTGAACAACAAACCCCGCGTGCGGGAGCGCGCTCGTGGCCGAGGGCGCTGCTGCCATGACAGAGCCCGAGATTCCCGGCCGGGAGCTCCTGCATCCTTGACTGCCTCCAAACCCTGCTCCTGCATCCCTGCCTGCATCCTAACCCCGCTCCTGCATCCCTGCCTGCCTCCAAACTCCGCTCCTGCATCCCTGCCTGCTCCGCTCCTGCATCCCTGCCTGCCTCCAAACCCCGCTCCCCATCCCTGCCTGCATCCAAACCCTGTTCCTGCATCCCTGCCTGCCTCCAAACCCCCCTCCCCATCCCTGTCTGCCTCCAAACCCTGCTCCCCATTCCTGCGTGCATCCAAACCCCACTCCTGCATCCCTGCCTGCCTCCAAACCCCCTCCCCATCCCTGCCTGTCTCCTAACCCCTTCCCCATCCCTGCCTGTCTCCTAACCCCGCTCCCCATCCCTGCCTGTCTCCAAATCCCCGTTCCCCATCCCTGCCTGCCCCTCCAGACCCCGTCCAGCTCTGTCCTCAGAGCCTCTCAGCAAACGCGCCGAGGCTGCAGAGCCTCCTCGCCCCCAGAGCTGTGAAAGGTTATGGAAATCTGCTCTTGGTGCTGCTTGGCACGGAGCATTCGGAGCATGACAATCGGGGCGACAGTGAGGTGGGACACGGCGGGCCGGGATGGAACCACGCAAAGCTCCTGTCTGGGATAATGGAGGGGGGAGAGATGTCGGAGTTACTGGAGTGAGAACCATCTGTGTTACAGCCCAACCTGGACACAAAAGCAATGACACAGGGTTCATTATGTGCCAGGAACCCCGCCCCCTGAGGCATTATTATGGAGTAACCTTTGATCAAGACCAGAGAGAGGCTTAAACCGGGTCTGGGGATCTCAACAGTTGTAAACTTTTGATCCACATCTCCGTCCTGCCAGTCAGGTCTGCATCTGGAGGAGGACACCTCTCCTCCCTCGCAGCAGATGGCTGAGGGTCCCCCTGCCCTTCCCCTGCCCGTGACAGAGCCGGGCTGTGCCACCCTCGCAGATGGCACCGGCTCCTGCCCCGGCCCTGCTGGGGGAGCGCACGGCGAGGGCCGTGAGGGCTGGTGGCCTAAGGACTGCAGCTTGGGGAAGGTTTTGGGAGGAGAAACACGTCTGAGAAATGTCTGAGAAAAGGCAAGAGACGTGGGCAAAGTGCCCGTGAGCTGCTCCAGCCGTGCATCCTCTCAACAGCCGGGTCCAGTCCGGAGATGGTGACATCGGGCAGGGCCACGCCGGCTCAGGGCTCACTGTGTCAGGGCGAAGGTCCCTGGTGCTCATCATCAGCCCTTTAGCACCAGCCCGTTTTAAGGATAGCGGAATAAACAATGTTTTAACACCTCTTTCCCGTCTTCCCTTATATTCACAATAGTGTCCAAATGTTTCTTTTTTCCCTTTTTTTTTTTCCACATATCCAGCTTCCAAATGGGAGGGTTGTCCTGCCTTTGAAGGGAGGTTACTTTTATTGCAAGGCTTATTGACTTCTGTAAAACTTCTCACCTCTTGGTTGCAGAGAATGCCCAGAACAGAAGGGAGGTGGCCGATCTCAGGCAGGGAAGTTCTGCTTTCCGAGCAGCCACCCCAAGTAGAGCAAAATGAGCAGCCAGCCCTGGTCAGGGAGGAATGCTGCTGCAGGGCTGGGGGACCAGCCAGAGGAATCCCCTTGATGGTTTTATCCAGGTGTGTAAATGCCATGTGCAAGGCAAAATGCATGCTCTGCAATGCACAATTCTGCTGCCATAACAATTCCAGTGTGTAATTTTTGGTTTATGCATTCTTTGGGGCCAAGATCTGGTTGTGTGTGTCAGATTATTAAATGTCAAATTAAGTCAGTTAATAGAATTAATTGAGTCGATGTAATCCATTTAATCAGATGGATTTGATCCCTTCTCAGATGAATTAGAATCCATTAACAGATAAGTCAATTATTGGACTAAATTAAATCTAATAATAATGCCTGCTGCTCACAGCAACACTAATTAATCTAAATACACTTACCTATCTCCCAAGGTTGTTTTTTTTAAAGGCTTAATTGATGTTCCTAAAGTGCTCTGAGATCTTTAGATAACAGATGATCTGTGTGAGCAAAATATTATCTCTTAACAGACTATAAAGTAATTAAAGGACTGATGTATATACAAATTGCATTTTTACTTTAATCCCTTGAACCTATTCAGAAAGAATTTGCACTGGCCCAGAAAAACAATATTTCTATTATAAGCTTACTATTGCTTTACAGGTTCCTAAGTGGTCCTTTCATTCAGAAAATGAAAGGATGAAAAACAACCATTAAATTGCTGACAAAAAAAAAAAAAAAAAGGACCTGGAACCTTTATAATCTACCTCCGATAAATGGTACAGATAGGGAAGAGAGGGATCAGTGACCTGAAACCTTAGATCCTTTCATTTATTTTCATTTCACAAAAGGCAGAAGACATTCTATCCTGTTTGTTCACGATCTGTGTATCCGGCGCAGTTGGGCAGGCAGAGCTCTCTTGGTTGGGTGAAGGCATTTTTTGCCTCATTTGTATTTCAGAGGTTTTTGGTTTAATTTGTTCGCAGTGCTGCTGTCCTGCGGGGCACGGAGCAGCGATAGCCATCAGCGCGGAGGTGTGAGAGCCCCGTGCTCCCCTCGGTGGAGGGAACTTTAATGTGCGGAGCGTGGGGGTGTCCCGGGGCTGGGCTGGGCACAGGGGCACATCTCTGATCGGCACCTCCAGGTGCTGTGTGCTCCGTGCATCCATTCCTCACAGCTTCAAAACACTCCCAGGTCCCTCAGGAGGTTACAGACCCTGTGCTTTATAAACCTGCCTACCGATAAGCTCTCTCGTCTACAGCGGGGAGGCTTTTTTGGGGCAGGGCACAGGTGGGACCTCAGCCCTGGGCACTGAGGCGGTGCCAGCCCCTGGAGGCTCCCCCGGCTCAGCGGGGGCGGATCAGAACCCCCGAGGGACGGGTTTGGGTCTTTGGGTTTGTCAGGGGGGTCAGGAGGGGACGGGAAGGGGAAGGGGAAGGGGAAGGGCGCTCTGGGCACAGACATCACGCCCCACACAGATGCGCTGCTTTGGGTGGTACGGGGACAGCAAGGCGCTGAGGCAAACGGGTGTCACTGCCCGGGGCCGCTCCAGCCCTGCAGCCTCCACCTCCTGCCCTGAGATGCCAGCGGACCTGCCCACGGAGAGCACATTACTGCTGTCTAGACATCAGCCACACTCCATCCTGCCAGAGATTTCATTTGTGGTAGAAGTGGGCTCTGTTCCATGAGGAGGTGTAATATGTGTGGAAAATATTATAGCAAAATAGCCTCCTTTAATTGACTCTAAATTTTGCAGGATTCCTTCCTAGGTTTGGGTAATCTGGTGCTCTCCAGAATTAATGGCTGACATAGCACTTCTTCGGGCTTGGCAGCCTGACAGCTAATTTAGAACTCCCTAAACTCATTTCACTAATGACTCCCATTTGTTCTATCTGAAAGCCTGGAAACAAATGCAAAATACCAGTGCCATTGTCCCATCTTTAGCAAGTCATTCTTTCCCTCAGTATTTCTGGCACCTTAACAGCAAGCTGCCTTGGGAAATCTGATTAACCCTTTCCCTTCCTGGAATAGTTTGAATCAATTTTGATTCATCTCCTGAAAAGAGCAGGAGTAAAAAACTAAACTCATTGTGGCTGGAAGGCTCAGAATTTCTGTGCAAGAAAGATAAGAGATGTAGTCCGAACATCAATTTGGATTTGTGAAATATCGCTGTATTTCCGCAGTTTTTCCACATGTATTTCCAAGCTGCTTTTCTTGCCAGGAACAGGTGCATGCAAGGTTTTGTCTGTCAGTGCAGCTCAGCCCCAAATCCCGCATGAGCTGGGATCTGCCTTGTAATTTATTGTGCTGACCCATCAGAATGGCTGTTTCCCATTTTACCGACGTATCGCTGCCTCCAGTCTCTTCCCATTACAGTTTTGACATCACAACAAGACAAATAAATTTTTTAAAAGACCTTTTATCTTCTAAACCATTTATTTTCACTTACTTAGCCCGGGGGCAGAGCTGACCTCAGCGCAGGGGATGATCATTCACCATGGCAGCTGTACAGTCAGATGGGTCCTGGGGACAGGCCTGAGCCAAGCAGCCTTTGCCCTCCAGCTGCTGTGCTGTGGCTCTGGGCTTTTCCCTGCTTGCCCAGCAATCCCTGAGAGCTGTATTATATTTTGTTCCTTAAAACGTCTCCCCTTTTCATCTGCAGTGGGGCAGTGGTGAAACTGTTCCTTGAAAGCAGATAGGGATGAGCTGAAGCTTGAGGCAGCTCAGGGTTTTGCTGAGCCAGGAGGAGCATCTGTGTGAGGCAGAAACCTGAGCTGGGGCTGGGGCTGGGGCTTCCAGCTTGCTCTGGGCAGCGAGGACTCCTGGTTGCCCTCACCTTCCTGGTGGCTCTGAAAAGTTCTATTTGAAACACTCTGTTAGCATCTTATTAGCATCTGTATATTGAAGACATTTTCTGGTTTTATTCTGCCATATTCTGTGCTCGTGCCAGGGTGGGGAAAAGCCTTGCTTAGGCAGGATGAGAAGTTTGAGAAAAATCCTGGCCTTTTTGATTCATGACAAACCTGTTTTGAACAATTAATTTGTCGCCAATTTCCTTTACTTTTGATTTTGATAGCTGCTATCCTGAGCTCCTGCTGCAACCAGCATCACACCTGAAGCCCAGTCTGCACCAGTCCTTGTTTTGTACCTGCATAACAGCAAAGCCTTACGTTTATTTTCCCTCTGACACTGCACTGATTTTAGATTTCCCTCCTCCTGGATCTTGAGATAGCTTAAAGAACCTTGACTTTCCTTTTAACTGTGTGTCTGTACTTCACAAGTCTCCACAAGCACTGGTCAGGGTTTGGAAAGCATAGGCCTGTCTGTCAGCAAATATCAGAGACTCAGAAATAACGAGGAGAGGTAATTTAGGGATCTGCTGATAATTTGTCATTTTTAATTCTTGTGTGGAGTGGAAAGTGAGCTACAAAGTGAAAAATCTTTATTTGCATGTGAGTCATAAAAGGGTTTTTGTTAACAGTTTGTGTGTGTGTGTATAATTCCGCACTGTGATTTAAGTGTTCCCATTAGAAATGCAGAATAGGAAATAGGATCCCATCTGTGAGCAATTTAAGAGGAAGTGAGACAATGGAGTCGATTGCTGCTTCAGTTTAGATAATCAATACAAATATTATTAGTATAGTGATTTATCTTCTTAGACACTTTATGAAAATGTGAATGCCAGCCCCTGAAGACAGGTCAATATGATGTTATCTGCTCCTGCCTTGCTGTGTTTATGGTGCTTTCCCATGAAGGTCAAGCATCTGCTTTGTTAAATGTTCTTCCCTGGCTCTGATGAAATAACACAGAAACAAACTTAGGGCTTCCCTTTCTCCTCCATGGCTCCGGAAATGCTCTGTGCTTGTCAGTATAGTGATTACTTCTGTCTGAAATCTGTACTGGGGACTGCTGCGGGGACACTGGGAGGTGATCTTCAGGGTCTTTCCAACCCAAATCATTCTGCAATGAAGTTCTGGAAGAAGTTTGCATAATTTTAAGTATATTTCTAGGCCAGGAGTGATTCTGTCCACAAATGCTGAGAGCTCCATTGGGTTTACTGCAGTTGTTTTGTGTTGGTGCCTGTTACCAAACCTTGTTTTGTGCTCTCTGAGGTTTTCCCATGTCTAAGCATTTGGCCAGTCATTGATTAATTCAAGTCGGTTCTTGGGGCGCAAGTAAAAGTACCCTACAAATAGTCTGCCTTTCCAAAAAGGTTTTTAATTGCCTTTACTTTGAAGAAGAAGGAAGGAAAATATCGTCAACAAATGCTCTTGTACATTTTGCTTTGTGTACATTCCCATACATGATGTCAAGTGGCCAAAGAATTTTTTTCCTTCACAAGAAACATTTGGAAAGAATGAGAAATGTCAATAACCCTGTTAAAAACTGCCTAACTAAAGACAGGATGGGGAATACAAAACTTGATGTGAAGATTACACTTCTCCTTGAAGTTATCATGGAACCTCACTCGCCTGTTGTTTGAGATTCCTAAAGTCACATTCCTGGAGACTCATGGTGGTGTTGGCATTGGCCACTCACTCACCTGCAGCATCTCCTACTCCAGGAAGGGTGATCTGGGGTGGTGGAACGCTGGGGCTGGACCCTCCAGACACTGGACACAGAAGGAACTTTTGTTCCTCATATATAATAAAGTAGCATGAATTTCATCATCTCAGTGTCCTCATGTGTCCCTCCCCAGCCCTGAACCCCCTCAACCCACGGTGTGCCAGCAGGATGAAAGCTTTGCAGAAGGAGAGATGCTGAGGAGACAGTGCTAACGGAGACCACACTGGTAGCCTGGGTAGAAGTAATTATTTGGTGCTTTGAGATGCTGTGAGACTGTTCCTGTTTTCAGGTTGGGGAAAGGTGTTAAATTTATAAAAAACAAGGCACTTCAGTCACTCGAATTTCACCTCAGCTCTTTGAAAAAACAGATAGTCAGGAATTTCCGCAGCTGCAAGGTGGAGCACAGCAAACATTAACAAGGCCAGTAGCACTGCCTGGCTGTCTGCAGGAACAGGGAAGAGCCCAGGCCCTGCAGAACTGCACCGGTGTTCGGCAGAAAGGTGAAAAATAACGAAGATGTGAAGAGGAGAAACTGCTGATGCATGGTGCTTGGAAAGCTGGAAGAGTCCAGAAAGGGAGCTGAAAATACCCCCCAAAAATGACTATCTGTGGCTTGAATGAAATAGTGTCCGATCAGCATTCAGAAACCGCTGAATCCAGGCCGTTCCAATACTGGCATTTTCCAGACTGCTTGCCAGTCGGATGCAGAGGAGAACACGTGTGGAGCGTCTGCGGTCGCAGTGCTCACAAGAAGTGGAAGGTGAGCTGGATGTAAAGGCAGTGAGAAATCCCAGTAAAAAATAAGAAACACCTACTTTTCTTCCAGTGAGGAAGTGTGGGGCTGTTGGGGTTCAAGGGAGCTGCACTCAGCAAGCATCCCTTTTAATGAGCTGTGTCAGCAATAAATAGTGTCCGCTTTGGTCCCTGAAGAGCTTTCAGTAATTTTGAATGCCCATAATAGACAGTTCATGCTTTCATGGTGAACATAGGGGCTGAGACCTTCTCAATATATCCTGAGCTTTGTGTCCCTGAGTTGTGCTGTAGCTGCCTTGGGGATGTGTCTGTCCTTTGCTGATGCTGCCTGGAGTGGTGGAGCTTGGAGCGTGACTGGGTAGTGCTCAGATATTTTTGCCCTTCTCTCTGTGAGCTGAAACGTGTGCCTGGAGGCCTTCTCCTCTTCTGCTTTTGCAGCTGCCAAAAAAGGTGCCTTTCTTCCCAGAGCAATACGAACAAAACCCCACCATGCACTGTGGCCCTGCCTCTTTCAGCTGTGATGAGTTTTGGGTGTTCTCCAGCAGTGACAGCAGCTGTGCTGGCTGGAGGGGTCTGGCCCCAGGTATTACTGTGGAGAGGAGTCCTTGTTCTCCTGCGCTGCTCAGCTGCTCTGGGCTTCTCTGGTGGAGCAGAGAAGGAGCAGACATTGCTCCTGAGCAGCTCGATGGTGATGTGAGCCTTTGGTGTTTGACCCACATGGTGGGTGACATGCTTGGGATCCTGGCTTCGATTTGGTGTGCTTTGGTTTGTATCTGATGTACTCAAGTGCTTTTGGAAGGACAAGCAGGAGAGGAAATGGCTGTTGGAATGTGAGAGGGGAGCTCTGAGGTACTTTGTGAGAGGGATGTCACCCCCAGCCTCTGGAGGCTGTGAGGACCTTACAGTAGAGAAGCAGCATGGAAGGGCTAAGAATAGGATGGCATATAAGCACCAGATAAATCTAAAAAGTATTGTCCAGGTGTCCCCAGTGCTTGGCCAGGGACAGCTGCAGGGGTGAGTGCTGAAACAGACTGGGGGAAGCTTCAGGCTCCTGATGTCGAATCACATACTTGGTTAGTCAGAGGGCGAACCCTGCAGCTCCCAAAAGCTGGTGTTGTCCTCTTGGCATCAGTGATGTAGGCCCAGGTTCCAGTGCCAAAGGAACTCGCCTAAAGGTAACTTCAGCACAAATCCCTAATAAGGTTTCTGCTGGTTGCATGGAGGGATCACAGGGCTGGATCTCTGTTACAGCCAAGGCTTGATTATCCTTTTTCCTACACTCCCGAAACTCCACCGACTTCAACAGAGCCATTCCTGGAGCTCCTGTGTGAGACTGAAAGGAGATTAAGTGCCCAGCAGTGCCTCCCATTCCTCCTGTGTCTTGCACCTTTGTTCAGACCTTGCATTTCAAACCATTTTAGCCGGTGGGAGGCAAATCAAAGCTGTTAGGTTTGAGCCGGTGACAATGGCCTGGTGCTGTGTGGTGTGCCCAGCCCCTTGCCTTTGTGCAACGTTTGTGATTCTTGCCTTTATTTCATTTGCTTCGGCATCTGCATTTGTAACCGTTTTTTTCAAGTGAAGTTTCTGACTGGTGACTCATTAGGAGTAAATAGGCAAAAGGATATTGACTTTACACCTACTAATTTGGGGGTGCTAACAAGCACATGTAAGAGCTTTATAGTCACCGGGTAAATTGTCCCACCTGGGGGGGCTGGAGGAGGGGAGATAAAAAAGGATTACAAAGCAGCAGCGCTTTTGTTTCTAGCTCCTAGCCTTGGCTGTTCCTGCTGCTACTGGAGCTGGGCTGGACGTTTGATGGTCACCACTGCCGGAGCCTGTTCTGAGCTTCCCCAGGATTTCCCAGCACCATTGGACCCATGTGGGCACGGGACTGAGATCCTAATGATAGGATGCTAAATGTGTCCGCTCGGAAATGAGGCGGCCTTCACATCGCCCGAGGGAACAAACCCTCATTCCCGTGGTGTGAGTGCAGGCCGGCCGTGAGGCAGGTGTGCTGGGCCTGAAGGGCGGCTGCAGACACAGCGTGGCTTGAGCACGGCCCAGCAGTGAGGGATGGGTGCCTGTGGCCTGAGCACAGCCCATAGGGGCTCTGCCAGCACAGCCCAACCGTGAGGGATGGGTGTCTCCTGGCAAGTGTGACTCCCTGTGCCTGTGAGGGCACCGGGGCCTCATGGTCATGGCCGGGGACAGCTCACTCTGCTGGGTTAGTGCTCAGCCCTGCTGGTGGTGCTGGGACCCCTGTCGGCTGCAGATGTGTCTGTTCCTTTCCAGCTGTGCCTGTGACACACTAATGCCACCCTTAGGTGTGCTTAGGTCAGGATGTCACTTGCTCAGAGTGACCTGTTGCAGGGTAGCTGGAGCACAGCTGAGAAGTGAAGGTCCCCAGCCCTGGTGGTCCTGCTCGAAGCAGAGGGTTGAGCTGGGTCACCTCTTGAGAGCCTTCTCAGCCTGAATGAATGTCTTGCAACACTGATTGTCAGAATAGAACTGGCAGGTAAAGCCATTGGTGATCCCTTTCTCTGATTTTCCTTTGGATGCATTCAGAGGGACCCTTGGGAAGTGACTTTTGTGGTTTGTCCCCATTTGTGATTTTTGTATTGAGATTTTTAAGAATTACATTAAAAATTGGAGATAGGCAAAGTTTTTCATCCTCCCACTTTGGTCCTTCTGCCCTTTTGCTCAGCTTGGGGTGACCTCCTTGTGTGGAATGGATGATACCATCTGCACAAGGGTGTGTAAGCTGTAGTTTATCTCAGAAGATGTGTGCTGGGGAGGGGAGAGGCGTGCTGTGTACCAGGGTGAGACCCAGCACTCATCTCTGCTCCTCTCTGGACACAAGCCTGGTGTGCTGTGTGCTCGGAACAGAAGGAAGCCGTCCCCACTGGCTGTATCTGATGTCAGGCTCCCACTCAGTGGCTGTGACTTCACCCTCACCCCTTCTCCTCCTCTGTGCCTGACCTGGCTGCATCCAATATCTGTCTCTCAGCAGGAGAAATCTGAGGAAATGCAGCAAACTTCAGCTCCTGGGGCTAAACTGTTGTGCTCTCTAACAGCAAACTGTGTTGAACTAATTGACAACCAGCTTTAAACATACCCCAATCAAGCAAGCGCATTGATTTATTTTTTCCTCTCTTGCCAAGCACTAAGCAGCTTCCAGCTTGGTTTCCTCCCCAAGAAGTGGATAACTCATCTATTGTGTAGTAAAACTGATGGGCAGTGTTGACTTCTATACAATCTTTTCAGTATGCTTAGGGAGGAAGGAGTTCTTATGCTTCTATGAATGTTTGACCACTTAAAAAAAAGCAAAACAAAAAAAAGCCCAACCCAAAACCACACACAACAACAAAAGATGATCCATTTTCTCTGGATGTCTTTGAAAGAAGCTTAGTTTAGAGACAGACTGGAGAGAAAGGCTATTGATTTTGTTTGACCTCCAAAGAGACTGCGGTCAGTATATTTTCCCTGTTGGAGGTGGTTCAGGGCTCTGAATTTCCGTGTCAGCGTTTGTATCCTGAAGCACGCTGAAGCTTTTGCTGCTTCTTCAATAAATAGCAAGCTGTAGGGAAAGGTAATGCTGGAGTAAATTTATTTCCCTTTGGATCTGCCCTTCCTTTCTTTTTCTTTCCTATGTAGCTTGGTCATGTTGCTGATGCAGCATTTACAACCTTTTTCATTGAATGCTTGCAGGTTCGTGGGTTATGATGAGACTACAAGCATAGTTTTGTAATCCCTCTCTTGCTTTTTCCAGGGCTGAGACAGGTCCTTTCCCAACCTCTTGCCTGCACCAAAAAGGAGCAAAATACCTTTCTGTGTAGAGTAATAAATGTTCTAAAAATTGCCATCCTCTCTTCTACCCTGATTATTTTCAACCTTTGCAGAGGAAAGCCTTCCTGATTTTTGCTTAGGCTCCTGAAGAGAAACAGATTATTCTTTCTGGGAACTTGGTTGTACTGGAAGTGCTCTGCTTGGTACAGGTCTGTGTAGTTTTGTAGATGTTCTTGTAAAACGGCTTATGAAAACTGATGTGCCCTTTCTCTGGTAGCCACCTACCAAAGGATGGCTTCCAGAGATGGCAATACCTGTGGGATAAGTCTGTTGTCAGGTCTAAAGGAGCTTCTTGGAGCTCCCTGTGAGATGAGCAGTGCCCATAGGCATCTCTCCATGCCAAGATGTCAGCTGTGTTATCTGTGTTATCACCTCCTCATTTAACAGAACGCCTCACGTGCTGTGGGTTTGGGGTGTGTGCTTCAGCCTGAGTGGCCACAAGTTCAACACAGGCAGTTTGCTGCTGTCAGCACATCAAAGGGCAGCCTGATAAAGCTGCCACAGCGTAATCGAGTCATGGCAGAGAGTTGCTGATGTTGGGTACCAGCTGCTGAGCTCCCCTGTCGCCTTTGCCAGAAGGAGCTTCATTTCTAACCCACACAGACAGAGCTTCTTCTTGGAATCCCCTCTTCAGAGGAAGGGTTGGTCTTCCTGCCACTGCCAGCCTCACCTCTGCTTCTGGCTGTGCTCTGGGTCAGGGTGGAGGCTGCTGCTGCGGGTGTGTGAGCCCTGCAGTGTGTGTGGGCTGCTGACAACTGCATGGCACCAGTTTCTAACTTAAGCACTCCATTGCACTGAGAGCAATGGCCCAGTGCATCCCTAAAAAACGAATGGCTGAGGATTTATATGTGCACCCTGGGCCAGGCTGAGGCTGCAGCCTGTGTTGCATGTGTAACGCTGCTGAGACCCCAGAGCAGGACTTTGAGAGTTCCCCAGAACCTTTCACTGCTGTCTTCAGCCAAAAGCCCCACTCCCCACATCTGAATATTCAATTACATTAGCCCCTTGCAAATGGCTCAGCAGTCATCTCCGGGAGTGGTGAGAAGAGAGAGCTGGAACTGTTAAGCCTCTGCACAAACATGAAGGCCAGGAGCTGATGGGAAGAGCTTGTGGGAGGGGGTGCATTTGCAAACAGGTGTCCTCCTGTTTGCACTGGACCACTGAGTAGGACAGAGCAATGCACAGCGGCTGCCATGAGACAGTTTAGTCATATTTATTACTAAATTAATACAACAATTATTATAATTATTGTACCAATTTATAATTATTACTTATAATAATATGTACAAATAAACACAAACATTTTTATTAAATTAATACAACATTCATCAGTGCGCTGCTTGCTTTGGAAGTAAGTAGTCCTGAGCTTGTGGTATGAGCACAGGCTGGGCTGTTAGGTATTGCCCACCTCAAGGTCATCATGAAGCTTTGTTAATTAATAAGCAAGAAGTTTTGCTCGGAGTCCTGAGCAGCAGGTGATAGGCCAGCTGAGCGTGTTGCTGGAAGGATAGGTAATCACAGGGAAAGCAGCAATGCTCTGTGTTACCCTGTTGCAGAGGTTTTCAGCGTGTGGTCAGCAGGACATTGTGATGATGGATCAGAAATATGACAAATTCTTGTTAATGATCAACATCAAAAACTAAGAATATGTAGAAAAGCAAAGATGTCCTTGTGTCCTAAGTGCCTGTAATCTGCTTCTCAGAGCTGGGTACCAGAATATCCCTTTGATTCTCAAAGGTAATTGCAGCTCTTAATTAGCTGGAAAAAAAAAATTCCCCGCAGCCTGAGATCTTGCTATATAAATTATAATTAACCCCTTGGCACTGGAAGTTGAGATTTCCTGCCCCCGAGCACAAATGCAAAACGCATTAGCAGCACTTGACATCAGGCCCCGAGCAGCCAGGGGTCAGGCTGCCACCCCAAAATCCAGCTGCACGTCCCAGTGCAGCGGGGAAATGGCAAGGAAGCCACAGGAACCCAGGGGGAAGCTCTAAATACACCATTTGAGGGGCTTCGACCTGCTTTCTTTTCAGGGCTGCAAATGTCCCAACAGGAAGGACAGCACAGAAAAAAACAAATCCAACCCTGGGGAAGAGGTGGGAGCGAGAGAGGAGTGGATTTGTGAGGCGACATGGCTGGGTGCCCCGCCGTGAGAACGGCGCTGGCGCTGCCGCCCCACACACCTCCAGCCCGAGCATTGTCTGGTGCCAGACACACTTGGCTGTGCCTGTTGTGTGCAGGGCTGGGCCACCCACTGCTGTCATTCACCAGCATCCTGCTTTTTTGTCTCCTTTTCATCGCGCCTGCTGGGGGATGAGCGCTAACTCCTCACACCAGAGGTGACCTGTGCTGCAGTGCCAGGTTGGGCAGCTGGCGGCAGGGAGGTGACAGCACGCCTGGGGGATGGGGGCTGCCCCCGCCTGTCTCCACCTGTGACACTTCCCTGCCTGCTCCCTGCATCCACACTGTGACCCCAGAGGAGGGCCAGGCCTGCTGAGCACCTGGAAAACCACTCCACAGAGTCACAGAACAGTGAAGGAAGGGAAGAATGGTTTGGAAGGGATCGAAAAGGTCAGGTAGTTCCCCACCAGGAACTTGCACTGAAGCTCCTTAGTCCGTGTTAGCTGGTTCCTTTGCTCCTTTGGGGTCCTGGATGGAGAAGTGGCTCCCTTCTGGCACAGGTCAGGCTGCAGCTTTGTGCTGGGCTATAAAGCCCTTGGAGAAGGTGGTGTTGGCCAGGGGCTGTCTCTTGTCCCACCACTGTGGTGTGTCCTTGGGTTGCTCTGTTCTGGTGGTGCTGGCCGTGAGTGTCCCAGCAGTGGTTGCTGAATTCAGGTGGTGGCAAACATGGGGAGACTTGGTCACCTTGGTGGCATTTGAAGGTGGCTTTGTCCTCCCATGCCAAAGGTGAGGGCAGCCTGGTGCTCAGGCTTGGCACACAGATGCCTTGGCCAAGGGCTGCCTACAAATTCTCAGGTCTGTGTAGGTGTAGGAGTGGGCAATTCTCTGTGCACTCCAAAGGCTGAAGAGAGATAACAGAAAGGGAGTGAGAAGGTGTCCTGGTGGGGAGGAGGGATGTGCTCTCTGCTGGAGGGTAGTGAGTGTTGGGAGGAGCTTTGGGTTTGTCCTCTGTCTATGAGTGAATTCTGTGCCCATTGCAGAGCTGATCACAGAGCCCTCCAAGCTAAGTGAGCTTTGTCAATCCCAGTTTGGATGGGTGTGGGCTGCACACCTACAGCAGAAATGTCCCCTGCCAATGTGGCACCCACACCTCCAGGGATCTTTTGCCATGCAGGTCCTTGGGGCCACCCCTTCAGGGTGGGGAGAGGAGGGCAGGATGGTCCATCCCAGGGAGAATAAGAAAGAGTTGAGAGAATTTTGGATGGAAACAGGGGGCTGAGTCTGAGCTTTAAAGGTAGCCTGAGTCTCTAGATAAACTGAAATAAATAACAAATAATATAATATAATATAATATAATATAATATAATATAATATAATATAAATATGAGATTTTCTGCTGTCAATGCTGCTTCTCTAAACTTAGAATGCCCCTCCCAAAAAAGCTATTGGAGATATTACCTCTTTGCTGCTCTTGATAATGCCACAGATGAGGACTGGCCTAGTTCTGTACTTGACTTATTTTTTATATTAAGATTTAACATGGGATCTGCTTTTCTTAATCCAAACACTTATGGTTTGAATGCAGAATTATATTTGAGATTTTTAAAGTACCTTTATTAAAACATAAAACTAATTTTACAGTTCTGACAGGTCTTATTTAAATACCCAGTGCCAGATGCCTTTTGTCCCAAATGACTTCAGGAAAGAAAAAAAAAAAGACTTTTAAAACTTCTCATGCAATTAAAATGCAGTAAAAGGGAAGTATATAGTCTTACATATGCTGAGGACCAGGGGTAACAGTTTAAGAGAAGTCCCGTGATAAATGTTTCCAAAAATAAATACGTGAAACCAAAGGTGTTAAAGGGAGAGTTAATGTGATACCTGATTTTTGGTGGTCGTTGCGCTATTTCTGTTGCTCATGCCCTGAGAACAGTTGTAAGAATTGTGCCGTGTCCGTAGGGAGAAACCTCTCCAAAGGGGGTGGTGCAGAGGGCTTTTCTCCATGCTCCTTCCCCTGAGGCACTCTTCAGGGTGCAGCTGGTTCCAGGTGTCCCCATGTGCTGTAAGAAGATCATTCCTTGCCTACATGTTTTAACCCTTACTCCAAAATAGTCACACTCTTATATCCTCTGACCCAAGAGTGACGATTTTCTGTACTTCATTTAATAATAAGTTATCTTTTATCTGGCAAAAGGGAGCTTCAGCAACACAAGCATTAAGAAGTCAGGCATCTTTGAAACTGTGTTTGTGACCATGTCTAAGAGCAAATCCTGCTTAAAATCTTAAAACAGAAAGGAATTTTCCCTGTGTGCCAGAACATTTTCTTCTGGTAGGTTGTGCTGCTGCCTTTGCTCCTTTGGGTTTCAGAGCCACAAGAATCCCACTTAAAACACCAGAGCATCCTGCAACCTTATTTTCAGCATATTTTTCACTTGCTGAAAGAAGTGAATGTTACAATGAGTCCCTTTGAGAAAATGCATAGACACACTTCTACTTTGATTCATAAAATTAATTATCCTAATTTCAGCTTTTACTGGTGCAGAATAAGAACCCTGCTTGGTAGAACTTAACATCTTTGTGTATTGGGCATGTCTAATAATTCAAGCTGTACTGCAGATGCTTGACACATTTGTCCCGATCAGCCCCTTTTGGAGCACTCACAAACACAGCAGTGGAGCCTGGACAGGCTGGCTGCTGCAGTGGGTGAAACCAGCTGGGTGTTGGGATGTGGGAGAGATTTATGTGTTTGGGACTCCTTGGAAGGAGGAGGTGGTGGTGCTGACATCACTCCTGCTTCATCCCTGGGGATGAGCAGCCCGCCAGCAGCTGCCTGGGGGAGGTGGGCAGTGCTGCAGGGTCCCTGTGCTCTGTCCTGAGCTCCTGGGCACACACAGAGCAGCTCTGCAGAGACACGAGAGCACGTGGGTTCCTGGGCTGGTCATTCTCTCCTTATTGTTATTTTTGTGTACACCAGTGTTTTTATTGGGTCCAGCTGAGACTGGAAACAAGAGAGTCAAAATACCTTCCTTGGGGTTTGTTCTTGCAGTAATTCTAACCCTCTGTGGGGACGGGAAAGGTTCACGCTCTTTCCAGACCTGAGAGACTCCTGCGCTTTGGATGCGTTTCAGTGAGGAGCTCAGGGCCAGGTTCTGAGGTCGTTGTCTGTTGGGCTTGACTGTGTCAGTAGGAATTTATTCAAATGAGAATGATCAAAGACATCAGGGTTTGGCCCTTTATTTTTCATTTTAGGTGCTTTTTCAAGCATAACAGATCTTCTGAACTTTTTTGAGGCTCATCCTTAGTAATTCCAGACTCAGAGCCTGGCAGCTTGTCAGGCAGTTTTCCTGCCTCTGTAGAAATACTGTCCACTTGAGCTGTGCTTGGAGGCAGCGGGACACCCTGGTGAGATAGAGGAATTTCTGTGCTAACATTCTGAACGTTTCTCTTTCCAGGCTTATTTCTTAGTCATGGCAAGTTTGCAGGTGGCAAAGTTTGGGGCAGAATTTGTTCACAGCTGTCCCCGCCCAGGCGTTTTTAAAGCACACAACCTACCCGCCTCCCTTTTACTGAATCTTGTCTAGAGAAACTTATTCACCATCGTTGAAGCAACTGCCAAAATATTTTTAGTGTCTCTTATGGTGAATTATGTATAAAACATCTGCAAGAGGTCAAGTCTGATTCCCACTGCTTAGTCCTGTTTTCTTAGATGTCCAAAAGGGTGCAGATGGCTCCCTGTTAGAATGACAGTATTTTGCATTCATTTCTCACATGGCTAAGGGATGACCAGCCTCTGGGTAGTACCAGCCTGGGCCAGTAATGTGGTACTTACAGCTCCAATGGGGGGGTGTTTCTGTGTGTGTTTATTTTTGTTTATCACAGAATTACAGATTCAGGGATTTACTAAAGTTTTATTTAAGTTGGACAAAAATCTCTTAGACCTACCTTGGCATTTATTCTGGTCTGATTCTGGTCTTATATCTGTTGAACTCTCAAACAATTTTCATATGTGTAGGCTAATAAAATACCTCAAATTAGCACATTTTCATTTAAGCTTCTTGCAAGATGTGGTGACTAGAGTGAGTTTGTAGGGACTATGTTTGGAAGCTTTGTCATCTTATAGGAGCCTGGCAGTCTGGGGAAGAGGATTGTATGTTTTAGAACCTCCTTTTTACCTTGATAGTGCCATTCTGGCATAAACAACACATCTCTACAGGGTGGGGAGGCAGAATCTGCCTGAGATGCTTGGGGAACACCAGCTCAGCATCGTCTCCTGGCTGTGTTTTGTTAGCTACTGCTGAAGTGGCAGGGGAATATTTTGGGTGGGCATCCCTGCAGGTAAGAGCTTTGCAATGGTCCAGGCCAGGTTGGACAGGGCTTAGAGCAACCTGGTCCAGTGGAAGGTGCCCCTGCCCAGGGGGTTGGGACTGGCCGAGCTTGAAAATCTCTTCCAACCCAACCACTATGTGATTTCATGTTTCTAGGAATGGTGTGTCAGTGATATTAAATAGTGGAGAATGACACCAAAGAGCCTGAGAGCGCTACTTTCTGTGCTGACCATCCCGGGCCGTGCGGGCTGGGCTGACTGCAGCACAGCGTGTCCTGCCTGCACAGCTGGGCACTCGGGCTGGTGTGCTTGGCACCAGCACGGAGATTCCTGCGTGTCTTGGCCCCGAGTGCCGCGGCCGAGCCCAGGGAGCGCCGAGGGACAGCTCAGAGCGCTGGATGTGGGACAGGAGCCGCCCGGGCGTGAGGCGGGGCTGTGGCAGCGGCAGCGCCCAGAGCAGGGCCCGGAGGCCGAGGCTGCCGCGGCTGCTGCGGGTGGAGGCCCGAGGGAAGTGCCAGGAGGGGAAGGGGGCTCCGTGCCGGGATCCTGCACCTTCCCCTCGGGCTGGGCAGTGGGCAGCACCCAGCCCTCGGGGTGGGCAGTGGGCAGCACCCAGCCCCCGGGGCAAGCTGTCCCCAAAGCCCGTCCCAGGCTGTGCTTCCACCCCGCCGCCGCTGGCAGAGGCGGGACCCTGCGGCCTGTAGGGTCTTTATCAGCACTCGAGGCACTTCCGATGTGTGTGAAGTCCTTTGTGTGGAAGTATTTACAAGATCAGGTTGCTGTAGTGGAAATGGCTTTGAGGTCTTTGCTGCATTATAGATTTTCTTCAGATGTCTCCCATGCAAATATTTAACCTGTCTGGTTCCTGAGAGCTACTGAGGCAGTTGTGCGGGTGGCAGGTTGTGTCTGCAGCCTGTCCTTTGTGCATACAGAGCCCTCACTCCTGCTTCCCTTCCCACCCGGGATGGGGCAGGAAAACTTGCCGGGCGGGACCTGGCACTCGGTGAACGTGTTGGTGCCCTGAGGACCGTACACCCCAAAAAGTCTTTGTCCCCAGGTGCAACAGTTAGGGTGCTGACCGAGTGAAAGTTACAGCGTTTAAAAGAAATCCTCATTTAGAGTAACAGCATCTTTCAAATCCTGGGCAGGACTGGGAGCTGCTCACTGGGCAGCCTCTGTGCTGACACCGAGCACTTTCCTGGCTCCTGAAACACAGTGGCTTAAAACAGACAATATCTGGAGCCTGGGTCTCAGAGCTGCTCTTAGTCTTCCTCCCACGAACATACCTTTTAATAATTTGATGTGCATATGCTGTGCTCAGGAGAGACAGGATGAGCTCAGGGCAGTGGTATGTGGGTCAGAGCACCAGCCTCACTGATTGGGGTGGTTACTCCTAATTTGCACCTGAATATTTGAGAAGGGAGCTGGGTTCCGTGGATTATAACTACTAAATACCATTCAGTTTGCAGGACTATGCAAGCGTGCAGACAAAACTTAGGGATGCAGCCTTGATTCCCTCACTGGGCCAAAGCCTGCAGGCTTCATTAGTCCTGCCAGGCTTTACCTAATTTTGGTGTTATTCCCTCATCATTACATCATGACTGTGGAGACAGGGTCATTCTCTCCTATGTTGTGGTCGTGGAAGGGATTCATGTGGTTTTGGTAGGGGTAGGCAGTGTTTGAACAGATTTCAACTATTTCAAGCACTGTTGCCCATGCTGGGAGTCTCAGGAGAAGATTCAGTCTCAGCAGAGTGGATTTTGCTCTCCCATCAGATGTGATCTATGCACTGTGAATGATGGGAATGTCCTGGTTCACAGCTCCAGGGTAACAAACTAGGAAAGCTGCCCTCCATCCCAGGTGCTGTGCTCCCAGCCTCAGTGTGTCAGTGCATCCTCTTCATTAGCTGGAAATGGTTTCAAGTCTGAGAATGGTTCCCCTGACTTTTCAGAAAAAGAAGTGCAACCAAAGCAACAAAATCTTTGTCCCCTCTGAGATCCTTTTCCCCAGTGTCTTGCCAGCTGCAAGGTGCCTGTGGACAGTGTAAGCAGCTGTGTTCCTTCTCCCTGTGGCTCCCTTTGCAGGGGTTTCACCTGAAAAAAACACAAACCAGTGGATAGACTTGAAGTATCTATTCCTTCTGCACCCTTCTTGTGTTTTCCCCTTTATCTCTTTCTTTATCTGGACCTGAGGATTTTGTGATTGGTACTTGTAAACCTTACACTTCTCAGATGCCCTCTTTCTCCTCTCTTTCCCTGTGCTTTTCTGGCTCCTGTCCTCCCACTCCCAGGAAATATCTGAAAGATAATTTGGCATATTTTCTGCCACCTTCACATATCTCCCTGACTTCATGTTTTCTTAGCTGGTAGATAGCTTTTCAACATACATATATATATATGTATATATATATGTAATCCTTTTCACCTAGACTTGTGAGGAATTCCAGTCTCTTCCAGTGGGAGTTTTCAGGAAGGTTTAGGTTAAATGGGCCAATAAGGCAAAGCATGTAGCAGGAGATCTCACCCTCTAAAGACATCTTTTCTCTTTTGCTCTTTATTTTATTCCCCTGGAAAATATATCAGAATATCTAGCTGTCAAGGAATTTAAACAATAACACCTGATCTGAAGATTGGAGCACAGGACCTTTGAAAATAAAGATTGTAATCTCTGTGTGGTGTGTCCAGGGACAGATGGGGCTGGAAGTCGGGGGTGCTGAGCAGCAGAGTGCTGTGGGGCTGCTGCTCTGGCATGGTGGCTCTCATTTCACCTGAACTCTCCTGTACATTCTCTTGGATTTTCTCTGTCACTTCCATTGTGCTATGGCATATCTATCACAGGACAGGACAGCATTCAAGTCCAGTTTGAATTAATGTAAATGTGTTGGCTGAGCTTTTCTCCTGCTGTGTGTGAGTGGAGGGGGAGACATGAGCAGCCCCTGGGTGCTGGGTCAGCCTCCACCCCCTAGGAACTCTGGTTGCATCCTTCAGGGCTGGGATTCATCCCAGAGGATTTCAGATGTGCTGTTTAAGGTGCCTGTCCCTGCTCCTGAGAGAACTTAGGGAGATGCCTGTTGCGCAAGGCAGCATCAGGTGTCAGGGGTGCTGCAGACCCCTGGGTTATAACCCACCCTAGAGCTGCACTGATCTCTCTTGTAGAAAAGAGGGTCAGGGATCCCTAGAAATAACATGTTTCCTACATCTTAAGACTCAGATTTTGCAGAAGTGGGAAACCTCTGTGAGGCCTTGGCCTCTCCTAGGGCAGCTCAGGTCACAGCAGGGATCAGACATCCTCTGCTGCACCTCCTGGCCTCTGTTCCCACTCCTCAGCACGGGGTGCAGGCTGGTCCTGGGGGTTTGGGCTGGCTCTCAGGGCCCTGGGATGGATGCTGCTGTGTTTGCCAGCACAAATGTCTCCCTGGATGCCTGCTTATCCTCTGGTGCTCAGGCTGTGCTGTGGCACTTGCCTGGGAGGAATAACCTCCGTAATTGCCGTAACCTCTGCAGCCTGCAGGAAAGGTGACTTCCATCTACTTCTAAATTATGACATTATTTTATTAGATCTTTAAACTTTAGTTAAATTTTTTATTTAAAAAAGGGGAGGAAGGTATCATATTTTAATTAGTAGCGGTGCCAAAGGAGTCCTAGATTAATTATTTGAAATCACTCCATCCAGATGGTTTTAATTTTCACAGCAGGGAACCGGCATCTTTTTAAGGTGATATTTTTCAAATTAAAATCAGCTTGGATATTAGTCATACTGGCTGCAGAGTGAGGGGGTGGGGAGCATGAGCCAGTGTGCCCCGTGCTTGTCCCTCTGAGCAGGGGCTGCCACGGGGACCTGCGTCAGAGGGGTGGGAGCTGCTGCCAGTCCCGTGGGACCACAGCTCTCATGTGGAGGATTTTGTCGGTGTTAGCTCCTCCTTTGGCTGGCCGCAGCCTGTATCTCATGTTCAGTCACTCTCAGCAGCTTTTTACTCTCAGGCTGGAGTGGGCAGGGAATGCCTCGCATGCTCAGAGGGAGCTGTGCTCTCCTGTTCTGGCCTGTGTGGAGCCCTGTCTGACCCCTGTGCTGGGTGGGCCCACACCAGTGTTCATGCCCGGGTGGTTTGGCCACTGCACATCTGTGGGCAGCTCCTTGGTGCTCTGGGTGTTGGCCATGGCTCCTGGACCAGCCTTTGCTGGCTCCACAACCTTTGCCCATGTGCTGGCTGCTGGACTCCCACTCTGAGGCTGACCTCCATCTTCTGGTCATGTGAGGAGAAGCCCTTTCAGAATCACCTCTTTAAAGGCAGACAGTCCCACCTTTGCTGTTCCCTTGTCTGTTAATGCTGCATTGCACCTGAGCAGCCTCCCTGAGCTTCCTGGAGCTGTAAGCACTTACCGGGTTCCAGCCTGCCCTGGAGGAGCTGGCCTGGCCCTGTGCCATCACCCCCTCCTGGCTGGCTCACCTTGATAGCCTCCCTTTGAGGGGTTATTTCTGGCTCAGGGCCCTGCCTCACAGAAGTGGTCACAGGTTGGATACTGCCCTGGCAGGTGAAGGGACAAAGTGGGCAGCACCCAGTTGTTGCTTCAGGCTACTCTCCATCACAGGTACCTAAACCCATGAGGTGTTTCTGAAAAACTTCCATAAATATCCATATCTGTGCATGATTGCAAGTGATATCCTGCTGTAATACAGACATAATCCCACTTGCTGTCAGAAAGCAGTTATAATTTAAATATCCCCTGTGATAACAGGTTTAACAAATAGATCTAAATAAATGTAAGCAGCTAGTAACTGGAAACCCTTGAACTTACAGATGTGACTGAGCTGTGAGGGGAAAATTGTTTAGGGCCCTTGTGAGTTCAAGGTCTGTGATATTTGCACTGCTGCAGAAGCCAAAAGCTGACTTTACAAGTGGGAAAAATATTAATGTGTTTAAATGAAACAAACTCCTATTTCTATCCCCATGGCAAATCCTTACAATGAACATATTTGCTCTTAGAGGGCTTTAAAGTTTGAAATATGAATGCCAAAAAGAATGTGACTTTTTGCAGCACAGATCAAACATTCTCCAGAGTTTGGCAAAAGCTGTATTTCTACGGTGGGGCTCAGCACTCACAGGCATGAGTATTTCCAGAGCAGGAGCGTGGAGCTGCACTTGCTGACACTCACACATTCTTGCATTGTGTTTCAACCATGTCTCCTTTCTCCTCCTCCATGGCGGGGATGGATCTGAACCAAAATGTCCAGTCTGCCTGTTCCTGCCTCTCTGGGGAAATTCCTGGAATCTGAATCTTGAGCATGACTGGAATTTGTGTTTAGATTAGAGATGGAGTAAAAGGCTGGGTTTGGATCTGTCTGGGGTTTTGAGATGATGATGATGATGATGGCAGCACGCTGCTTGTCTGGGTGCCAGCCTGACCCCTTCTGCAGGTACAGCTGTGGCAGAGCAGGGCATTTATGGAGATGCAGCAGGAATCTGTCCTCTACCCTGGCTTCTGCTGCAAACCAGCTCTGGCACCAATACCCTGCAAGACACTGAGATTGGCCACATTTCTCCCAGCTAGAGCTGGACACCTCAGTCTGGTCTGCCAGAAAGAAATTTCTAACCTCCTGGATGCACAACAAGGCATGGAGGACATGTGCAGGGTGGGTGTGCATCAGACAGAACAAGCAGTGCCAGATTTCTCCCTGCTGGCTGTTGTGGTGACCTTCAGGAGGTCACTGTAATGTTTTGCACTGGAGTGTGTGGCTGAACCACTTCTGTGCAGGGTATGAAGGCTGCTGGCTGTGGGGAAAGGATTTTCTTTCTCGTCATGCTACTCTTTCATCTTCATGAGAATAAAATCCACGTTTTAGCCTCCAAGAACCCTCCTGCAGCATGAAGGAGAGCGTTGTCATTGGAACAGCCTGCCCGGGGCAGTGGTGGCATCACCATCACCAGAGGTGTTTAAAAGCCATGTAGATGTGACACCTGGGGACAGGGTGTGGTGGTGGCCTCAACAGTGCTGGAGGAACAGTTTTGCACTTGATGATCTCAGAGGTTTTTTCCAACATAAGTAATTCTCTGGTTCTATTAACACTGAGCTAATATTGCTGGTGATGGTGGAGTTGGTGTGACAAATGGAGCCCACACGTGTTATATTGTGTTTATTGTTGGTTATTCTGTGGTTAAGCAGCTTTAAATCTGGGGTATCTGTGTGGGAGTGACTGGAGAGGTGTCAGTCCTGCACCGAGCCACGAGCTCGGCCCCTGGTGCTCCCTGGGGCTGTGCCCTGCAGGGCACCTGGGCATGGTGTGGTCCAGCTGGGCACTGGGACAGTGCCCAGGGACTCTGCACCCTGTGCCTTCATGGACCACATGGGTAAATGCTTTCTTTTCTTCTTCCTTTCCAAGCCCAGCTTCTAGTGGAAACAGACACTTTCGGAAGTCAAGTCCGGATCAAAGGGAAGGAGACAGATTTCTACCTTTGCATGAACAGGAAAGGCAAGCTAGTGGGGAAGGTAAGTGTTTCCTATTAATTCATCTGTAATCTGAGTGTTACCTTGAGCAGCTTCCTCAAGGCTGTAATGCTGTGTTTGAGCCCTGTCTGTCAGCCTCAGATGAGGAGCAGGACGGCGAATGTGGGGTTTGCAGGGAAGCTTTTGCTCTCCCAGGGGTCCCCCCACGCTGCAGAGGAGCCCTGCAGCCTCACAGGGCTCTCCAGTGCTGCTGCAGGTGTGCTTGGGGTTGTGCCTCATGTGAGGTGTCACCTTAGCATCCCAGTGCCACGGCCACCTCCACAGCACCTTCCTCACCTGACCTTTCTTTGGGGGGACATTCAGATATGAATTTCCCCCAGAATTCCTTTTGGGAAGAATTCAGAGTAGAAGGGCAGGCAGAGCACTGTGCTGTGGTTTGTGCTGGGCAGCAGAAAGCTCCTTCCTGCTCTCCAGGAGCCAGGGACTGGCATGGCACAGCCAGGGCTGGAATCTGAACATTGGGGGTTGCCTCCCCAATGGAAGCATGTAACAAATTACATGTTATTAACAGTGTGTTCACCCCTTCAGCCCAACTTGTGTGCTGAAGTAGTATTTTTGTAGTTCACACAGTCCTTCTTTATTGCTGGAAAGGCTGGAGGCTTGCTAACCAGGAAGAGGCTTGTGCAAAGCTGAAGTGCCATCAAAAAATAAATGTCAAATAGAATATTCCAGCCTTCTAACCTTGGTTGCGCTCACTTTGCACCTCCAGGAGCTCAAATCGAGCATCTTTGTGGCTGTGAAAAATGGAAGCAGAGTTTTTTTTTAGTCAAGGCAGTGAAAGCCATGCTCCCAAACAGAAACCAGAGATCAAATGGCTCTGATGAAAAAATGTTTACTGTTGTGGTCCCAGGAGTGACACCTGTGGGACACTGCCTTTCCTCTTCCACTTGTGCTTCCTTGGGGATCAGATGCTCTGTGGAGCCTAAGACCAGGTTATTTGCTGCTAGCCAAGGCCCTGTGCCTGACCTGCTTTGGAGCTTCCTGTCGAGGCAAGAGGCATCCAGGGCACTGCTTCAATCAGGGGGAAATGGAAATTAGCACTCTGAGAGGGCTGGGGCAAAGCAGCCAATTGTCTCTGCTTCCTGCACTTGTGTTACCACCCTGCATAGGACCCCATTGTTTGGTCTTGGACAGGGAAATTATTTTAACTGGTTTTAAACCATGTTGGATGCTTTTGAAGGTTGCATTGGACACAAACCTACCTTAGATTTTTCTGTGCCCTAATTTTCCATCCTTTAAATGTGATCACAGCATTTTCCGCAGATCTGAGCATTTTCCCCAGAAGTGTTGTAAGGATAATGTTGTTAATGTTTATGAGGTGCTGATGCCAGTCATGGAGACCTTAGAAGCACTCAGGTGGGGTAAATTGAGCACAAAATCTTAGAAAAATCCTTTTCCTTCAGCAGACCTTGCCCCAGGTGAGTCAGCAGTGGCACAGGGCAGCCCACAGCCTTTCCTGTTCTGAATGGAGTGGCCAGGAGCATCTTGGCAAAATCAGGATGCTCCTGGGCACTCAGTTTTTCCAAATATACCATATATTTATATGGAGTGTGTATTTAAGGCTCATCCCTTGATTTGGCCCACTGGGCACTGAGGCAGGACACTTGTTTCACTTGTCACCTTTCAGGGAGTGTGAACCTCTACCCACTTCCCCGTATGCTTTTCATGCTTTTCAGGGTGTTAAGCTGGCAAATGTTTTGTTACAAAGAATAAATAAGTCTGTTCTTGTAAATACTGCTGCCCTCCCAGCCCAGGCTGTGACAATTTCCCAAAGCAGCCGAGCTGGGCTGGAGGGAAGGCGACGCTGGGCAGGAAAATGTTCCAGACGTGTTGCCCATATTAACAGCTCCTCATGAGCAACAAAAGAAAACAATAGCATGTCTTCTTGATACCAAAGAGTGTGGTTTTAATTAGTGTCATGGTTTCAGCTCTCTTTGTGGCAAGAGTTTGAGGGAATGCGTTTTAGCCTGAATGCTCTAAACAGCCAGTAAACCCCAAGGAAAACATGAGATAAAAGTTACGCCTGGGCTTATACAAATATTTAAGTTCAGTCTGGGGGTGGAGGGGAATGAAGCCCATGGAGTGATTGTTCCATGGTTGTCCTGCTATGTTCATTTGGCAGGAGAGGAGCCATGGGACCAATCCGGGCCTGTCCTCTGCTCGTTTCCAATTGCCTTGCACTGCAGAATCCCCAACCAGACCAGCACATGCCATCTGGCTTTGTTCTCCTCCTCACTCAGCAATTTTGGATCCCCCCCAGTTGAAAATCTGCTTTGAATTTAGCCCCTTTTGTGTCCCATAATCACCTACAAAGAGTGCCACGGTCAGGAGCAGGTTGTTGTTCTCAGCTGGAACTCATGATGAACACAAGAGCTCCAGAGGTGGACAGGGCTTTTCCCCACCTTGGAGCTGGCTGTGCTGCAGGGAAGCAGATTAACCCCCCGGGGGTGAGAAGAGCAGCCTTTGTGTCCTTGTTTCTGATGATTTCCCAGCAGAGCCCTCGGATGGAGCCTGCTCAGGAGCCCCAAACCTTGTGGGTTTTGCCTGTCTCAGGTGCTGCTGTGTGTGTCCACAGGCAGCAGTGACCAAAGGGCTGGGAGCTGCTTTGGGCAGGCTCCTGACTCTGTTAGAACAGCAGCTGCTGCGGTCACTGGTGTTCTGGGATGCTTTGGAAAACGAGACAGGGGATGTGTTGTACAGCAGTCACTTCTCTGTCACAGGTAAGCAGCACCTGGGGAAAACAAACTAGAGTGTGTTTTTTGTGGATTCTTGGTGCTGTTTTGAAGAAGGCCCAAGAAACATTTAAATTTCTTTCTTTTTACTTCTGCCCATCTGTTTCTTAGACCATGGTGTTTTGGAGCTATATAAAAATTGTAGGTCCTGAGTTTTCTGGTCTTCCTGAGGTTTTCTGTGGACCATTGAACTTTATTATAAAATCACAGAATTTTTGGGGTTGGAAGGGACCTTAAAACTCATCCCATTCCACTCCCTGCCATGGCAGGGACACCTTCCAGTGTCCCAGGCTGCTTCAGCCCCAGTGTCCAGCCTGGCCTTGGGCACTGCCAGGGATCCAGGGACAGCCCCAGCTGCTCTGGGCACCCTGTGCCAGTACCCTCAAAGCAAAGAGTTCCTTCTTTATATCTGGTACTAATTTATCTTCTTTTAGTAAAAGCCATTACTCCCTGTTCTACTGCAACAGGTCCTGCTAAAAGGTTTGTCCCTGTTTTTTTTCACCTTTTTTAAATACTGAAAGGCTGCAATAAGTTCTTCCTAGAGCCCTCTCTTCTCCAGGCTTTATGGTGGAATCACACTATGGTGGAATCAGGAGAGAGATGAAAATATGAAAATTCAGAACAAGAACGCCAGCTGCTTTTCTGAGAAACTTTTTTGTCTTTAAAAAAAATTACTAAACCTGTTTATTTATATCAGGCTTTTTACAAACACAAGGGGAAGAGGACTCAGAGGTGCAGTTCTTCTTCAAAGGAGAGGCACAATGTGACTTGTCCACTTGTGACAAGTCATCTAGAACACAACAACTCTGAATATTGGCAGTAATTCACTGTTAGAGGCAAAGAGGAGCTGATGGTCTCTTTGGAGGTGCTCTTGAGCTTCTAACTGGTTCTCCTGGGGAGTCCTTCTGTGTTTTCTCTCTCTGCCTCAGCTTCTCTTATCTCATGCATTTGCACTGAGATGGTTTGTGTTTGCTGAAGGCTGGCAAGGGTAAGTCACTGAAGTCTCCCAGAGTGAGGAGCAGCCTGGGCTGAGCAGGTGGCTCTTACCTGAGCTGGGCTCCAGCTGCTCTTGCTGAGCCTGTCCTTACACACATCCAGCTTCCTAGAACTGCAGGATGCTGCAGAGATTGCCTTTCCCTGCCCTGTGCCATCCTCTGCCAGGGGAACATTTGCAGTCAGGAGTCTGTGTGAAGCCTGAAGCACCAAAGGATGGACAGAGCCTGCCTTTCTTTTGGGCACAGCCAGGGTGGGTGGCTGCTGCATGGGGAGCAGAGCAGAGCATCTCCTGAGCCCAGCACTGCCTCCAGTGAAGTTCCCTGACACCCCCTGAGGGATGAGGCAGTCTGGTCAATGCTGGTGCTCAGGCTGCAGCAGGTATCTGTGGGGAGGGTTCTTCACACTCCCACCTTCTCTCAAAGATCCTCAGTGATATGGTGTCCACACACTCCCAAAATCATGGTAGTATTGGGGGCATATAGGGGCATTATTTTTGTAAAAGCATTTTAATGGGTTTGATTTTATTCCTCCATTCTCTGAGCTGAATGTGAGCAGGGGCAAAAGCTGTTTGGTGAAGGGTAGGAGGCTGTGGGCAGCTGTGTGGCTGAGGCAGAGCTCCAGACCGGTGACAGATCCTTTGGGTGCCTCCTGGGGATGTGTCCCTGGCACCACGTCTGCAGCACTGGGGCCCTCCCAGCACCGCAGTGTTGAGCTTTGGCCCCAGGCACAGCCCAGCTCCTGAACAAAAGCTGTGCCAGCCAAAGCCTGGCTGTGCCAGGGCCACGCCATTGGCACAGGGGACAGGAGGTGTCACGGCCAGGCTGGCCACCAGTGCCTCTCCCAGCCTGGCCCGCACCACTGTGCTGGTGCCACTCACAGCAGAGACCTGCCTCTCAGACACAGCATTTCTGCTGGTGTGATAACTGCTTTCCAAGCCAATATATTTCTTAATGTTACCAGAAAGTTGCTAATACCATATGGCAAGGCTCTCTGTATTTTTGCAGGACAACAAACAAATTGTTGCTAGATGCCAGACTGCTCTGGCAGAGCTTTATCACTGATGCCTGCCAGCAGTAGCCTTTAGGGGATAGTAATAATTTGGAGTTGTTTACATTACAGCTTTAAAATAGGGGTTTTCTTGAGGCATGTGTGTGTTTAGTCAGGAAAGTTGGCTAAAAAAACTCTTGACAGCATCAAAGACTGAAGGTGCCCACTGTGGCCTGTAAATGTGCTCTTGGCCCCTGAAACCCTCTAGCCCCATGGCAGAAGGAGCTGTGGAGGCTTCAGCAGGAGCCTCCCTGTGTAGGGAAGGAGACTCACCTGGGTGGGAGACACCCCAGGATCCTCCAAAGCCTTTCTGCGGTACCTGGAGCAGGTTTTCATCAGTTGGCTTTGGCTGGGAGTGAGGTTAAGCTTTCTTGAAAAGCTGTCTTTGAAAAGCTGCTGGTGGAGAAGCAGTTCCTCACTGCAGGGCCGGGGGCTGAGGTGAGGACACTCCAGGATGAGCCCTGAGCCCAGTGCCCTCCACATGCCCCAGTCCTGTGTGACATCTGGGTGCCAGTGCTCCTGTGCCTGCCGTGCCAGGGCCATCCTGGCAGCCAGGGGTGCTGTAAAGGTGTCAGGAGGTGTGTGGAGAGGGCAGGGGCACCCCGGGGTTGCAGTTTGGAACTCTGGTGCAGTACATGAGGTGTTTGCCCTCCTCAGCTTGTATATTTAAAACCACACCTAACTGCATCTTGGATTTGGGGCAGAACTCTAAGTTTCACTGGAGTTTGATGCTTATCCAGGATTTTTCCAGGAGTTGCTCAGTATTCGGGTTGCTTGAAAGGGGCTTGTAAAACCTTACATTTTTGAATGCTGAATTTGCAACATAAACATGAGCAGAATTGGTGGGGTGTCAGGTTTAATAGCACGTGTTTTGTGGATCTCTCTGTGACATGCTCAGCCATAAACCATTCCAACTTGGCATCTCATGCAAAAGCAGAACTTGACATGGCTTTTGCTGGGGATCAGATCTCGTTTGGAACTGCAGTCTGGGTCTTCACTCTCCTGTGAGGTTTTTTTTTAGTTTAAGTCATCTAAATAAACACATGCACTGGACCCTGAAGCCAAGCAGCTTTGGACATTGCCATACTTAGGACAGGGAGACCTCATCCGGAATTGTCTCAAGTGTCCAAAAATCTGGAATCAGAGCCTGCAGGATTGCAAAGGTCTTAAAAACAATGAGATGACAAAACCACTTTTATTTCGGTTGGGCCATCAGAATCTTCTGCATTTACCTGATCAGGCTTTTTTCCCTGCAACCTGTGGAAAAAAAAATGAATTATTTTTCTGAAAATTTAGAAGCTGAGAGTCTCATGAAATTAAAAGTGGAAGTGGAAGCTAAACCACCCTCCTCCATTTTCAGACCCCAAACTTCATTGAGAAGCTGGAGATGAGCTGCAAGAAGGGACCTGAGGGTCCTGGTCCATGGCCAGTTGGATCTGAGTCAGCAGTGCTCTGGAACCAGGAGGGACATCCCTGTCCTGGGGACACCAGGGGCAAGGGAGGGATTGTCCCGCTCTGCTCTGGGCTGGGGCAGCCTCACCTCCAGTGCTGGGGGGGCAGTTTGGGTGCCCAAAACTGCTTTTATCTATATCTGAACATCTCCAGTTAAGCTTCTCAGCACAGCCGTAATTCTTCAAGTGTTTGCTCTGAAATAAAGCAAACGGTCCTTTTATTAAAAAAAAATAAACATGCTTCATAGTATTATTTTTATGATAAGGACTCGCAGGTACTCTGCTGGGGACGTGAGCACTGTGTGTCCTGGCTGTGTCAGGGCACCAGAGAGCTGTGTAACACATTTACAGGTTTACTGTGTTTCCTCTTTAGGAAATGTCATGTTTCCTTTGGATATTTCTAAGAAGTCCCAGCTCTCACTCAGACTAAGCTTTGCATAGTCAAGGTTCACTTGCAGCCCAAGCTTGTAAGCTTGACCTCTGAATGGTTTCCTTATCCCATGGCTGGAAGGTGTCCATGCCCTTCCAGGGAAGAAAACCATCTTCTTGAAAGCTGTGTGATAATTTAATTTAATCCTTGCTGTCCTCAGGAAGCAAGTGTCACCATAAAGCTGCTGACCTCCTGTCCCCTGTTTTGTGGTGGCTGCAGCTGTGTGTCCTGGTGGACTATTTCAGTTCCCTAAGGTTTAATGTTAATTAAAATTACTGATGGGGATCCCTGAGCCCTGGTCATGCCTTGTCTTGTCTGGGTGGAGAGGGTGCTGCTGAATGCATCTTGTGCTGACAGTTACCAAGTTGGATTTAAATGCTTTCCTCACGGCATTTCATCTCCTAAGTGCAATTTTTTGTTGGTCTTGAGCATCTCTTAAGCTGAGGGTGATGTTTCTTCTAAGCACTACTTAGCAAATACATGGATGTATTTAACTGCAGGAAGGAAGGAAGCAGTGCAGCCTTGTCTCTCTCAAATGGGTGCAGCTGAGATCACCTTCAGGGCACTCCTGCTCCTCAAGGACTGTTTCTCCTTGGCTTGCAGTTTGGTTTTGGAGAGGAGGTGAGAAGACAGAGGCTATTTTTGCAGTGGAGAATAAAACCTGTGCTCTAACAGTAGCAAAAGAGAGTCTATTTGATATGTCAGTTACAGAACTATATTTAAGGTCCAAGAAAAGTAGATTCTGCTTAAATACATTGTTGTTCTTGAGATTCTCTTGCCTTATCTTTTGGGTACCCAAAGATATATGAAGTTTTCCCTAGGGAGGACAAGTCTCAAGCCTTGCATTTTTTGCATAGGGATGGAAGTTGGTCACTCACAGGCTGGAACAAATCTGGATGATAATTTTTTATGGATGGCACTTGATTTGATGATGGATTTCTCTCTTTTCTTAGTAATATGACTTGACATGAAGAGAGCTAATGCCATCCTGCATACAAACAATGACCTTTCTGGTTCTAAATTCCTCCCATTTAAGCTTGCTCCATGGAAAGTGGTGTCACTACTGGAATCTTGGCTGGATGAAATTGCATTTGTTTGAAATGATAACTTACAGTAAGTGTGCATGTTTGTTTAATGTGAATAAATCTGGGACAAACACAACTTGCTATGAGGTCAGCAACTCTTCTAGTCTTGTTATCCTGCTCCACTCATCATCTACACCTGGGTTTTAAACAAATTTTTAAGAAAACATTTCCTGCAGCAACACAACTCTCTGTATCACAGAATCACTGAGGTTGGAGAAGCCCTCCCAGACCACTGAGTCCAAGCTGTGCCTGGTGCCCACTTTGTCTCCAGCCCAGAGCACCTCCAGGCCTTCCTTTGGTACCTCCAGGGTTGGGGACTCTACCTCCATGGGCAGCCCCTTCCCATGTTGAACAAATCACGCCTGATGCCCAGCCTGGATCTCCCCCAGGCCTGAGTCTCTGTCCTCTCATCCTGTCACTTGTCCCCAGAGAGAAGAATGACCCCCACCTTGCTACAATTATATATTGAATTGAAGCCTACATGAAATATACTGCTGCTCTTAGATGGCTTTTATAGAAAGTTCAGGACTGGCCTGTGGAGGCTGGAAATGATTGCTGGAAAAGAGCTCCCAGCAAAGCTCAGCAGAGCCCTTCAGCAGCAGCTTGTGCTTTGTACAGAGGGGTAAAAACACCTTCCCATCCCTTACCACGTGCAGGCCCTCCCAGCTCCCATGGAACTGGACCTGGTGGGTGCAGATAACAGGAGATGCCATAGATCTGCTCAGATATCACATCTGAAACCTGCCTGGGGATTCACACCTCCTGAAGAGCAACAGCTTCCTGCTCCAGGGAACCTGCAGCTTTGAGTTTCCTACATTTTCTCTTGGTTTAATAAAGTTCATTTAAAAAGCAGTTGATACTTCTCCTCATTAAGTACATGCAGCTCTCTGAGATGCAGTTACGAATGTCTGTCAAGGAAATGTGCATCTTTCCAGGTGAAGCCCCCTGGTTTGCCCTGATTCAGGCTGTGGCCACCCTGCTGCAGTATTGGCAGGAGCTGTGGCAGTGACGGAAGGAGCAGGTGAGGAGGCCTGTCCTGGTGTAACCCCAGCCTTGCCTGGTCCAGCCTACAGAGCTTCCCTTCATCTGTGTCCTCCAGTTCATCCTGTGACAGAGAGCTCTCCCAGCAAGGTGGGGGTTACTGAACTTAGTTAGAAAAAGGGAATTTTGGAAGGGAAGGTGGAAGGAAAGAAAAATTTTAAACTGTTCTCTTCCTTCCTCGGTTCCTGCAGCTTGTGTCTGACACAGACAGGCACAGGGCTCTGCCAAGCCTGCATGTCCTGACCCACACATTCAGGACCATGCCCATTTTTGCCTGTTTTGGGGAGGGATGGGGTGTTCCCAGCACATGGGGGCAGCTGGGGGCAAACATGGGCCGGGCTGCTTTGGAACGGGGCCTCTGGAGGGAGATGTGCCCTCCACGGAGCATCTCCTCCGCGAGGTTTTGTGTTACTTCCCTGCCTCGTGAATGCACTTAGATGTCCTGTATACATAATTAACCTCTCTGCTGTGCTGGCAGACACTTTTATTGAACTGCCCATCATGACTCCTAAGTATTTTCCTCGGAGGATTGTGCAGGTTCAGAGGGCAGAAAGCTGGAGGAAACGCGCATGAGGCTGAGTGGCTCTTGGCAGTTATGGATGCAGCTTCCCTGATTTACAGCCTGCTCTAGGAGCAGGAATGTGCATTTGGGTCAAGAGGTGTCTCTGTGGTCAGGATGCTTTGTCATAAATCCAAGATGCTGAGCATCAGGATGATGCTGATGGATCTGTCCTGATAATGCCATAAAGTGCAGGGGATGGCTGAGCACTCAGGCTCACTGCTGTGAGTGAGCAGGTTCTGCCACCCCAGAACTGTGGAACTGTGGGCTCTGGCAGGGCTGTGCTCACCTCCCCATCGTGTTTTCTGACCTTCCTTTAGAAGGGGTGTGTGTGTGTCAAGGGAGAGAGGGGCAGTGCTAAAAGCTGTGACAGTAACCCTGCTCCTGTATTGCCTCCTTCCACTTGGGATTTTCCAAGTCATGTGGAGCAAGTCTAGAGGAGGCTCCAAGCACTGGCCCTCTGGCTTTGAGCTGAGCTTGTGCAAAACTGCAGAGATGGAACTTCTTGAAAGCCTCCTGTCTCTGGCCACTGCTGGGGGATCAGCTCTGTGGCTGCCAGGGGTTATCAGTGGTGTTTGGGGCACCAGCCCTGGCTCCTCAGCTGGGCATCCTTCAGGAGCAGCTCACAGGGAGTGCTGAGCCGTGCTGCTCCTAGAAACCCAAGCCTTCTCTGCTGTCACTGCTGTGAAATTTAGGAGACACAAGATGGGATTTCGTCCGTGTGATGCAGTGGGTGAATCTAACAGTGTCATTGTCCGAGGGGACTTCAGCAGCCCTTTGAAATGATTGCTGAGCTCAGTGGGTGTGCCTCACACCTGGGGGTGGCATGAAAACCAGCACAGTAGGGTACCAGGGCTTGGGAGCCCCCTCTGTGTGCCTGTGTGTGGAGGGAGAGAGAAGGATGGGTGCAGGAAGGGTCCCTTTTCAGCGGTTTTCCTTGTAAAAGCCTGGATGTGTGAACCTCTTGGAAACCTTTTGCTTGGGTGGTAGCTTTCCCTACTCCAGGATTTTTGGGAGGCGGGGTCTTGCTTCCCTCGCAGAGGGAGATGCTCTCCATTGTACGGAGGGCTGGTGTCACCACAGTTTGACTTCGAGCCTGGGGGCTGAGCTGCCGAAAAGGTGATAATTAAACCAGAGCCTCAGCCCCCTCTCACTTGGAGTGCTGAGACTCGCTGTGCCCTGTGCCAAGCCGGCATTTCTGGGATGTCACGGACGCGTTTGGTGGTGGTTGGGTTTTTTTGTTATTTGCAGCACATTACCAGTCGCTCACCCAGACAGCTCCTAAATACAGCAGCACTTGAGGAGAGGAAGTATTTTAACCTAAGCTTAGCTAACTCCGATCTTTGCAAACAGAGAAACTTCTCCGTTCTGGAGGCTTCTCTCCCCGCTCCTCGCTGTTACCCCAGCTGCTGCCGGAGCTCATTGTTGCTGTGAGAGCCGAGGGAAGTTTGGATTTCCCGGGGCCAGATTTGTGAAGCGTAAATGAGAAAACCTTTCCCGGCCCCGTGTGCCACCCAGAGCTGCTCAGGTGGCTGGGCTGGCTGCGGGGAGCGCGGGGGCTGCACCTGCTGATGCTTTGGCTCGGGCTGGTGGCACAGAGCGGCCGCGAATCCCTCCTGAGCCGCAAGCTGTTCGTGGCAGGAATGCCTCGCTCCGAGGAGCTCTCCTGCCACGACAACAAAGAGCTCTTTGATCCTTTCCATTTGGAGAACTTAAAACGAGAAAGCCAAACTACAATAAGACCAAGTTGGGTCATAAAAGGAGAGCAGGAGCACCAAAGCGCTCCGGAGTGTAATTGTAGAAGCAGCAAATGCTTTGGCACTTAATTCTGCTTTAGTGTCAGTTGAACATGTTTCACGTTTAAGACTGGAGAGCCCCTCACCAAATGCTCTGCACAAACAATCCGGGGCTGCTCCTCGGTGTGCTCGGAGAGCCCCGGCCCGGCGCGGCCCCTGCGCTCGGCTGGCTGGAGCGGGCTCACGGTGAGAAACCCTCCTCGAACCCCTCAGTGCAGGGTGAGCCCGGGCTGCCGCTGCTGCAACCCTGCCCTGCACAAACCCTGGCACCACCCAGCTCCCTGCCTGTGCTGGGCACTGCCCCAGTGCCAGCGGGGCTGCTCCCCAGGCCTGTTCAGGAGATGCTCTGCTGGAGCCAGCCCTGGGCGCTGCTCAGGCTGCGCTTTCCCCTCGCTCTGCACAGACCTGGGCCACGCCCCAGAGCTTTCCCTGGAAGGTGGCATTTAGATCAGGCATTTTATCAGAAATTTGGCTAACAGATACCACATCTTCCCAAAGTTATTGGACTGTGTTTAAACAAAAACATGCTCTGAATGATTTCTTTGCAAAGAACTGACCTGCCAGGTGGCACAGCCTTGTTGCATGGCCAGGCAGCAGCCCCTTGGCCAACCCCAACAATTTGGTGTCTGACTTGCAGAGAGCCTTTGCAGGAGCAGGGTTGTGCCTCTGCTGTGTCCTGCTCTGAGCATGGATGGAGCTGCTGCCAGTGGGATGATGAGGCCAAAAGGCAGGAGCAGCCAGTGGGGCACATGAGGGGCACAGGAAGCCCTCATTCCTGCTGTGGAGGGGACAGGGATGTGGGGCTGGCTGTGGGACTTCCTCTGTCCCGTGGCCAGGCCATTACACTGGGCCAGACAGCCCCTGTGCAGCTCTGAGACTTTCAAGAATTTCTTTACTGTCAAGAATCAGTTGAAAACACAAAGCTCTGTGTTTTGGAGAGTGAGGGCTCTGCATGGCCCATCCCTGTGTGTATGAAATGTGGCTTGGCAGCAGCTCCCAGCTGCGTTGGTGACAGAGGGTGCAGCCCTGGGTTGGTTGCACCAGGAGCTCCTGGGGAAGGGTGAGCCTGTGGCTGGACCAGGGAGTGATGCTTGGCTAAAGCTGTCTCCCTTTTCTCTTGCACCCCCCTCTCTTTGGAGGAGTGAGGGGATGGCTGACCGACCCCCAAACACCCAAGAAATGTTTTGCTATGGCTCAAGTAGGAAACTGATTAAATTTTAAATGTTGGGCACCTGATGCTTAAAAATTACTGAAAACCCTCACAAATTGATTTTTCCCCTAATAGATTGCTGTGAGTACAGTTCTTCATGGTGTAGGTAACTTGTGTGAATGATTTATCCTGTTGGGGATTATAAAAGAAACTGTAAAATTATCTTGTCAGTATTTGAAAATCATTTGTGTGTCTGTGACGTGTCTTAGCACATACAGGAATGCTCTGTTTGGGGAAGTGAGGTCCTTATCCTGATTTATCTCTAGGTACTTGTAAATGCTGCTGTAATTTCATGTTATCAAACCATTTAGCTCTTCCTCTTCCAGAACGAAGTTATTTTATCTCATGCACCTTGTTTACTTCAAATTAGCCCTGAGGTTGGCCTGAAGTTGCACCTTGTTATTCCTCCACCTCCTGTCTCCGTCTTAGGCTCTGTCGGCAAATTTGAAGGTATAAGTAAATACTTTTTTGTTATTAATAGAATAAGTTCCCCCCTCCTACACACATGTTTTCTTTTCATTCCAGTCTTCATTTTCCGTGAAAAACTGACATTGCAGTAGAAGCAGAACCCTCCCAAATTGCATGAAAAACCCTTAAATCTCCTAGCAACAGGGTCAGGGCTCAAATCCAGTCCCTTCCCACGAGCATGGGGGAACAACCCTTCCAATTACCTGCGGTACGGATCCGGTCGGTTCATAGGCACCTGGCTTTGGGTGGATTTGAATCCCAGCCATGGTATTGTTTAAAAATTCTCCACTCACTGGGGAAGGGTTTGTAGTGGGCTGGGCCCTGAGAAACCTGGAGCTGGTTTTATGGCTTCCCATTGAATTCTGGTGGAACCCTGTGGTGTTGATTGATTTCCCCCTTTGCCACTCATGTGGCTTTGATCAAACCCAGGACTTGTAGAATGACACCCCCAGGAACTGGAATCACTGAGCTTTGCCCAGTTCTGCTGTTCATTAAAGCGTTTGTGAGCTTCCAGTTGGGGATGGTAAAATGAGGACCTTTGTGCCTGTCCTGGATGGAGACTGCTGGTCCTAAGGCAGAGCCCCTCTGCAGGCCCTGGATTAGATCTGTTGGAAGAGTTGCCAGAATTTGCCCTCTTAATGAGACCTTCCCTGGTGCCGAAAGCCTCGAGGTGCTGACTTCATAGCAAACATCACCTTCTGTCACATAGATGGACCCAAAGCTCTGCTGAAGGCATGGAGTCCTGGAGGAATGGCTGGCTCTGGGGGCTGGTGATGACCAGCCATCCTGGCTTTCCTCTGTTGCTGCCTCCTTGTTCTGTGCCTGATGGTTCCCCTGTCGTGTGTGTTTGGGGCTCAGGGGTGCAGGGAAGCCTGTGCGGCATGGCCTGGAGGGGTTCCCTCCTGCTCCATGATTCCCTGCCCTTCCACAAACTGCAGCAAACTCCACAGGGATTGTGCAGCACATTTCAGGATGGCTGACTGGAAGGGCAGGCTGAGCTGTCCTTGGGGGAAGGATGGTGACCATGCAAGGTTTGGCTGCTCACCCCAGCCTTGTGCCCAGAGGGGCCCAAGCAGGGGCTGGGGGCTGAGCAGCTCACGCTGCTGCAGCTTCCCTGCTCCCCCAGGTAAAGTGTTTAGTTTGGTGGGCAGGGTTTCATAGTAGTATATGTAGGCCTGCAGGTCCAAAAAACTCATCTGATATCAGTGGGAAGCTGCATTGGGCTATGATGGAAATCCTTCCTTTGAGTTTGCTGAGCTTTAAATGAAGTCCTGTGTGATGGTTTATATCTACTTATCCTGTCTCTACTCCTGAATATCTTCTGATGCATAAATCAAATCATGTGACATTCTAAGTACAGTTCCAGTGACTCAGCACTTAAAGGGCAAAATGTTTTCTGGCAGAAGGTTATGGTTGAGAAGAATTTCCTTTATGCTCAAGGACTTGAAGATGCAGTTGTGTGATGCTGTCACTCCCTCCAGTGCTGCCTGTGCTGGGTGAGAATCCTGAATGCAGAGATCCTTGTTCTGCCATGTTCAAAGCCCAGTTCTGGGTCTGGTAGGATCTCCAGGCTGAGCTGAGCCCAGTTTGGCTTCAGGGCTCTCCAGGGTCCCAGGCACTGGAGTGGTGCTGGGGACCCCAGTGGCTCCAGCAGCCCTGGAGCACCATGTGTGGTCCATGTGCCAGGGGTTGCCCTGGGATCACATGGAGGAGAGTTTTAAAACTGCTGTGGAGGCTTAGACTGAAGCTTGTCATAATTTTAGTGGGATTTGAGTAGTTGGGGGTGAAAGCCCATGAGGTATTTCAGGAGTGAGGGGTAGAAGGGGAAACGCTGTTGTTTGGGCCATGTGAGATTCTGGGGTTTGGTTTTTTTCTGACTAAGTATGATGTTTCCCTGGCACGAATTCAATTCATCCTCTCTCCCTAAGGGAAGAAAGCAAAGCTGGATGTCTTGCTTTGCTTGCAGTTGAAGGCACTGGACTGGATAAACTTAACTGTTGTCTTTGAAAAAGTTTTCTCCCCTTGGATAAGAGCATTTAAAAAAAAGAAATTATGACCTCACGCTTTCATGCTTTAAAAAAAAAATCTATTTTAGCTGATGCTTGTTATGGCTCTTATTAAGAATGTTTGAACCAAAAAAGAGGTCCAGATGTGATGATTTTATTTATGCCAAATTGGGTTTTGGTCACTGAGCTTGCATTTGGATTATTTATTTTTTCTTTCTTTTTTTTTTTTTTCCTTTTTCAGCCTGATGGCACCAGTAAGGAGTGTGTCTTCATTGAAAAAGTCCTAGAAAACAACTACACGGCACTGATGTCTGCAAAATATTCAGGCTGGTATGTTGGATTCACCAAAAAAGGGAGGCCACGGAAAGGGCCCAAGACCCGGGAAAATCAGCAAGATGTACACTTTATGAAGAGATACCCAAAGGGGCAAATGGAGATACAGAAACCTTTCAAGTACACAACAGTCACCAAGAGGACTAAGAGAATACGACCCACCAACCCCAGCTAAACAGACAAAAATAGTGTCACAATAAGAAACCACAAAAAGAAAAAAAAAAAAAAACTGCACCAGAGGAATATTTTTACATTAAAAATAAGGAAGAAGCTCTATTTTTGTACATTGTGTTTAAAAAAAATAAAAATAAAAAAAATTAATAAAAGACTAGATGGCAAATGCTGGGGAAAGCTGTTCGGGATTTATTGTGACTTGAAAAATGAAATTAACTGCTCTATTTAAATTGACTTCTTGTTGTTGATGACACACAGGTGCTTCTTTTGCTTTTTTTTTGGAAAGGACAACTTCTCAAGCATATCCCCAGAGGGAAAAAAAAAATTATTAAAAATAAAGAAATAAAACCAAAGAAAACCCAAGTTCTTTCCCAAAGTTACTGAGACCCTGCCCCGCCAAGTGCCGGTTGCAGTAATGTATTTATTGCCTGCCCGCCCGCCAGGCCAGGCGGCGGCTGCGGGGCCGGGCCCGCGGAGCTCTCGGCGCACCGACCCTCTGTACCCTCCTGACGACACTGGGAGTCACGGCTCCGTGATCCTGCATCCCGCTCACTTCTGGAGAATGCTGCTAACTACATTCAAGTGACTACAAGATGACCTAGTACACCAATGATAAGGGAATATTTTAAAACCAGCTATATTATATATATTATATATATATAAGCTATTTATTTCACCTCTCTGTATATTGCAGTTCCATGAACCAAGTATTACTGCCTCAACAATTAAAAAAAATTATTTAAAACATATGTACATATTTTTGCTGTTCACACTTCTTTCCCCTCCCTGAGTAGTGTTTTTTAAATGCATATTTATCCTTTATGCGAGGCTGGCAGGAAATGTTCGGGGCAGTTTCCGCACTATAAACTTCATTGCTGATTCTGTAGTTCCTCCTGTTCCTTAATACCATCTTCCTCTTCCTCCCTGGTTGTTGCCACAAGGAAGGGTCTCAGTGGAATGATGGTGGTGGGCTGAGTGTGAGGGAATCCACGCCAGTGTTTTTCAAGAGCGGCACATTTGATACCTTGCAGTCCAAGGAATATTTCCTAAAGCTGTGGCCAAGCAGAAAGTAAACTGGAAAATGAGTATCTGACTGCATTAACACATACTTACGTGTGGCTTGTGGTTCCTTCATTAGAGCTTTTAGAGGGGTTCTTTCTTTCAGCTGTTTAATTCAAAATTGTGCCTTTTAAAACTTGCCCTCAGCCAGATAAATCCCTCTTCCTTGTCCTGCATGGTTCACCTAGCTCATCCAGGAACTTGTTTCCTTGGTCAGTCCAGCCAGCTTTCCTTCCAGGAATTTTGCGCAGGATATGGATGATGTAAAGTGCCCCACAAACTGAAAATGACAAAAAGAAGCAAGATGAAATATCTGACCTCAGATTTTAGCTGGAATGCTGAGGGAGCCCCAGTGGAGTTTTAAGGAGAAGCTTGCTTGGCTTTTCCTTCTCTCTGTCTGCAGACATGGCTACATTCCCTGGGTACAGCCAGGGCTGGAAATGCTCAAAGCCACTAAGAAAGATTTTCTTGTTAATCAGGAGAATGATTCTCCCCAGAACAAGCTTTCCCAAGATAACTTTGAGAGCTGCAGCCAAATCCTGCAGATCAAAGCTGTTTGGGAGATGGGGCAGATAAGCATGCAAGCTTGAGGATGCTTATCTGAACCAATCTCCAAACCTTGCAAGCCTGAAGAAAAATGAGCAGTGCTAAGCAGGGTCACTCCACGCTGCTCCAGGAGGAGCTGGGCAGCTGTGCAGGTGATGCCTCACGCCTGCTGGGCATGGGAGGTCACTCAACAGGCCCTGTCCCAGGGCATTACTGGGAGCTGCTCTCCTGGGGCACCTGGAGACAAGCACAGGAGCGGGACCCAAGGGTGGAATTGGTTGGTGGGGGCTGGAAGGCTTTGCCAGCTTTGTCTCCAGATTGATTCATGTGGGAAGGATTTGGGGAAAGTTCAGAGGAGTGCTGGGGTGGAGGACTGGGAGCAACTGGAGATTTGCTGTGTTAGTACCTCCAAGAGAAGACACCCAGTCGATTTCCAGAGTGAGAAAGGTTTTATGGGTGCCTTTCTTCTCCTTGAAATGTTGCCATGGCCCCGTTGGTTTCACTGTTAGAACAGGGTTTATTTGCTCCTGGAGAAATTCAAAGGGGTGGGGGCAGTAAAGGCTGGAGCAGTGTGGGCAGAAGGGATCTCCTCTTCCAGATGAGGCTAGGAGCAACCAGGGAGGATCTGCTCCCCGTCCCACAATGGGAAATTGGCACATTGGAGTGAGGGGTCATACAACTGGCATACAACTGGGGCCTCTGCCTCTCATGTCATCGCTTTACAGGAGTATTTCCTGGACAGCAGTGGGACAGGTTCCTCAGGCTGCAGAAAGGCAGTGTGGTGAGGAAATTGATGCTCACCTGGATTAGATGATGCTGGAGGGATTTGTTGGCTGATGGTGCTCATTAAGCGTTTGTATTTGAACATCTGCTTTCAGGCTTTATTAACAACAAAAGCAGGGGCAAAGATGAGAATTCCCCTTCAGAGGACCTTCATGTTGGACAGAAGGGTTCTCTGGGTAGGAGACATTCAAAGACTGAAGAGGAATAGGAGGAATCCATCCTATGCCCAGTGAGGGACAGCCCTGTGCGTGGGGTACATGCTACTCCTGCCTGGGCTGTGCTCAGGGGTCGGGCTAGGAGCTGGTTAGAGGTGACTGTCAGCAGCCCTGCTGGACAGGTCCCTTTTTGACATCCAGAGCAGAGAAAGTAGCTTGTCTGTGGTGTTTAACCTAATTTTGTCCTTTCATAAAATCTTCAGTCACCCTGAATATGAGCTGAGATTTCCCATGGAGGCTTTGCATTTGATTTACTTTATAATTGAAGATTGTTAATGAGGATTTAATTGCTATTCTGGGATTCGCCTCAAGAGCGAGGGACGTAACACCCTGTGATGGCATTAATGTGCATGGAGCTCTGAGCGGTCACACTTTAACCAGTTCTCTGCTTAACTGGCATTAATACAAGTGTATTGGAGATACTGCCTCAGAAACACTGCTGGATTAGTCACTCTGTTTTGATAGCTGAGATCAGAGAGAGGCACGGGCTGCTGATGCCAGGCTGGCTTTGTTGGGCACAGGAGCCACTGAGCCCAGGAGGGAACTTTGTGGATACAAGCTTTTTGAGCATGTTGAGCGAACCAGAGCCGTTTGATGAAACCTTCTGGGTGCTGGATCTCTTGTGCTGTCCCTGTGAGGGTGAAGGGTCAGTGATCACAACTCAGCTAGGCCCAGTGTCTGGTCCAGGCAGGGCAAACCCTCCACCCCACAACCGACCATGGTGGCGCTGTGTTCTGCCTGCAGCTTACCACTGGCCAAGAGGACAAAGAGTGTCCTGGTCCCTGTGCCTGTGGAAGGTGCCTTCCAACCCCCTGCCAAGCTGCCCTGGTCTTCCTGCCCCCTGCCACAGAGCTGTCAGTGGGTGACTGAGTTCACATCCCTGCAGCTGGAGCCCCAAAGCTGGTGCGGTCTTTCCTTCTTAGCTGCAGAGTTGTTCTGTTCTGTGTCTGCAAGTGCCATGGCAGGCTCTGACCTGAAGTGCCCAACAGAGCCTGATCTGTCCCTCTGGGCCAGCAGCTGGCTTTTGGCAACAATCCCTTGGGAGCACAGGCATGGGAAACCTGTGCTTGTTTCCCTGTGCTGTCCTTGCAGTCTTTAGCTCAGGATCACCCCCCTGGTGCTGGGTCACACAGACGGTTTGGATGAACTTTTCACAGATGTGAAGCAGTGGGGCAGCCTCTTCCAGGAGCATGTTTGCAGATTTAGCCTTGCCCTACTGCACCTGCCCAGGTGTAGCTTACCTGTGATAGAAACTGATCTCTTCAGCTGCATCTCTTACACATCAATATGTGTGATATCTGTGCAGCTGTAATTATAACAGCTTCTGGGAGCATGGCTGATCCATCCTCCAATAAATGTCATGAGGTGGGACAAGGGGAGAAGGAAGCAGTCAGGTCAAAATAATGCAGTTTTGGGAAGGGGTGCTGCCCTAGTAGTTAAAGGACAAGAAGACCCAATTTCTGTGTCCCTGGCTTGTGGAGTTAAAGCCGTAATCTGAACAGGCTGGATGTCCTCATGCCTGTGAGCCCTGTGTGTCTGTGGGTGGGTGTTGGAGCGGGGCAGAGCTTGGGGAGGACCCTAAAAGTGCTGTGAGGCCTGAGCTCAGCCCAGCCTTGCCTGCTGCATCGCCTCAGTCTTTGCAGCAGTTTATTTACCTGCTTATGGAAACATGGCAAGGTGGAAGTTAGCTCTGGCTTAGGCAAACTACCAGCCTAGACCAGCTCTTGAAGCCAGGCTTGACAGGCACACATGTAGCCATAGGGGTGGTGTTCTGCACCATGTGCCTGGTGATGCCTATCAGCTTTCCCTGATTCTCTGCTCAATTTGGTGTCTCTGTATTTTCACAAAAGCAGTGGAATGGGAGTTCAGCCATGATTTTAGACTCCAGCTGGAGAAGTTGGTCTTTGTGTTGTTTAGAAGAGTTTGTCCACCAAGGAAGATCTGACTGAGCAATTGCAGTCAGCTCTAGTGGGACAGGTTGGGTAACAGAAAACATGGGTTACTTTGGCTCCCACAGCAGACTGTTGTTACCATGCCTGCCTTTGAGAAATAAGGTTGGGATAGGTGAAACGTGTATGTGAAATAGGGAGTGTGTGTGTGTAGTGGTGGTTGGGCTTTTTTAGGCCATTGCATTACTCTGCAACACAACACAGGTATGTGCTGTTGCAGGAGGAAGAGGAGCTCTGTGTGTGTCTGTACATTCCCTCAAGCACTGCTCAGCCATGCTCATCCAATAGAGGGAAAAGGGTCACACAAAGCAGGGGTGTCCCCTGGAAAAACAGCTTTTCTCTGCTGTCCACTCTCAAGGTATTAAACACCGTGGGTTGTGTCTGCTGTGAGGCAGAGCAGGTATATTCCTATGCAGAATTTCCTGATGCTGTGCCAAAGGGTGGAAGTTTATACTTAAGATTCACAACAGCTGTTTAAAGTGCCTATGTCTTGTGCCAGCCATACCACCTGAATGGCCAAGGGATATATATAAAACTTCAATTATTTTTTGAATGTTTGTTGTTATTCATTTGGAGACAGATGAGAGGAGATTCCTCACAAATGATGTAACCTATGTAGACTGTTATTTCCAACAGTGTGAGCTGAAAAATTAGGGAGGAAAAACCAGGTCAAACTGAAACTTTTCCTTTTTTTCTTTTTAAGTGAGGCAAAGTTCTGAGTGGAGTGATTTGGGTTTACCAGAGACATTTAATTCACTGTTATTAAGGATTTATTTACTTTCTTTAAATACATGTGATTTCATAGGGGAAAAAAAGAGAAATAGAAGTTTCAAAGGTAAAAAACAATTATGTGATGAGTAAAATAGTCTCCCCTGCCTATTTGTCAGTTAAAACTGATGTGAGCCCCCCACTGAACCTTCAGTCCTTTGGCAGTTTTCTGTTGCTTTAGCAAATGCTGCCTCTCACCACTCACTGAGTCCCTGGATGGAACCTTTTCTGGAGCCCATGGATGGGTGCAGAGCCCAGACCTTCTCCCTGTCCCACCCACTCCTGCTACCCTCCTTCTGCCTCCCCCCCTTTTATAAGAGGCTGAATCCTGGCTGATGGGAGCAAAGCTCAGAACACTGTTTTCTTTCTCCTGTGTCATTTTAAGTGCCTGTGTTAAGGTGCCAACTGAAGGAGATCTACACTGTGAGCATCCTCCAGAGTCCCCATCCCTCAGCAGGGTCTGGCACGTGCTGGGGGCTCCGTGGCCATCAAGACCTGTGAATTTAGTGGTTACTGACACAGACAAGCCGAGCTGTGAGATCTGGGCTCGTAGTCACCAGTCCCTGACTGTTTGTTGTGGGTGGGACTCGTTTCTACTCAGAAAATTGTGGAAAGTTTAGTCCAACCAGTGCAGCATGAAGGTGGCTGACACCTGCCTGGGCAAGGGCTGATTCCCAGCCTTGGAACAGACTAAAGGGTAGCTGTCTGTGCATCCCAGTGGCTGCCAGGCTGGAGGACCCGTGGCTGAGCCACAGGAAGCATAAGTGAGTTATGCTGGGCTTGGAAAACAACCGGTTGAGTTTCCCAAGCCACATCAAACCCATCTAAAGAGAGATGAATTGGTCTGCTCAGGCCTAAAGGATAGAAAACACTGCCTTTGTTTTGAAAAAAACAACCGCAGCGGCCAGGAATAACAGAAGACGTAACCGCAGCAAAGCCTCTGATGGGAGTTTCCTCCCGGGTGAAGCAGCGCAGGCATCCTGAGGTTCACGGTGTGTTCTGAGGGATGTCCTGCATGCAGGACAGTGTGGCCCAGCTGGGGGAAGCACTGCAGGTGATGATGATGTTCCCCTTCCCAGCTGAGGGCTTCTTCCTCCCTTGGAATGTGTTTGCAGTGGCTTGTACAATCCCAGTCTTGGAAGAGCCAGTTTTTTTCTGCTGAAGAGGAAATTCTGAACCTGCTTTTGTCCCCAGTGAATACAATGAGCCATGGCAATCATGGGAGAAATTTGTAATTGAGAAATTTTACCTCAAAACTTTGCAGCTTGAGGATTCAGAGACATGCCCCATTTTGGGGTACATCCCTATGACTACCCAGGAGAGAGGTGCCACCAGAAACTCTGGCATGGGTGGATCAGTGAGGGTGCAGAGAAAGGTTGTCCCAGTGTCGTGTGAGGCTGTGCAGAGTCAGCAGCCCCTGCGGTGGCCAGTTTGGAGCTGGATAGGAGCAGAGCCCACCATGGCCAGTTGGAAGGTGACCACGGCACAGGCCTGGAGCTGCTGCTGGCCAGAGGGATTTGTGTGTGAGGCAGGAGGGAGCGGCCAGGAAGCAGAGGGAAGGCATTGGTGTGTGAGGGACGGGCCATGGCCCAGCCAGCAGGGCCTGAGTTCCTGGGAGGTAGTACGTTACTTTGATCAGATGATCGGATTTGCATGAATCAGAATGTAAAAATCTTGGATGGGGTTTACAAAGGAGTCTAGAGAAATGAGCTGCTCTTTATGTGTGTATCTGACACGAGCACAAAGTGAAAACCTTTCCACTCCTTGGTGGGACCATTTTCCAAGGAGAGACAGCTATGTGGAGCTTAGATGTTGTTCACAGCCATGGCAGGCTTTCGGGCTGTGATCATCTCTGCTCGAGAGCTTTCAAAAGGATAAAATGAGCCTCCTATTATGAGGACTGAAAATAATCCTAAATGAATAACACACATGCAGCTTTCACAGGCACACATTTCTGAGCCATTGGAAATGTTGGCACATGCAAACAAATAAAAACACATGTCCCAGGCCTCTGGTTTTCATAGATGCCTGCATGCCATGACATTTGGGGGGTGGCATTGCCAAGAGCTAATGAACCAGATTCCTGGGCTTGACTTGCAGAGCTGGCTTGGGGATGCAGGGACAGAGAGGGAAGGTCTTTGGGCTGGGGACAGGCTCTGGGGACCACAGCACCACAGGAGAGCCTGCATGGGGTGCCTCTGTGGGGAGGGCTGATCCCCATGGGGCAAGGTGGGCAGTGAGGAGGCTCTGAAGCAAGGTGTGCAATGGGGAGGCTCTCTAGAAGCAACCTGAAACCAGGGATCTGAGACCCAACTCGTCTGGAAGGCAGAGGTGATGGAGAGCAATTGCTTGGAAACCCACAGCTGATGGCAGTGCCTGAAGCACTCCCTAGAGAGAAAGTCTGGGTGAGTTGCCTGTGTGTGACTCCATCTGATCTTAAAGCTGCCATGACAGTGACAGTGGCAATCACCATCAGAGCCAGCACCAGCCCCTGGGGACCCTGAGGGCGAGGGATAAGGACCCTGCATCTGCCCAGAGCTGGCAGAGAGCTGGGCTGGTGCAGGCTGTGCCCTGCAGAGCAGCTGGGTGATCACACAGCTCCATGTGCACCATCCGTCTGCCTGCCTGCCTGTCTGGATTCCTTGGGAAAGGTAAAACACCGTTTCCTGCAGGGTCAGATATTTTGGAGGGGGAAGAAAGCAATTTGTGGCTGTGTTGTCTGCCTGATCAAAAGTGTTACCGGACTGAGCCACACAATGTGCACTCTTTAAACCGGTCCCAATTAGCCCTTCTTGCTAATGCTGCGTTTCATTCCTGGGAGACTGCACTGGGAGAGCTGTTATGACTTTGTGATTGTGCACATACCTTTATGTGCTTTCATTCTTAATCCCCTTTTTGCAGAAGCCAAAAGGTCTTCCAGCCAAAAAGGAAATCAAAACCTTTTGTTGGCTGCTTCATAAGAATTAAGGGTGGGATGAAGGTTGTAGCAGGATCTTAATTAGCCATTGTAAATAACGAGAGCGGCAGTGCCTGCAACCATATACCACCTTGGGTTGAGATATTGTCAGACCACACAAAGCTAGGTGAATGGGCAGCACAATGGCAGATAAAATTCACCCCGATAACTGCAAGGCAAGGCATGGCAAAGAATAATTCGAGCTGTGCCTGCACTCTGTCGGGTTCCATGTTAATTGTAATCATTTATACTCACAAAATGAGTGCAATAACAGCCACTCTGGGGTTTTTTTTTTTTTTTCCCCTCTTTGCTGTTGAGAGAGTAAAACAAAATCTGAGGATGGTTAAAGAGAGGGATGTAAAATATTCCCTAATTCCTGTCTGCTCACAGCATAGATCCGCAGGAGACCCTTGCTAACACACCGAGCTTCTCTCTGGATACCTGATCTCAAAAGGGGATATAGTGGAAATAATAAGTGTTCAGAGGCTGACAATGAAAATACTTAGAGGCCTGGTGAGGGAATGCTTTATGTAGGTATTGAAAGGACTGTGCCTGCTTCATTTAGAGACAGAAAAGTAATGAATAGTCTAGACTGCAGAGAAAGTAAATTGGGATCTCCCACTCACCTGCCCTCCCAACACAGAGAAATTCAAAGAAAGGCAGCAAATGTCAAAACTGCTGAAAGAGAGGGGTTCTTGACTTGGGGAAAATTAACATGTAGCATGGAAATTAGCTTTGGGCTCAGACAGTGGGAGCCTGGAGAGCAGCCCCAGAGGGGCAGGGTGTTGGGCAGCACACCCCCCTGCAGACTGGTGCTTCACCCATCCCACCCAGTGAAAACCACTGGGGTTCAACCTTGTTTCACCTACGTTAAATAGCTCTGGAGAAAGAATAACTCCACATGTGTGGACTCTGAGTCCTTGCCCTGTCCTGTGTCACAGAGGCCTGCTGTTCTCACACTCCTGTGCTGCCTGAATGAGCAGCAAAGACGCTCCATGATGACCTTGCAGGACACTTGTATGGTCCATCCTCACTCTTTTACCTTTCCATCCCCACAAGAAGCTCCACAGGCACCTATTTCCAATGAGACCTTTGAGACCTTTGCCCATGTGGCAATCCTGGTTGCATACCCTACCTTGCCTTTTCTCTCGGTGCTTTTTAGATTCCAAGGCCCTTCCTGTGTCAAAGAGGGACCATCCCATTTGCTCACCATCGAGATAGCTCCAGTGTGGGATGTGGCAGGGATGTATGGCCGTGTGTTGCATGGAGTTGGAGAGGAGAATTTTCCTACCACTCCACAGGGTGACCCAGACCTTGCCCAGCCCTCGCTGCCTTTCACATCAGCCAGCCAGAAAACTGAGCACAAGTGGTCCCATTGTGGAGGTGGAGAAGTTGGGATTACTTGTTTTTCTTGAACATGGCAACTTTTGTTCTCCATGTTTCACAGCCTGATCCTACAAGTTCCTTGCACACCTTTGGGCTGAGATCTTTTGTGGCCTGGAGGATTTAGGTGCTCAAGTCTCATCTGTTTGGCACCTTACAGCCAGATTTCTCCCGTGATTTCAGAAGGAGATCCTTGCACATGACAGGCCCTTTGCTCTGGGAATCTAAATGGCTGCATGGCATGGTTTGCTGGGAAGCACCACAAACAGCTGCTGGATGGGAGTGAGTCTGGCTCCAGAGCTCTGGGCCCTGCCATGGCTGGTGTCTTCTCCAGGAGCAGCAGGGGCTGGGCTGGGCAGCGCAGCTGTGGGCCTGGCCCAGCTATGAGCCCAGCTGTGAACCCCACTGTGGGCCTGGCCCAGCTCTGAGCATAGCTGTGGGCCCGGCCCGGCTGTGGGCCCAGCTGTGAGCATGGCTGTGAGCCTGGCTGTGGGCATGGCTGTGGGCTCAGCCCAGCTGTGAGCCCGGCTGTGGGCCCATCTGTGGGCCTGGCTGTGGGCCCAGCTGTGGGTCTGGCTGTGGGCTCAGCCCGGCTGTGGGCTCAGCCCGGCTGTGAGCTCACCCCGACTGTGGGCCCGGCTGTTGGTCTGGCTGTGGGCTCAGCCCGGCTGTGGGCCTGGCTGTTGGCCTGGCTGTGGGCTCAGCCCAGCTGTACATGCTGCTGGCAGACACTGCCGTGGGTGGTCTGAACACGGCCCAAGGTGCCCTAATCTCTGATCTGCTGCAGCAGCCAAATGATTCAGGGCTGGAGGTTTGCTTCGTACCTGTGCAAGGTGTGAACCCAGACCGTGGCCTGTGAGACAACACAGCAAGGGCAGACCCTCACTCTTTCCAGGTGGCTCCTCCAAACATGGGGTGGCTTCACTCAGGTGCTGGGGCCACCTGCCAGCAGCTGAGCCACAAGCTAGCAAAGCCCTTCTTCCTCTCAGGGCATCACTCTCCAAGGGCAGGGAGCAAGCCAGATCCCACAGGCAGCTCCCAGCCACCTCAGGAGGCAGGGATCGCTCTCAGGAAGTGACTGACTTGGCAAATAAACCAAAACCCTGCCCTTGGGTGGAATTCATGACATGTAAATTTGTAGGTGACTTCTGTGTAGGGAGGGAGCAGTGATGGAGTGAATGCCTTACGATTATGCTTCATTAAACACCTTTCCACCCGAGCCAAGAGGTTCCTACACCAGAGCAGCAAGCAAGCCTCTCCTGGCAGCCTCACAGGGGAAAGGGCCACACTGCACCTGGGACACAGACAGCAAGCTCCAGGGTGGGTTTGGCTGTGAGCAGAGGGGAGCAATGACACCTGAAGCAGCCCTGCTGGTGGGGTCTATCCTGCTCAAAGAGGTCAGAAAATCCTTGCTCCAGGAGGAATTACCCCAAGTCCTTGAAAATGGCAGAAAAAATGGATCAAAGGAGTTCACAGGATGAAAGATTAAAAGTCATTTGATATCCAGAGAAGTGGTGGTGGGTGCAGGTGAAAATGTGACTGTGGCTGGAGGTTAGAGAATCAGGGGAGGGCTCTGCCTCTGTCTGCTGGCAAATATCTGGAGCATTTTGTTCTGTTATCTTCTTTTGGGGGTGCGTTATCAGCTTCACATCTGCCAAGCAACATCTCTGCTGTTTGAAAGGTGTAGCTGGTTCCTGGGCAGGCAGTGCATCTTCCTGGAGGGCACAGGGACACCCACTGGAGAGCTGGGTGTGCTGGGACGATGGGGGGGACAATGTGAACACCCACCTGCACGGGAGAGTGCAGGCCTCCCTCTGCTGGGGTCCCTTGCTCTGCTGGATCTCAGACATGCATTCAGTGTCCTACATGGATATCTGGGGTAAATTGAGTCAATTATCTCCCACCATCTCTGTTGAAAGTGGTACTTAATCCTTTCCATTAAACCTTTTATCTGACATTAAATGGTCATTAGTTTAAAAGAAGAAAGTTAAGCTGGCTCACTTTCCAGATGGAAAAACCTATATAATTGCAGTAAAAATGCACCAGGGCAGGTACAAATAACATTGTTTTAGGGAACAAACAAAAACCATCATCAATTTTGTATTCGTTATTTTTCTGGGCAAATGAATTTAAAAACCAGAATATCTGGCTTGTAACTTGTGGGCACGTTATTGTGTTTACTGCTAGACCTTCCTGGAAATTTCCCGAGTTAGAAGAAACATTTAAATTATAATCAGCTACACATTTCTGGTGGGAATCTTTCCCAGTCATAAATAATAAGGAAGTCTTTAGGCTGATGAGAAGGAATTTAGTTTCATCTCCCCAGTGTTTTCAGTCAAACCCAGGAACCCAAGACCCTGCTGCTCTGGGAGTAAAGAGGGATGCTGCTGGGGATCCAGGCATCATTGCTCAGGCTGTGGATGCAATGGAGAAAGCAGGAGACCTGACTCACCTGCCTGTCCTTCTCCATGGACTCATCGGCTGTTTGTGTCACTAAGGAACAAGTCTTTGCTCACCTACACCCAACACCTACAACCAACACCTACACTATTCCACCCTGGAGGAGCTCGGGTTTTCTCCCAGGGCTTCTCTAGCCAGGAGTCACAGAATCACAGACTAGTTCAATTATTAAAGCTCATCCAGTCCCACTCCCTGCCATGGCAGGGCCAGCTTCCACTGTCCCAGGCTGCTCCAAGCCCCATCCAACCTGGCCTGGCACACTGCCAGGGATCCAGGGGCAGCCACCTCTGCTCTGGGTACCCTGTGCCAGGGCCTGCCCACCCCCACAGGGAACAATTTCCTCCTGCTATCTAATTTAACCCTGCCCTCTGGCAGTGGGAAGCTCTTTAAAGGAGCAGGAAGAGAGCCAGACTTGGTGGGAGCTGCTGGGAGAGTCAGTGCCCCTTTGTGCTCTGACCATGGTGTGACCCAGGCAAGGATGGAGGGTGCAGCTGGGGCCTTGGAGAAGCTCCCTCCCCACTGTACACCAGTGACCACCTGCCCTGGGCACTCAGGCACACCCTCCCTTGTGCCTGGTCCTGGCACCACCTCAGGGACACCTTCACCAAGGCCATGCTGAACCTGGGGCTGGGCTGGGATGATTGAACAAGGACTAAACATTAAATCAGGAATCAGCCAGGGGTCTGGTGAAATATGACTGGGAATTTTGTCCTTTGTGCCTTGGAAAGTACAGCTAAAGGAAATGGATAAAGTTTTGCATTTTTTAAACCTTTTTTTTCTTGAAAAATTCTTTGTCTTTTTCCAGCCTAGAAACAAAATCTAAAAATATTGAAAAGTGAAAGAATGCATTTCAGGTCCCAGGTTTTCTGCTTTTGACAAAAAAAGAGGCTTCCTTCAATGCAAAATTTTTGCTTACCTGTAAACGTGTGGAGATTTCCAGCCAGCTCTTACACTGATTACTCAGTTCATAAGATCTGAAATGGCAGTGCTTAATTTTCCAATGGTTAACAATGCATTGCCAGACCCTCTCCTCCTGGCTCCAGCCCTGTGGCACCCATGGCAGGGCAGCACTGTGCCAGAGCAGGGGACCAGGGAGGAGGTCAGCTGCTTGGTGAACCAGGGCTGTGTTGACATGGCCAGTCCAGCTCTTGCCATCCAAATGTTTGTGACCAGAGCAAGGTGTGCAGTGACCTCCTTCCCAGGATCCATGTGCTTGGTGCTGGAGGCATCATTTCCAGGAAGCAATCCTGCTCCTTGTTTAATTTACTTCTAAATTATAGATTATGTGGTCCATGAGCCACTGCATTGATGCTGTTGAATTTACAAGGGGCGGATGAAGTTCCTGCAGTGAAACTCTCCTGTGGCTGTGGGAGCTCTATTGTGCCCCATGAGGTCCTGCTGATTTTGGGGAAGGTTTGTCACCATGTAAGTGAGTGAGAACTGACTCCATTCTGTAGGCTGGGTCTGTTTTTGCATGTGGGTGCTTTACTAACAAGCCACACGCCCTGGCTGTGGCTGCCATCGTGCGAGCGGGTTATTTGCACTTGTTTGAGCATTTTGCTTATGCTGGCAGGAAGCACTCCCTTCCTTGCTACCTGCTCTGCTGTGTTTGCCATAGCCAGGGAGCTGGCAGGACCAAAGGCTCGTGGAGCTCCGTGTACGTCCCAGGAGCTCAGTCCTGCCAGGGTTTTGTGGCAGTAACAGCCATGAAGCAGAACAGCCATGAGGGCAGGAGCGAGAGCAGCCCCCGTCCCTGCTGCTGCTGCTGCCCGTGGCTGCCAAGCTCTGTGTCGCACTGGGGTTTATTGAGGCTGTGCTTTTTGGGGCTAGAGGTTTGTCCAGCATTTAGCACATCAGGGGCTTTGCATGAGAAAAGTCATGGTAACTGAAGAGCAGGACAAAGCACGACAGAAATGACGAGGAGCATGAGCCCCTTCCCTGTACACAAGAGCTGCTGTGAGAGGCTCCTGTTTGCATAACGAAGAGCTCAGCTTTTGCTGTCTGCCTGACTCATTTATGCTTTTCTGCAGCTCTGAGCCCCAATCCAGCTAGACTTGACATTAGCAGATGCCAAATGAATATTTGCACAAATGTTCACCAGAGAGTTTTTATGCCGCTCCCTCCCTCAAGGTGGCAAGTGTGGGTGTGGAGAGCTGCCCTGCCCCTGTTTGCGAACATGTCCCTTTGAACTCCCTGGCGGGGAGGGTGAAAGAGAGGGGAAAAGGTTTTCCAAGCAAGAAAATAAAAATAATTAATAAAAAAAGTCACCTGAACAGGTTCCAGCCTGTGTTATTTTGTTGTTAACCCAGAAACCTGTGGATACTGAAATCTGGGAAAGGAGTGGAGGAATGGAAACGGCCTCAGTAAAGGCGGGAATGTGGTGAGAAAGAAAGCAAAGCCGAAAAAGCCTCAAATCATGACTTTGCTTTTTTGATATGAAAATTAGACACATACAAATTAGCTAGGAAATAATCCTGTTTCTTTCAGGGTGTTGGGGGAGGAGGAGGCATTAACCTTAGAAAGGGAGCTCTCTGGCCACCCCAGGGAAGGTGGGAAGTAAGTGTCGGGTGATGTGTTGACTTTAATGCAGGAAAGGAGCCTGCTGCCGGGAGCAGCACTAATCCTGCATCTGCCTTTTGGGCTGTGGTTGTTAACATCCTCCTTTGTCTCCTGGACCTGAGGGCCCCATTCCAAGGGGTGCCCACACACTGTCCCGGGCACATGGGCCCCTGCAGTGGCTGGGAAGGGCAGAAGGGGCCAGCAGGGCAGGGGTTTGCAGCTGAGGAACCCAAACCTGCTCATCTGGAGGCCGCCTGTGCTGGGCACAGCAGCGGGTGCTTTGCCACACACAGGGAATGGCAGGGATTTGGTGGTGGCTCCCGTGGGAGCAGGACAGACCCTTCCCACAGCCCCTCAGAGGCTCAGGTGGGAGGCAGGATCCAGCCACCTTTCCCAGCCCTCCTGAGGCTCCAGCTGGGTTTGCCACGAGCCTGGGAGTGGGAGCGGCAGCGAAACGCCTGAGGATGGAAGAGTTAAGCACACCCTGGCAGCGCTCCCCTGCCTCCCCTCCCCAGGCTCATCTAGCAGATGGGGGAAATACTAATTATCCCCGAGTGAGTGGTAGCTGTGTGCTGAGGGTGATGCTGTCCTGGAGCTGTGCCACGCCGCTCAGCACGAGGCAGCACTGCCAAGGGAGCGGGGTGAGCCCGTCCTGGGTGACCCAGATGCCACCAGCCTGGCACGAGGATGCTGCAGCAAATCCTGTGTTCAGGAATCAAAGCAAGGGCTGGAAGTAGGCCTGGCTTTTCCCATCCTGCCGTACCCTTGCTTTGGGCACACTGATATCCCTAATTCTCCCCAGGAATTCCCAAAAGAACAAGTAGTTTTTAACCACCGCAGTTGGTCTTTGCAGGTAACTGGAAAGCTGCTCTGGCAGAGACTGTTTTGTTAAAAAACAAGCAAACAAACAAAAATCCACGAATTTAGCGTGTCTAAGATGCCAAAGGTGCCTTGTCAGCAGGCAGCTTGTCCCTGGGGTTTGCAGGGTGGAGAGACAGGTGCCAGTTGTGTCTTTTGAGTGAGGGTCTGTGTGCCTGGCCCTCCCTTCTCCCCCAGCTCCCTCCCACCGCTCCGGGCTCTGCAGATGAAAGCTGCATTCCAAACAAAGCATTATTGATTATTATCCCCTCGAATTTCAGAGCGGGCTTGCATTTCATGTACATGCCACAGTCCATGGGCTTGCTGGAATAAATAACACATGGGAGCTTGTTCATATGCCGAGTCAATAGGGAGCTGTCGGCTTTCATGCGATTTCACACATTTTTTCAGCTAGCTCAGCAATCCAAATGCAAAAATCCAGCAAACAGGGACATCGTGTTTATTTCTGACAATCCCTGGAGAGGACTGTATCCATAAACCAATGAATGGATTACACTCATCCATAGATGATGGGGTTTTTTCCATCTGTGACAGATATAATATGGAAAATCTCCATTTAATATCTGATCCAAGAATAATTCAATACAAGTGAGTAATATAAGTTAAAAATGCTATAAGTTCTGCTTAACTCCTTCAGGGAAGCTGGTGGAATGGAGCTTGTGCATAGTATCTCCTCTCAGCAACCTGACATCTGTACAACCCTGAGGAGCATAGCCTGTGACCAAGTGATCAGGTTTGGACCCTTCTGAAGGACACCCTAAAAGCCTGGCTGAGAAATGAACAAGGGGTCTGAAAGGCAGAGGTTGTAGGTAGATCTCAGTCAGTTTTGTCGTGATGGTGTTGTGGAATAGTCCAGAGTCCTGGAATTAGAGAATCACAAAATTATTTGAGTTGGAAAGGACCTTAAAAATCCCCTTATTCCAATCCCCTGCCATCGCAGGGCCAGCTTCCACTGTCCCAGGCTGCTCCAGCCCCAGTGTCCAGCCTGGCCCTGGGCACTGCCAGGGATCCAGGGGCAGCCCCAGCTGCTCTGGGCACTCTGTGCCAGGGCCTGCCCACCCTCACAGGGAACAATTCCTAATTCCCAATATCCCGTCCATCCCTGGCCCTGGCAGTGGGAGCCATTCCCTGTGCCCTGTCCCTCCATCCCTTGTCAATTGTCTCTCTCCAGGTTTCCTGGGGCTCCTTCAGGCCCTGCAAGGCCACCCTGAGCTCCCCCCAAAGCTTCTCCTGTGCAGGTGAACAATGGCAGCTGTGCCAGCCTTTCCTCCCAGCAGAGCTGCTCCATCCCTGGGATCATCCTGGAGCCTCCTCTGGCCCGGCCCCAGCAGCTCCAGCTCCTGCCTGTGCTGGGGCAGCTCTGCAGGTGGGAAATCACCTGAGCACAGGGACACAGGGAATCCCCCCTGCCCTGCTGCCCACACTGCTTTTGATGCATGACATTGATATATATAGAAATATATACATACACATGCCTGTGCATCCATAAACACTTACATACAGGCACACACAGGCACACCCCCATTGCACATACACATACACATACACATGCACATACACATACACATGCACATACACATACACATACACATACACATACACATACACATACACATATGTGTGTGTCTCTCTGTATTCACTGGTAGCCTCCCAGCATCCCAAAGCTTTTGTCCTTGACCCAGTGACGAGCAGGAGAGGAAAGGCAGCAGATGGGTGCAGACAGAGAGCGAGCGCAGGGAGAGCCGAGCCAATATTGCTCACTATGATAGACAGTGGTCTTAGCACACCAGCAGCCTAATGCAATGTTTCTTGCTGTCAATTTTTTGGTGGATATGCTGGCAACGGATGGATTTAAGGAGGAATGTGAAGTGTCAGAGCTTGCTGCTGTTTGCAGGGATCTTCCTGGTGCAGAGGAGGGCACTGGGGCCCATCAGTGTCAGCAGAAAGGAGCAGGCAAAATGACTTATTGCTGAAAGTCCAGCTGAATTTAATGTATGTTTTACTTGCCTGCCTGGAGACTGGTTCTCCTGCAGATAAACTGGGAATGAGACCTGGGTCTGGCTGTGGGCAAAGACAAGGAGAGCAGAAAAATAAGGTTTTGCTATTATGATTGAATTTTGTATGGGATAGACGTTGGGTAACATTTCCCCTTCTCATCCTGCCTATCTGCATTCTGATATCCCTGAGTACCCTACCTTGTCCTGTCAGCCATGGTCTCCAAATGACTGTGCAGAATTCAGGAATATTTTGGAACATATGTTCCCCCACCTCTCTGGGGCCAAATATTTCCTTCCCCCCCTGCAAATACAAGGGAGGAAGTAGCTGATTAATACATTCATTACTCATTTTTGGTACAGCGCAGTCCAAACATCAGGTATAGCCCCTGATTTTTGTAGTGAGCACATTATACACTCCCTGAGCAACAGCTGTGGAGCACTTGGTTCTTGAGAAATTAACTCAATTTTGTGTCTTCCCTATAAGCAAGAATTATATTGTCATTAGTGTGAAGTAGATTTGGCTAAACCTGCTGCCTTGAAGATGCTTGTTTATGGTTAGAGCCCTGCCAGCTCTGGTGCTGAGGTTTATGGAGTTGTATAATGTTTGTGTGTGTCCCTGTGTCTTTACTGTTCTATCAGTGAGCAAAGAAAGAGGAAATCAGATTTGTTAGCAATAAAGTAGTGTACAATAGCTATTAAAATAGGGTAATTACATAATTAGCACAGTAGTGGTAACTCACCCAGCATGAGCAACAGTAAAACAGGCCCCTGTTTCCCTCGGTCAGACTCGAGCCGGGACCCTAACAAAACTTCCAAAATGGTTATTTAGTGGAAACACACACGAAAAACTTAAAAGCTATCGTAAAACTGAGAAGGGAGGCACAAAAAACCACAGGGAAGCCAAACACTTTCAAAGAAACAATAGTAAATTAGGTGTTAAAGATATAAAAGCCTGTTCCCTAACAATTTAATTAGGTAGCATGTCTGTTACAGACATTATGCTGCTAGTTTTGGAACCCATGGCAGGGCCTCACAGCTCTCAATTCACACTAGCCCCCAAGAGAGGAGTTTGTTATGAAGGACTGATGTTTTTGCTCTACAGAAAAGTGTGATGGTAATCAAGTGAAAATGGCAGGTAGCACAAGAAATTACTATTTTTCTTTGCAACTTTCCTTTACATATATTTACAGTAATTAAAATCCCAGTTTGAAGAATAGTTCTGGTTTTAATTAGCACCTGCTTCAGTTTCATCTGAGCTCATTCCCTTGAAGAAGGATCAAAACAACAACACTTTCCTGAAATGAGCTTGAGTTTGAGCAGTGTGAGATAAGGCTGCCCCAGCTCCTGTCCTGCCTATAGGAATGGGGCTCAGCTTTTGCTTGGTGTGCAGCTTTGCCTGTGGTCTCCTTAACTGCTCCTGCAGCCAAGCAGTATCTCTCCTACTTGAGAGTGAACCTCTTCTTGCCCATCTGAAATCTGGCTGGTGGGATTCTGGCTCTACCAGAAAAAAAAGGAATCCTGGTGGCTTTCATAGAGTCATAGTTTTGCCTGGGCTGAGACCACTGTTAGTGACTTTTAAGATAAATTTGTGAGGTGGAGTGGGGACAGGAGCGCCAGGGGAGGAAAGGGTTTTGCTTGTTAAAATCCTCCTGTTAAATGGAAGGGACAGTCCAACTGCCCCAGTGTTGCTCAAAAAGTCACCCCATCACTGGACACTGTGATAAAGCCTCTGCTTTTACCTCTGAGGCTCTAAAGATGTGGTTTTTTTCTCTTGATGGCAAAGAGAGTTGCAATTAATGACTGCTGTAGAAAGAGAGTGATCTAGTGGGAAGATTCTCCCTAACCTCTTCTCAAAGGTAGGACACTCAGCAGTAATTCCTGCTGTGCTCAGGGCAATTTTTAGGGATAAAGTTTCCATCAGAGTGTTGCTTGATGGTTTGTTCTTCCATCACCTCCCAGCAGTGTTTATACACAGGAATGGAGAGGCATCACAAGCTGAGGTGTCATTTATTTTTAGTGGAGTTTCTTTGCTTAAAAGTAATGGCATGTCCCTGGTGGAGTTAACCAAAACAAGTGAAAAGGTCCTCTCATAAGCTCCCAGTTGGTTTGCAGGCTTTGCCTGAACCATCAGTCTGATTTTATGTCACCCAAAGGGGAACGTGCTGCCCTGCCCTTACACCACCTTCATGCTGCCTGCACCCCTCAGCACTGCTGCTCATCCAGCAGATCTCAAACAAGTGGTGTTGTCAGCAAACGAGACCAAGCCCATTGGAGAACTGTCTTAGCTCCCTGCAGAAATGGGAATCTTCAACCACCGTTCAGTATTTGTCCACTCCAGGATGCAAATGTGCAGGTCCACTCCAACACTGCCACTGGAGGAAAAGTCAGATCTTCTCTCTTTCAGAGCCTGCACAGGGAAGTGCAGGAGCTGCTGGGCTCAGTGCACTCCAGAGAGGGGTGACAGCTCTTCTAGCATTTTTTGAGGCTTCTAAGCCTTTCTTACCCCTTTGCACTTCCAGATTTCTAATGCTGTGCTCAGCTGGGAAAGGGAGGAGCACTTCAAAGCGGAACAGGTCTGCTTCAAGCATCTCTTTGTTTCTGAGGGCAAGGAATGGAGGCAAAGCAGCTCCCCTGAGGAAGAGCTGCTCCCCTAGCCCAAGCACAGTCCCTGTGTTTTGGGAACATGCACCCCTTGCTTTGTATTGAGAGAACGAGCCTGGGCTAAAGAGGCACTGCAGGGGCTGGGGCTGCTCCCGGAGCCGAGGGCACCGCTGCAGGCAGAGCTGCCTTCCAGTGCCAGTGACCAGCAGGGTGGAATGGACGGGCTCCTCTGACCCCATCAGCTGCCCAGCTGAGCTGCAATGCTCAGAGAGCAAAGATCCACTGACTTCTCTTACTCTGGTATCCATGTCCAAAATTTCTCTCCAGGCCAGCGAGATTCCACTTCTCCTCCCAAAGTAGCTGGCAGCAGCTCCCCTCCCCGGGGAGCAGAGGCTCCTGCATTTCCATGTTGTTGTGTGTGTTGTTTGCAAAGAGCTTTGGAGTGAAATCTTTCTCACAAGGATTTTTTTTTTATTAGCACTTCATTGTTTTTTCAGGGCTGGAAACATAAGCTCAGCCATCCCGATGCTATTTTGGACCTCACACCTCTACTTGACCTAAGAAAACTAAGGACAGCTGCAAAAATACAAACAAATAAATAACTTAGAGCACTGGATATGCTTTAAACCACTAATGAGCTGAGCCTAACAACCCCCCTAGGAGGCATATGTTAATTTATATGTTTTCATTAAGTCTAGTCTTCAGCTTCCCGATTTGTCTGTGCAGTGTGGCACAGGGTCCTCAGTGAGCAAGGGAGACAGAGCTGGGCCTAGAGTGTTGGAGAGAGCTGGAAACAGAGCATTTTCTGCTATTAAACATCTGCTGAAAAGGACAGTGACAGTGTTGGGGAGGTGTAATGGGATGCTCTGGTCACTGCATGTGCACAGACATCAAGCAAAGAGCTGAAAGAATGCCCATAATGGTGCCTGGTGGGGAGGAGGACAGCACAGATCCGCAGGGAGCTGCCTCAGCCCTTGGTGGGACTCGGGGCCAGGGGCTCTTTGCTGCCAGAGCTGCAAACCCCTGCCTGTCTCACTTCACTTTCTTCCAGCTGAGCTCACATTTCCCACAGACAAGTACTGAAATTGGGAGAAAATCAGCCATTGGAGAAGGGGACGGTAATGTTCCCCCTCATTGCTTCTTGGTGTTACTGGATGTCAGCGGTTCTGGCATAAACAGCTTGTTCCCCCTTTCGGGCTCTATTTTCCAGCTCGTTCCTGTGAAGCAGCAGTTATTCGTGACTTCACTCCAGATCTATTGCTCTGGGATTTGGGAAGTGCTGCCACTCCCTCAGCCCACATCGCTGCTGTGGGGTGGGGAGAAGGAGAATTGGGGAATAAACAGAGCTGTCACCTTGCACAAAGTGGCAGATGGATGTGCTTGCACTGCCCAACCCAGCTGCAGCCCCGAGTGGGAGCCAGGGCTATGACCAGGGCCAGGACACGCAGGAGCTGAAGGAAACCATCGCCTCCAAGTATAAATAGCAACATGAGATCCTCACATAGCAGCTGAGATAGGAAATCACTGGACACATCCGTGCCCTGCAGCTCCTCCTCCGTAATTCCTGGAGGCTAATGCTGTGTGTTGGGTGGTGCAGCAGCAGGGTCAGTGGCTGGTGAGGCTGCTGCAGCCTGTTGTGCTCGCCCTGGACTCTTTGATCCATGGGAAATCCAACTTGTGCTCTTCCACAGGGCAGATGCAGCCACTGGGCTTCAGGCCTGAGTGGTCTAACCTATGGAGGCAACGCTTATGACCAGGGGGCAGTTGAGGGGGATGTTGAGATGATCAGGGGTGTGTTGAGATAGCAGAGGGATACTGATAGAGAAGGGAGCCAGCAGTGCTCATTGCCCAGCCCCACTCCAGACATTGGTGCTGTGCTGACAGGCAGCAGAACAGAGTCCACGGACTCCAAATGTCTCTTTGATTGGAGAACTGAGATGGGTAAAAATAGCAGCTTACTGTTGAGGAAAACTGCTTCCTGTCTGGGCCTGATTTCATCGCCCAGGCCAGTGCAGCTGCAAAACCACAGCCTGGCTCTGTCACTTTGCGCTCTGCTTTCACATGAGATCCAATCTCTGCATTTCAGAGGGGCCTCTGGTCCTCAGGGCTCTGCTTCAGGGTACCCAGCCTCAGATATTTGGGGCTCCACATCAGTCACGTTTGAAATACACTGTTTGTTTATCTGCACTGGACTGCCCTGAGAGGCTTCCTCACTCTGCTAGGAAGTTCCCACCCTGTTTTACTTATGATCTAACCTTGCAGTTTGTAACCCTCTGGCTGGGAATGGGCACCCATGAGAGGGAAAACTCACTGCCCCTGCTTTGTGTTGGGACTGTGGTCATTTCACAGCTGGACTCGTCTCCAGCTGGATGAGCAGGGAAAAGGCTGGAGGGAAGGGGAGAGAAGAGCAAGTCACAGACTGGACACATTTCTCTTGAATGGGATCCAAAGGCTGTAACCTGCTTAGGTGCAACAGAATGCTGGTGAGTGTAGGAGCAAAGGCTGAGGGAACTGGAACCATTTGGTCAAGATCAACGAAGCTGATACTTTAAATTGTCTTACAGGCCAGGTTCCTCATCTCTTAGGACTGTAACCCTCAGTTTGCCTTGCAGAGGTGAAGTCATTTTATGGGTGATCTTAGAAACTGCCCCTGGAACATGATTGAAGCCTTTTTTGAGGCAAACAATCCCATGGGTGCTACTGGATTTCTGGGATGGCTCCTCTAGAGAAGCGTGGAACCAGTGGTTTGGATCACGTCTCATCCTGCCAGCTCATGCTCCTCTGTCTTTCTGCAAATGACTGTCACCCCAAGGTGCCACAGCCTGCATGGTCACCCATCCTCTTCCTGCCCTGCCAGGGCTTCCTGTCCTGCCAGGTTATCACCAAACACACAGCAAGGAGCGGCAGCATCTGAAACAGGGCTGAGGCAGATGGCAGATGAGCTCCAGCAGTCACTGGGCACCTTCAGAAAGAATGGAGCATCTCTGTCCCAAGAGTGCTGCTCTGGAAGAGGAGAGTGGCTGAATCTCACCCAGATCTGATACTCTGCATTGAGCAGCCTTGTGTTTCACAAGCACTTGTGTTGTGACTTACACCAGCAAGTGTTTCCTCTGGTTTTGGAGGTATCTTGTGTGGGTTCTAGCTCCTCAGCCTGTGGGGAGGCTGCCTGTTCAGTTCATATGACACTTCAGTGGCCAGAGTTTCTTCACAGTTGTGTGTCGTCTCCCTCATTTTTGGTAAAACTGCATTCAGATTTTCTTTTCTTCTTTCCACCTTAGGAGTAGAATAACTCTGAGGATTTGTTCCACTACAATCCCTCTTCCCAGAACAGTAGATAAATATTTCAAGCTGCGTCTGATTTGATTTAAGATCTTATTTCTGTTGCTGAGGTACATTTTCCTTGCACGGAGGACAGGCTCCATCAGAGCTGTGATGATTCACAAAGGGCTGATTTGCCAGTTGTGTTCTCTGGTTGTTGCTGGGCTTGGGAAGCAAATCTGCCCTGGACCTTCCCACAGACCCAAGGGTTGCAGCTGGGTCAGGCTGGTGTTAATGGGAGCTGCTCAGAAGGTGGAATTTCCTGTAGCAGAAGCTCTGGCACTCCCCAGCTCATTTTGTTATTGAATCAAGATAAAAAGGTGAAATTTGGAAGTTTCCCCCAAAATGTAAATTTAGAAACTGTTCAGAAAAGAAAGCCTTATTTAAGTGATTTGTTTCTACTTTCCTATCATACAAAATCAGGCAAAACTAAGACATTAGGCAGTGAGAAATGTAAAATCTCCAGAAGGTTTGGGTCAATATTCAGCTCTATGCAGTAGTGGAAGCAAAAAGACTAGAATGAAACAAAGCATGTCAATGCCATTGAGAGGAACCAGTGCCGTGGTGATGAAACACCGTGTTTTGACATTCTCCTGGTGTAAAATTTCATTGAAATTGACAAACTGCCGAGAAATATTTTGATTTTTAAATAGACTTTACTGGATGAGAAATCGCTCTGTTGAAAAATTTTCAGCTGGCTCTATTGCAAACTGAGTCAACAGCTGATGAGCAGACCATGTCACTGCTGGGGAGGGCTGGAGAAACATGAGGGTCAAACCCCAGTGCTTGGGCAGCCACTCATCAAACACCATTTGCCTGGAGCGGGAGGCTGGGCTGGACAGGAACGGCAGCGTTTGGCACCTTGGGATGGCCCCGCACCGGGCGCTGCCTCTGCGGAGTGGACACAGCCCAAGCTGCTATCAAGGCTTCTCACAGCCATCACAGACACTGACAAGTCAGGGTGCCTTCGCCAGGAGCCAGAGTCAGGTCCCAAATCAGCCTCTAAATTCCAAGCAGATGTACGATGTGGAAGCAGGAGGAAGATAGTGAGAGGAGCTGTTCTCTGGAACAGACCTCCTGGAACACGTGCTCGTGTCTTCTGCTAGACACGCATCTAGGAGAACATCAGATCTGAGGAACTGCTGGTTTAAACTGACGCTTGATCTCTTAGGTGATTCCATGTGCATCCATGGCACATGAATCTCAACTATCTGCTAAATCTGAAAGCCTACTTCATTCTGTGGTCAGCTTCAGAGCGAGAGGAAACAAACATGCTGAATTCCACAACTGCCTCACTTCCAGTAATTCCTTGTAAACTAGTCAAATTATATACCTCAAGTGCTAAAAAATAATAATAATGTAATACTTCAGAAGAGCTGTCAGTCACAAAAATGTGTGCCCTGTTTTTGGGTACATAACCATGTGGTGCTTTGTCTCTAGGTGGAAAACTCAGCCAGACTGAGCCCAAGCTGAGGAGCTGCAGCTGCCACAGGTACCCACGTGCATGGCCCAGTTTGGCCATGGCTACACTGGGAAAATGTAGGAACACAACAGACGTAGCGCATCCCCCTACTCTGTGGTTTCTTCAAGTGTTATGCATTCAGACTATCACACAACAGGAGGATTTGTCTGAAGAGTTTCACAGCTGGAAGATGTGTGTGAGAGATTTATTGTAGGAGGTGAGACCTTGTTTGAATGCCTGAGGAAGGTAGAATGCAACACTGCAATGACACGAGCTGTGCTCATTTGTGAGCCCTAGGGCTCTGGAGCGCTGTGAGCCCAGGGAGATCAGGGTGGGTTTGTGCTGGAGCTTGGCCACGCCGTGGGCTGGGACATGGTGTCAGTACCTGGAGACGGGGACATGGAAGCTGTTACCTTGGGCATGGACAGTGAACAGCAGCATCCAGCACACGTGGGGACACCACTCACACAGAGCTTACACTGCAAGGGGGAAACCCACAAGGCTCTGCTTTGCAGTGAAGTTCTATTGTTTACTTCTGCTGACCCTTAGGAGATAAACAGGTGCTTTTTTTTTTTTTTCTTTTTTTCTTTTTTAAAATTTTTATGCTGATTTGCTGGGAACATCTTGGATAACTTCTCCTGATTGCCTTTTTATGTGGATTGAAGGTTAGAGTTGGGCAGAAAAACAACCGATGGGCTAAAAAGGAGATTTTTGGTGCACATGTGACAAATGCCAGGTCAGGAGGTCCCACCATCATCCTCATCTGGCTTGATACCCCAGGGCTGCATTTAGTGACCCTTCTCTGAGGTGACCCTAGCTTTTCCACAGCTCCTGGTATACAAGAAGAACCACTGGTAGCAAGAAATAGGTGGGTAATTTGTAATGAACACTCTAAATAGCAATGATGCCTTCTTTTCCAGTATGCGAGTTGTCTATATGAAAAGGTTGGATTTTTCTTTGAGAAACTTCTTATTTGGAAGGTTTTTAAAAAAATAATCTCTGAAAAGAAAGGAAATCTTGGTCTGGAGCTTATTAGTTTGTTGTTAGTGTTTGATAGTCCAAGTCCAGGCTGTCTTGCATGCGTGCACACAGCTCACATGGGCCTGATTAAATCCCTCTAAAAGCCAGGGAGCTTTCCTGCTGGCACTGGCAGGCCCTGGAAGGTCCGTGGAGAGGACCTTCCTCATTGGAAAGGACAGGAATACTCTGGGATAGGTTTGTTCCTGGCTATAGGTATTCATCATGCTTGCTGAGACTCTTCAATATTGGCTCAACATTTGTCCATTCAGGGAACAAACCTGTCCAATAACTCCTCTGGCAACAAGCCTGACTGAGCTTTGGGCTGCATCCTTGTAAGCTCAGCATTTAGCAAGGGATTTTTAACAGGTTTTATGAAAACAGCTTCTTGGGCAGAGGAGAGAAGCCAGCCTGGTATTTAAAGGGCTAGAATTATGTAGGATGAATTTTCTGAAAGTGCCTTTCCAGTTTCCAAGCCCAATTCCCACTTTCTTTTCATTCTCTTGTGTTGGTTTGTCCACTGCAGCTCTCATTGCTGGCTCTGTTCCTGCCTGCTAAGCCCTGGCAATACCCAGTTGCCCATCTCTCCCCCAGAGCCACCACATGTCTGGGAGGGCCACAGGTGCCACCTGTCACAGGGAGGTGCTGAGAGTGGAGCTCCTGGCACATTCAGTCCTGTGGTGCTGCCATCAGTTCCCAAGCCTAGAAACCCATTTATGAACTCCCACCTGGAGCCTCCTTGTAGCTTCAGTGACCTACAAAATCTGGTTCTGCAACGTGAATTCCTTCAGCTGTCCCCAGGAGCACTTCAACTCTTTGAGATTTCCCTCATTCCCAGTTCTTTGCCTGCTGGGGCTTTGGCTGATGGAGCATGTCAGGCTCTTGGAGCCCTCAACCCAACTGCAGCAACATTTGATGTCTTCTCAGAGTGTGGAAATGCTGTAAAAGAGAAAGAGTGCTCAAGGTTGCTTCTTGAAACAGAGTAAGCACTGAAAACACAAGCTGCTCTCTGAGGGAGAAAAGGGGGTCTCTTGCAACCAAAGAGTTCAGTGGCTGGCTCAATGGGTTGCAGAGATCTCTTCTGGCTCCCAGTCTTTGTGTCACCTCTGAGGCTTGGCTGTGAGTCTGGTCCCCACCACAGTCACACTTCCCGACTCTTTCAGGAGGCTCCCCGTTTGCCATTGTGATGCAAACTCTGCCACAGCTGCTGCACCCACTCAGCTGTCTCCAGCAAAGCCTGTCCCTGCTCCCCAGAAAGCTCCACACCGTGGTCCAGCTAGCCTGGAGCACAGCAAGCAGGACAAGGTCTGCTGCCCCAGAACAGCCCTGTCCACACTGGAGCACATCTGTGAAGGAGATGTGAATGACAGAGATGTGTTCCAGTCTTTGCCCAACAGCAGGCTGAGGGTTTGCCCTGCTTCCCCCAGCGCCTCCCGGGATCCAGACCCAAACCCATCCCTACTGTCAAACTCTTCACAGCCCGGCTTTTGCCTCTTTCCAGGCTTGTCTGCAAGTAGAGCAGAGGGAAGGGGTGAAGAGAAGGCAGAATGGGTGATGTCTTTTAAACCAGAAAGAGGTTATATTTCCTTGGTGGAGTCAGTGCACATGTATCCAAGGAAGGACTGAAAATTGGAAAAGAAAAGAGCCCAGCTCACATCGCTGTGCAGATAGCCATGGGTTGGCCAGCACGGAGCAGGAGCACTGTGCCATGACAGGAGGCTGGCGTGGGATCATCTCAGATTATTAGAGCCTCTTGTTTTATAAGCAAGGTTCTGGGGGAGGAAATATGTAGTGAAGTGAAACTGGTGATTGTACAGGCATGCCGGCGATTAGGGCTGCAGTGGGTGGGCAGTCTGTGGGGGCTGCTGTGTTAACTCCAGCCAAGGAGAGGCACATGCTTTCCAATCTATGCTATCTCAGTTTCAGTGCTGCAGACAACCCATCAGGGTGTCATTAACAAGCAGTTATTCTGCTCTTATTGCTGCGCTTTAAGGAAATATGTCAAAGGCATTTCTTGTGAGCAAGGTCTCGGTGCGATCAGATTGCTCCAGCCTTCTCACAGCATTCCATTCAGATTATAATACACAATAGTTCAGACCCTGCTGTGTCCCATTACTCAATTATGAAATTGCTTTAGAAGTTGGAGCTTACTGATTGGCTCCCAATGATTTCATACCCATCATATTTCTGTGTTTGTGCTCTTGGGCTGACTGCTCTGTCTGGTTGGTTCGAGCCATTTTACTCCTCTGTTTTATGCACTTGCATATATTTTATACCTGTCTGTATCGTTAACTAACTCCCTCAATATGCTTTGCAACTTCAAACCAGGCTGTCAAAGCGCAAATTACCTTTGAGGGCTGTTGCTGGGGGTGTGGAGCCCTCATGTTATTGGCTCAGGGCTGAGAGAGGTGGGAAGGTGTAGTGAACCCAAGCACAGCCCCACGGTGCAGAGCTCCTCTGCCTCCCCTGCCTGGCAGATGTGCAGCTGCCCACGAGGGAGCAAAATGGGGAGAGGATGATGGGGTGGCAACTGAATTTTTTTGTGCAGCTTCTGCCAGTCACACTGAATCCTAAAGAACTTATCCTCCAAACATCACAACCATTTCATCTGCTACCCATCACAACCAGCCTCTATAAAATTTAACTTTGTTCATTAATTACTCACAAGGGACAAGGAAAAAGTGATATTGATGGTTGGTTAGACCTGCTTTTGTGTGTCAGGTCTTGACACAGCTCTTTGCCCTCATGGAGTAAACCTTTCTCCCTGGTGGAAGATTTGCTGGAGAGAGGCACTGCTGCTTTATGTTAAAACAGGGATTTTACACCTGTTGGAAGTAAACTCCAGGAAACCTGAATAGATGTGGTTTGATTCTACTGAATGACACAATTTATCCTGTCCTGCATGAAAGGAGAGCAAACAAGAATGAAGTCAAGACGATTCAGCTTGTGCATCTTTGAGATGGTCAGTCCTGTTTGAACCCGCCCATGTAAGAACTGAAGCAAGGTCCTGCTCTAAATTAAAACAGTGTTATGTGATCTAGTTTAGAGAGCCAAAATAAACTTGGGCTTTGAACTTTTCTAAAATGACTGCAAGTATCACTTTGAGCACCTATTATTAATAGCAGTGTTAATTTTCAGTACCATTTTGTACCACCCAAAGCAAAAAAGCTGAGGCTGATAAACTGATAGTACATGCATTGCCAGAGACTATTAGAATCAAATTGTTGACATCTTCTGGGGAGATGCTGAGATTACAAAAAAATTCTGTGCAAAAATGTCCCTGGTATGCAATTAATATTCTGCCTCCTCTGTCAATAAAAGAATGTGATTCAGAGTCAGAGGGAGCTGCTCAGGGGGTTGGATGTGTTTGGGAGCTGTGGATGTGGAGCAATTGGAAGCCATTGACCTCATGCTCAAGCCCTCAATCTGCTGCTCAAGGGGGGGAGATTTCTTAATAAAACCCCTGAAGTCTGGTGGTCCTTCAAGAGCTTCGCTTGGGTCAAATCCTGAAATCCTCTGTAGGTTAAGCCCTTGCTGGAGACATTTAGAAACATGCACAAATTAGGATGAATTCAGGACACTGGATCTGTCTGGCTTGTTTGTGAGGAATAGTTTCTTTCCCAGAGTCAGTGTTTAGCATTTTTTTGTTCCTCCAGTTCAGAGTAGACCACCAGCAGGTTTGTTTCACCCTCTAGGTGTTATCAGGGAATTACTGGAAAGCAGCATGACTTTCTATACCTTTGATGCTGGTAAAATGATAGCCCCTTCTGCCTACACAGGGATGTAGCTAGAAGGTCTTTAAAAGGTTTCAGCTTTTAGTTCCAAGATGAGTTAAGGCTTTGGCAATGACAACAGGATCCTCTCACCTGCCAGCAGATAAGGATCACCATAAGTGTTCACCATTCTGGGTTATGCTGTTCAGTCATTTGAGTACTCAAAAAATATCCAGCATTGTGCCATATACATTCTTCCCTTTCAGGGTTTCCCCTGGATGTGATCATTCTGATGACCTGCCACACCACTAGGTGCTTATCTTGCACAGTTATTTCATGTATTTATTAACTCATTGTGTTTACTTATTTAAATATTCTCTGCAGATGAGACATATGGCAATTGCTGGCCAGCTTACTCTCAGCTGCTCCTCAGATCCAGCTGCTAATATCATTTCATAACTTGGCTCATGTAGTTCAGATCTGTACCAAAAGACTCTGTTTTGAATTACCATTATATTTTATATTAATACTAAGCAAACTCACAGCTGTCCTACATTGCTGTTTCCACCCTCCCTGGAATTCAGCTCTCAGACAGAGGACATAACACTCTTGTATGTCTGTCTCTCAAGCTTTCAGATCTGTCCTGGACTTGTCTTGTCTACAGCAGAGATGTGCTAATTGCCACTGCAGCATTCTCAGCTCCAGGGTTCCATGGCTTTTTCAAGGACAGGCCTAAGTCAGACCTGACCTAGAAAGCTTTCCAGCAAAGCCACGGTGACTTTCAACTGGGCAGCCCAGGGAAGACTTACGTACAGACTATCCAAAGTTTCTGAGGGTGTTTGGGATGGGATTTCAGAAGTATTTGGTCACCTAAAGATGAGGAATGGTATCTAGCAGGATTCTCCAAACCACACTGGGCTTGTGTCTGTCTCAGGAAGCCAGTGGAGTTAAGCTCTGAGGCACACTGGGGCAGAGGGCTCCATGCCCTGGACACATCTGCACATCTGCAGGAGCACCAGCACCTTTTGGAGCCTGGTGATGGTGAATGCCAGCCTGGAAGGTGAGCACACACCTTACCCCAGCTCTGGGGAATGGTTTCACTCCAGAACAAAACTCCCAGCTCACCTGCACTCAGCTGCTGTCTGGGGGCTGCCCAGGACAGGCATTTCCAGCTTCCTCCATCACTGAGACTGCACAAACAGCTCTCATCTGTGGGAATGACATTTCAGTCAGCTGTGTGACCCAAATATTTTCTTTCTCCCGCAGAGGCAGAGTTGTTAGGGAAAGGGAAAATATCAAACAGTTGGATTTTTTGTGCTGAGTCCTGGATGAGCAATGCTCACAGCCACCTTTCAGAGTGCTGATGTGCTCGGGGCCCTACTTCTTTAGACCTAGGGGGGAATGTGGCCTTCTGCTGGTGAACAGCTCAGCTCCTTCCAGAGAGGCAGGGTCTCGTGCCTGTACTCACTGAAAGCTGGATATTTCTGTTGGTGACAAGCTAACGGGTCATCTTTTATGGATGAAAATAGAGAAAATATGTGAATCACTGTAAACCCCACCCTCAGCAATCCCCTGGGATAAAAGGCTGGCAAGCATCTCAGGCCACTGTGGGGTGTGCAGCAGGCTGGCAGCCGTGGCACCAGCACACCGAGACCCACGGCGCTGCCAACAGGCACAACCCCGGCCTGCAGATGTGGCCAGATGTGGGTTTGAGGTGCACCTCACCTGGGACCTTTCCAAGGTACACCGGGACCGTGCTGTGCAGCTGAGAGCCAGCTCCTCGCCCTCCATCTTCTGCTTTCTCCTCAGAGTGGATTCAAGTTTATTTAATCTCAGATTTCTTGCTGAAAAATGCTCAGTGAGCATGAAAAGCCTTTGAACTCCGGGAGTTTTGCTACTGCCTGTAACAGGGTTGGCAGCAGGAGACAGCCGCTCCCGCAACCGTGGCAAACACCTCTGCTCCCCGGGGCAGGGAGCAGGGGGTCCCTCCGTGCCCCTGCACACTCTGGGAGCACCTTGGGGAGTGGGGAGGGGGGCACAGGGTGTGCCCTTGTGCCCCGTGCCCCTCGTGCCCCTTGTGCCCCTTGTGCCCCTCGTGCCCTATGCCCCATGTGCCCTGAACCCCTCGTTCCCTGTGCACCTCGTGCCCTGTGCTCCTCGTGCCCCTCGTGCCCTCAGCCCCTTGTGCCCTGTGCTCCTCATGCCCCGTGCCCCTCATGCCCCTCGTGCCCCATGCCCCTCATGCCCTGTGTCCCCCATACCCTGTTCCCCTCATGCCCTGTGTCCCTCATACCCTGTGCCCCTCGTGCCCCGAGCCCCTGCCCGCACACAGCACACGGCGGGGGCACTCTGAGCTCCATGTGAAAGTGTTCCCAGCCCAGACAACAAACACCTGCAAGAGACTTGGAATCCATCAGAAAGCAGATAGCCAGGAAACCCTTTCCATGAAGAGCTGAGAGGATTTAGTTGCTGAGGGCTGCAAAGATGCATACATTTTCCTAAAAAATCATTCCTAGTGCCAACATGAAGATTCTGTGCATTGTCAAAACAAGCCAAGACTCTTATTAAAACCAATCACTTTGGTTTGTTGAGCTACTTTGCTGTGGTACCTGTAAGCCAGCAGATGTACTGGGGTTTAGGCCAAACCTGAGGTGGCTGGAAATGACTGTGAGCTGAGCAGATGCAGGGGATGCTCTGCCACAGGAGGCTGTGCTGTGTACCTGGGACACGGTGTGTCAGAGGTACCACAGCTGGCTCTAGGAGCAGAAGGGCTCCTGATAAGGCTCCACTCTAGAGGAGGCACAGGAAATTCTCTGTGAATCCTTGGTGCCCCCCATTGCAGACACAGAAATGAAACAGAAGAAAATAAGACAAAATCCACATGCTATTTATTGTAATCGTCTTTTCATCTGACTGCATGTCATGAGTAACAAGGACCATTTTGAAGAGAGGGGTCATGGCTTTTATTAGGCTAACTGTGGTGATACCAGGAAAACAGAAGAAGCACTTGTGCACTTGAAAGCTTGTCTGTTTCTCCAGCTGTACTGGGCTAACAAAAGCCTCTCATGCTCCAGCAGTACCACTGTTAGCTTAAGAAATAAATGTGATGCTTCTAAAGTGCTCTTCTGCTCTTCATGGCAGCAGAGTTGTTCCACCCAGGCTGATGAAAACAGGGTATATGAAACAGGAACCAGGTCTCTGGTGGATGTATTAATGTAACTATTCATTTACCACCTCAGCAAACAAAGAATCCTCTTCAAAAATCTATTGAATGTGTATTTGAAGCTAGAATTATTAATATAGACTTTAGTCAGACTATAGCACTGGAATTAACAGCACAAGCCAAACAAAAGTTAGAACTTCTAGTGGGATGGGTAGAGATGGCAATTCCAATAGTAAATGCATCAAAAGTGAGAAATAGGAATTCTTAATTTCCTGCTTCTTTACTGAGCCTTTTAGTTTGTCTCAGCTCACATCTCTCTGGAGTCAGTGCTAATGTGCTCCTTTACATACTGTTTCCATCTCCCATCTGGTGCTGTGAGAGCTGCTGCTCTCATTATGGCACACAGAAGGAAACCTGAAAGCTCCTGTTTGGGGAAGAGACTGGTGAGGGCAGAATGGTTTCAAACCAGACGTGCTGGGTTGCCCCAGGTGCAATGGTCTGTGCTGGGTACTGGGTGGAGCCTCTCGGTGCTGTCCCATGGTGAACATTTTGGGAACATTTCATTTTCAGGTGTTCTGAAGGGGACCTGGGATTCCCGAGGGGAAGATGTGTTTCGTGTCAGGGAAGCGTTTGCAGGTGGCTGAATAGTGACTCTGTGCTTGGTGTCCTGGAAGTGCTGCTGGACATGAGACCTGCCACCATTCCCAGGGTGTTCTCCCTCTCTGGGGAGCCCTGGAGCTCAGTCCCTGCCCTTCCTGTGGGCTGCTGAGGTACACTCAACCTTTTAAAAGCAAGCACCTCCAGGAATGCCAAGATTCCCATGATCTGAGCAAAACCTCAGACTCAGCCTGCCTTCTGTGAGCGGTATTCTCTCATCTGAGCTTTAAGGCAAGCTCCCAGCCTATCAGACTCTTGGCAGTAATTTCCACACCAGTTTGTTGTATTTGGACTTGAGATTCCCCCTTGACCCCAAAAGTCACACTAAAATGCTAAAAGTATTTTCTTTACTTGCTAAAGAAAACACAGAGGGCTTTATTTAGTTATTCAGAACTCCTCAGCCATTCTTCAGTCACTTCATGATTTCCAGAGATGTTATCTGTGCTGTTGTCTCCCAGCTCACACTGCTCAGAGCAGCTCAGAGGGGAAGGAAAGCTGTTACATTTCATTGTCCTCAAAAGAGGGGAGAAAAATCCAACTCGTGCTCCCAACCCAAACAACTCTGCTGCCTCGTGCATTCTTGACAGCCAGGAAGGCTCTCTTGAATCCGTCTGCAGCATTTAACTCCCTTCTAACAAGCTGGCCATTTCCATAGAGAAGATTTTTCTCTACTGATTTATGAGCTTTAATTTATATGCAAGCCTGGAATACTTGCTTTGGGAAGAGTTCTACCTCCAGCCAAGTGAGGGCTGAGATGCAGAGCACTTTGCGTGGTATGTTCAGTATTTTCATGGCACATTCTGCAGCAGCCCAAACCACCCCAGTTTCAGAGCCAGCCTGTTTGTAGGTGGTGCCCAGCACTCTCCCTCCGAGCCTGGCTGGGCCAAGAAGTTGCATTATGGAATTGGGTGGATTTGAGAGCTTTGGGAAGCCTCTGTGTGACCCGGGCAGGCACAGTGTGCACTACGGCAGCCTGGGCTCCCGTGCAGTCCCTGCCTGACCTGGGACATTGTTTGACCAGGTTTCCATGGGTGGTAATGGAATTTTCCAATCTGGAGCTGACTCACCAGAGCCTGGGTGTAGGTGGGATTGTGCTGACTCTGCTGTTTCCTTTGGAAATGATGGAGAACATTTGGTCCTTCTCTGCATCAGGTCAGGAACTCCTGATTGGCTTATGGTGCCTGGTGATCTGTGCCCTGAGGCCTGGCATCATCCCAAATTGAAAATTGTTGCCACTGCATCTCAGCTGAAGGATGGTACCTTCTATCTGAAGGGTGGTGGATTTTATCAACACATTGCTAATTTCATCCTATGCAATGTAGAAGCAGCATGCTTTTCATCCACTGGTTTGTAATCACCACTTGCTGTGCTGTGTTACACATGCATGTGAGGGCATTGGCTCCTGGGTCCTTAAAACCTCAGGAGCCATGCTAAAACCTCTGGAGTTTGGTGGAACCTTCGGAGGCTTTAAACTTGACTGGAGTGGAAGGGGGCACATGAAGCCCCATAGGTTGGATTCACTGATTTAGCTCTGGATGGAGATGCTTGCACATCCTGGAGCTGGTGAGACCTGTTCGCTTGGTGGGTCACCCACAGAGCTGTGAGCTTGCAGCAGCAGTGTTTACACCATTCTCAAGTCTTTACCACTACCATCCATTCACATCAACTCCTGCACGAGCCTCAAAGTGCTTCATCTCTCACGTCAGGGTCAGGATGTTGCTACCACCATGTTCCCCACCTCCAGATCTGTATGGGAATAAAGAGACAGAGCTTTGAAGCAGACTCTGCTTTGGGTGAAACCAGGAGGGGTCGGGGAAGGTGAGGAGAGCTGTTGTCTGCTCAATGGTGAGGAGCTCAGCAGTGTTTGGTTCTTGGCAACAGATCTGATCTGCTCAATACCCAAAAACTGGTCCTTGCCTGGGTCACCACCATCGCTAGGTGATGGAATTAATTACTGATCAACAACTGGATCTGAAATCTGGAAGGATCCTGCTACACATGAGGAAATCCTTTCATCTGTTGGACAGCTTCTCTGACTATTTAGCCCACAGAAGCCTGTGGGGCTACCTCTGCCTGCAGCAGGCCTCTCTGAAGAACACTGAGGTGTCCCATGGAAAGTGGTGTAGGGTTGATGGAACAGTCCCTGCTGGGGATATGCTCAGTCCTGAGGATGCATGTAGGTCTGAACGGAATAGCGTGATGGACATCCCGGGAGGCTGGGAGTGTGGATTTGGATCCAGGCACCAAGGCTTACTCACACCCTTGTGATAAGCCAGCCTGGGGGAGAGGCATGGGGTTATTTATCTGTTTGGCTGTAGACAAGGCAGTAAAAGGTGATCTTTTAGCAAGCTCAGAATAAGGAAACCTGAGTCACAGACAGCCTCAGCCTCCTTCTCTGCTATCTGTGCTGCACTGAACAGGATAATTCATCACTCTCTCTGGCTTATATAAAATTGCACTCTTGGATGTGACCTCCCTCACGGGACCCACTCCACCCACCAGTACCTCCCTGACCTCATCTCCCCTCTCCCTTCTCCACCTGGCATCTCCCCTGCAGTGCCTCTGCTCCCCTCCCATGCTGCTGGCAGCCCCTCGCCGCCGGGGCCGGTACTGAGCTCGCTCTTGCCAAGTCTGGCTCCTGCCTTGTTTTTCACTTCCACCTGGGAGTCCCCTGCCCTACCTGCCTCTCACCTACACCTACCTTCCAGCTTTCCCTCTCCACCACTTCCTGATCCTCCCTCTAAATATAGGCTGTGTGGTTTGGGAGTTGCCAAACAAAGAAACAAACAAAAACCAGTGGAAGGTTGTGGTTTCGGATAATTTTCTCTTGCTTACCTCGAGTGAGAAACCACCTTTCACACAAAGACATGGCCAAGCACAACCCAGCCCTAAGCCAGAGAAGCACCAGCAGGGATCAGCTGGGCTGGTCCTAGCAGGACATGGAGCACAGTCAGTGTAAAGCCTCTGCTTCCCACCCTTCTGAGTTACTGTGCTGCACCAGCTCTGTGTTACTGGGGAGGAAAACAAAGCCCAGAGGTGGCCATCTGACTAGCTTCTTCATCTCGTGAGGAACATTATTCTCCACCAACTAAATCAGCATGGGATGGATTGATCTGGGTTGCTGCTGGGAAGTAGTTAAACTGTTCCTTGAAATACGCAGGAACTGAATGTCTTTAGGCATGACACCTCCAGTGTTTGATCAACAGCTGTCCGGGGAAAAGGTCTCCGAAGCAACAGCAGCAACAAAATCTAAACATACTAGCATGTATATAAATATATGCATATTATGTCTGAGGAATATAACTTGTCTGATATTAAAATCACAATGGGCTGGGGGAAGAAAACCCCAAGCCTTTAAGACACAATGTCTTACATAGCTGTCATCTAGACCCCACGGCTTGGTAGATTGTTCTCATCTGCATCAGTTTGTCTGATAAAATATACTACTTTTATCTGTGCAAATTTCCTTTCTAGAAAGGAAACTGCACAATCTCTATAAATCCTGCGGATTAAGAGATTAATGGAGCAATCCCTGGCCTTTGATTTGAGGAAAACCAACAAAGTTTTGCAACACCTTTTGCTATGTCCTTGGTATTGCAGGGATGGACACCGCTCTGTAATCTGTACATCATCCTCCTTGTCTGTATTCTATCTTTGCAGCTCCTCAAATCACAGAGCTGCATGTCCTGGATTTCTTTGCTTTTTCCAATGTGAAGAAAAAATCCCAAAGGCTCCATTGAAGACCCCTGTGTCAGTGCCTTCCATGGCATCACGGCTCTGATTTCCCACTCTGCCAAGAGAGCTGAGTTGTGTCAGCCCTGTGAGCTGCTGGTGCACTTCACAGTAAAATGCCAAAAGAATAATTAGAGAAAGACTGAAACAATGAAGAGCCAGGTCTTGATATCTAGCAAGATATCTAGATAACCTTGTTATCTAGAATTATTATTATACTATCACTTCCACTGAGATGGACAAAAAATAAGCCAGGCTTGTCCCTGGTTAAATTTTGCCCTTAAGTACCAAAGAAACAGGGATAATCTGTGATGAGTTAGCCAGTGTTCAAATTGAGCTCTGAACTGTACTGGCTTTACATCCTAATGGTGACAATGAAATGTATTGGGCTGGAAACTGGTTGATTTTCCACCAAACAGGGATGTACTGGAACATCTTCCTGATAGTTACGTTGTGCTGGAATGTCCTGAATGATTCTTGGCTTTGAGGAGCTTGTTGGCATAGATGGTTAAAGCAAATGTGGGGGTTTTGTGCAATACATTGTCATGTTTTTACCTCTTGGAGATGATGCTGTGTTTCAGAGCCTGCAGCAGCAGTAGCATATGACCATAACTGTGTAAGTACAGAACAAGGGAAACATAAAGTGAAACTTTCCATGTTTCAGAGAGTGGAAACGGAATAAAAATGCAAGACAAACTGGGAAAGAAAAGGGTTAACCATTTAAAGGATTGAGTCAAACAAAATATATCTGTGCAAGAGCCTCCCCAAGGAAGTTACTGAGACCACATCGCTTGGATCATTTAAAATTGGACTGTACAAAGCAATAGAGGAAATTCTGCAGGGAACAATCCTTCACTGGCAGGTGGGATGGATTCAATGACCTAATAAGCCTTTTCCATCTCTAAGTCCACAAGATGAGCCTGTAACTAGTGCAATATGGTTTTGCCCAGAGTTCCCATGTGTTGGCTGTGAGCAGAGCCAAGCTGCACCAAACTGTGTTGTGTTTAAGTTAACTATTTCTGTAGTTCTTTTACCCTACTCTGGTTCCTCTTTTAGCAGAATCCCTCCCCAGACAGATGACTCTTTTATACTCCCTCCATTTTTTGGTATGTGAACATGTTAAACCACATACTGTGTCATATATTGTCCTTAAAATAGAACAAGAGGGCAGGAAAAGAGACACCCAGCACCAGTGATGATGGCCATGGACACAGAAGCAAGCCTGCATGAGGAGGAGTAGCCTGCTGGGCTGAAGGGGGCTACAGAACCACGCTGGCACCACAAATGAACTCTTTGGATACTCCAAATTCACATTTTGGGACAGTGCCACAACCCATGTCACCTGAGTTCCAAGGCTGTGGGACCCTTTCTCCACCAGGGGTATTTTCCTGCCATGAGGCTTTTCAGGAATGCCAGTGCTCTTGCCATCTGTGCCCATCCCTCGGAGAGAGTCATTATCCTTGATCTTTCAGGCTCTAGAAAACACACACACAGTGGAAACCTGGAAAGGATAAAGGTGTTGCTACCCAACTGGCCATTCTTTTTCTCCTGCTCCAGGCTGTGTTCTGGGCAGAGAACAGCAGCCTCCCCACCTGCCCTGTCTGACCGCAGGCTGGGGCAGAGCTGACCCAGCTGCCCCTGGGCTGAGTGCTGTCTCCCTGGTGGCTGCTGCACTGCTCTCAGGCATGAAGCAGCAAATCTTCCACCTTCTCCTTATTGCTGCTGCTTTATTCAGGATTTATCAGAGGAATAACTCTCCTCCCAGCTGGAGGCAGAGCTAAGGGAGGGATGACAGTGACCAAAGCACACAGAACACTGCCAGCACATCCAGGAACAGGTTGGAAAGGGTTGGCAACAGGATGACGAAATTCTGATTTGTACCAAAATCTCCGTGTCCTGTCTCTATACTCCAGCTCATGCCATGATTGCAAAAACCCACAGCAGTGTGAAGCATCTCCAACATGAGTCATTCATGGCAGCTCTGTCCTGCACAGAGCACACGAGGCACAGGTCTCTGCTAGGAAAGAAAATTTCCCTTCACAGCTTTTTAGACCTTTTAAATATTTGTTGTGATTGCTGTATTAATTAAATTCAGCTGTTGCAGGTAATATAACTCCTGACAGCTTCTTTTTCTTTTTTTTCTTTTTTTATCCTAAATGATTTTCTCCCTTTTAGAGGGCAAGTGAGCAGCACTTAAAAGTATATGGTCTGTCCACTGGGATAGCTGCTGGCAGAAGTGCAGAGCTTTGATTGAACTCTGAAGTCATGGCTTTAAACTGTGCCAGTTTGCCTTTGCCCCAGATGGGGAGGGACCCAGGGCTCTGATGGGGGGGCACAGACCACCATCTGCCTGGGTTTTCCTTTCAATCTGAGACACTGGACACGCAGTGCATGAGATGGGAAGGGACAGTGACCATCAGGTGAGCCTTTCCCCGGCTTGTTTTGAGTCCTTCTGGCCCTCAGCACCATCAGGTCTGCAGTTGCTGAAGCGGGCTGTGCTCCAGAGGGGTTATCCAACATCGAAACCTTCGGCAACGTGGTTCAGATTTGCTGGCAAATTGTGCAGATGAAAAGGCAGTGTCTTACAAGAAAGCTGCATTTTTGTGGTCTTGTTCTGATGCTGTGCTGCGCCGTGTGTGGGGTTCAGGCCTTCCCAGCGCTCACCTTTCAGGTTGTCAAGGAGAATTTCTGCTTGTCAAAAATGATTCGAAACGCCCTCCCTGTGTGTCCTCCAATGTTTTGAATTTTAAGGAGTAGCCCCGGGGCAGTATATTTAAAACATGATCTCAGGGAAACTGGTTCATCGCATTTGGAAGCCTAAAGAGCAAGAATGACAACGATAAATAGACACGAGGGTTTGCGGAGTCACTCCGAGGTCAGGCGCTCCCCCTCCTGCCCCAGCCCCACGATCTGGGCCAGTTTTGCCTTTCCCCGTTCAATCCCAGCCCGTGTCTGTGTGCCCAGCTATGCCAGCCCGGCTGCTCTCCGGGCAGGGCTGCCCCGCTGCGGGCCCGGGCTGGCACGGCTGGGCCCAGGCTGGGCATGGCTGGGCACGGCTGGGCACGGCTGGGCACGGCTGCGCTCGCCCAGCGGCACAAAGGCCCCGATCTCCGGGGCTGGAGCACCTGCACACCCCCCGCTGCCCCGGCGACCTGCGAGGCTCCTCGGCCTTCGGAAAAACCAACCCACTGCCTTAGAGACTGGAGATGGGGATGGTAGCGGGCGATTGAGTTATGGCACGGTAATGAGCTCTGCTCCCCTGCCAGGCCGCAGCAGCCCCGGTGTGCCCGCAGCTCCTGCCCAGTAGTCCCCGTGTGCCCGCTCAGCAGCCCCGGCGTGCCCGCAGCTCCCGCCCAGCAGCCCCGGGCCGGGCTCACCGAGCCCTGCGGCTCCGCGCTGCCCTGGCCGGGACCCCCGGGCCCCTCACCGGGCACTGCCCGTGAGCTCTCAGCGCTGGGGCTCGCACATCTCCCCTCGAAACACGGCCGGGCATTTTGTGCTTCCACAGCTCACAGAGGGGAATGGCGAGGGGATGAAGCTCCTTTGTTTATTAGGTAGTCTGGCTCCTGGTTTATTCTGAGTTTTGGAATACAGCATTGAGTTTGCAGAGGCGCAGAGTTCCTCTGGAAATGCGAGTGGAACTACATTTGCATTTAGCAAAGTGCAAAACCGTCCTAGCAAATGGCACTGAGTATTTGAATGGCCGTGAATTGCGACCCCCGGGCTTCCTTCAGGTGCTCCCAAACCAGGTGCTCCTGGTTTGCCAGGGAACCATCCTGCATATCGTGGATTTTGTTTGCCCTCCGGGTGTTAATTACACTAACAAAGAGTGGAAGGGCTATTGTGAGAGTTGGTCCTGCTCCTTATTCCAATTTTCCTTCAGTATGGCTCTTAGCTTTTGGTTAAAGCCCATCCTAGTGAAACAGGAAGAAACAAAGCCTTCTGGCCTTTGGGGTCCCTGCAGTGCTTGGCTCTCCATGGAGGTCTGTGGCTGGACAATGACCCAAAGAGTCGGGGGCCGCAGAACCTGCCTGGGTAATGAGCCACCAGTTTGTCCTGTGCTTCAAAGAAGCCTTCTGTGAGCTAAAGAGCCCAAATAATATTTTTTCCCCCGCATTTTTTTTAACTTTGGGCACCTTTGCAAATGACTGTTCTGGCTGGGATGGAGCCCCCGAGTGCCAGAACACCACGGGAAGAGGCTGCTCTGTGATGCTGCCAGCCTGAGGAGGAGGAGGAGGAAGCGCTGGAAATCCCCTAAGCACGCCTGTTTTCTCGAGACTCCCAGCTCAATTCTGCAGACTCAGAAGATTTTATATAACTTGGTTTAGTCAGTTTGGAGGTTTAAGGCACTTGGCTATGCATCTGGATTGCATCTTGGGGGTGAGTTATCCAAAAAAGAGCTCAGGCAGAGCAGTTGGAAATTCAGCCATTTCTAGTAAAATCAAAGCAAAGCAAGGGCATGGGAAGGGAGTTTCTTCTTTGGTGTTTGGTGTGCTGGACTCTGGATTTAAACCCCTGATCTGTAACAGTGCTTGTCAGAGACATCAGGTGGTGGAGGAAAGGCAGGAAGGACTTCAGGCAGCTGGGTGTGCCCCAGGCCATGTCATCTAACCAGTCACCCTGGCTTGTGCCAGTGAAGGGAACTTAAACACCCTCTGCACTGAACTGTCAGTGCCACCCGAGGCACTTTAGAGCAAGAAAACCGAATTGATGTATAATTCCTGAATGTGCAAATGACTCTGCCATCAGCACTGCAAACAGAACAAGCACAGCTTTCTGCCATGGTGGTTTCTGCACCAGCGCCCAAGGGCGCCGCTCAGCCTTCCCAGTCTGCAAATCTTGGCCTTAGAAAGCCCTGAAATGAAATGTTTCAAGTTGAAAAGTCCAAGTCAGCTCAAAATAGAAACAAAGAAAGTTAATTTTAAGAGCTCTTTAATTTTTAGCCCATAAAAGCCAAGAAAGTTGTGTATTGATGAGACACTGCCTCGAGACAATTGAAACCCAGCTCAGCACCCTGCTGGGTGTTGACTATCCTTAGGTCTCGTTGTCTTCAAGAGCTGATAGAGATCAGCACCTCCAAGGTCTGAACCTTTAACCATTTGCCATGTTTTGCCTCACAGGCAGCTGCACTTCAGCGGTGGGTGAAACGATTCCTCTTTGTCTGAAAGGGCAAATTCTTCTCTTTAGATGTTTGTGCTCACCTCCCATTAACTTTGGTATGAGCTGAGCTCATGCTTCCAAGAGCAAAATTTGCCTTATAATTTCTGCATGCTTGGGGTTCCTCTGGGTACCATATAAATGTAAGATACTGTGATTCAGTGCTAAAGAGCAGAGAAAACACAAGCCCCCAGGAGACACAGTCAGAGAAAACCATATAGAACCTGTGTTTAAAACAAAAAAGAAAAAAAGAGAAGGATTAAGAAAAACAATTGATATTCATTCCAGAGGTGGTTTCAGTGCAAGCCGAGGACAGGGCGCCCATCTCTGATCACGTCCCCGCTGCGTTCCGGGCCGGCCGAGCAGGCACAGGTTGGGAGCGTTATTGAAAACGTCTTACCTCCTATATTTTCTGGGTTTTAATCAAACTCACTGCGCTGCCAGAGGTGTTTCATTTACCAGGAGAGGGGTCAGCAAGGCAGCCCTGAGCAGCAGGAAATAGCAAATAAAGAGCTGTTCCTCCATGCTTGGAAGCTCTCCGAGGGCAAGCAGTGCTTGGATGTTCATTATTGCCTTCCCTGCGCCCCGCACGGATCGGGGGCACCCTGCTGTCTCTCCTGGGGGGCCACTGGGGCTTGGGGGGGGCAATCAGAGGTTGCTGGGTTTGGGAATTTTGGTTATTGTCTTCTGATTTCACTAACCAGCCCTGTGCCAGTGAAAAGAGCTAACAATGCATGTACTTTATAATTCTGTTTTCTATCTGCTGCCATTTTAGAGTTTCTTGGCTTGTTACAACTGTCATAAAATTACTTTATTATATTTTCCCATCTGTTACATTTTCCCCTCTTTACAGGGGGACATTGCATGATGCACACGGGCTAATTTAGCTTTAAAATTATTGTATGGCTGTTGTTTATGGAAAACGAATGCTGTGTTTGTGGAACAACATGTGACTTCTCCATAGCACCAAGGAGAATATCTGAAGTTTGTAAACTCAAATGTCAGCAAATGGACAGAGCTGACCCCTTCTCTCCTGCCCCAGCCCTTTGCCTTTATTTGTGACCTCAAATACCTAAGTTAGAGCTGCAATGGCTCAGTACAGCACTGATCCCCTCTGCATTCCCAGTGCCCAGCTGAGGGGTGGATTCTGCACTGGAGCCGTGCACTGCCTTTGCTGGTGAAGCCTCTGGGTACAAAATCAGCCAGAAATAGGAGAAGTGATTACACACACGTGCACGCACACACAAACATGGATAACCAGGTGGATCTGCTCTTCCTTCCTTGCCTTTCTTTTCTTGTCTTTGATTCTTCTGGTTCTTCTGTTCAGCTTCGTCAAAGCCTCTTGATTTGACTCTTTCTCATAGCAAGTGTCAATTGGGAAGTGTGAGGTGCCCCCAGTCTCCCACTCCCATCACAAAACCTGGGCTGTGACACCACGGTCTGGGAGGCAGGCAGACCTGGGGATGCTCTGAGTACACACTGGGGCTTTAACAAGGCTTTCTGAAACTCCTCTGCTTTTATTTTTTTTTTCTTTTTCACTCCCACTTTTCATTGCAATTTGCAGAGCCACTGATGGCACCATCAGCTCATATATTCCAATATTTATGAGATGTATATTAAAGACTTGATACTGTTAAATTATGCATATTATTAGATGAAATTGAGTGTTTGAACTGGGGGTTTGGTGATCCCAAGGGGTTTCTGAGTACACAAAATCTTGTGTTAAGGAAAAAAATAGATAATTTCATCTCAGAGTCCCACTTATGTAAAATCCACCCCCTTCTTCCCTTCACCTCTCCTTCCTGCCCCTAGGTGTAATACATTGTACTTTTAAAACATAATTTTATCTACAAGAGAGGAAACAGTGACTACAGAGTGTGCAGAGGGAGCCCATTCCCACCACAGCAGTGACCACGGAGCATCTATGGAAGGAATCAGGTTTGCACTGAACGACTCCAGCAGTGATGGAGCATCCTGTCTCTGTCAGGGCTTGTGGAATATCCTCTGTGTGGGATTCAATACCTGACTGAAATGCAGGGATGGGGCTGGTGGCTGTGCTTTGATCACAGCTGACTGGGAACTCTGGGTGCATTTTCAACTTCTGCAGTTACCCAAGAGATTGATGGCAGCAGATTCAGGAAAGGAACTCCAGGTTTCCCATTTAGAATAATTTTTATCTGTTGATTGTGGTAAAAAGGTTAAAAAACCAAAAGAGGGGATCTGTCAGTACTCCACCTGAGCAGGGCAGCTCCAGGTGCCTCTGTGTTGCCTCTCCTCTTCTCTGGCATCTCTAGTGGATGCTGTCCTGCAGCCTGGGCAAAGGCAATGAACAATTACACACAAAACTGTGCCTTGTGCAGGAGCTTAGCTTGATGAAGACCTCAGACTGAACTGGCAAGAGGGTTTTGTTTGAACCCCGCAGCCCCTATGCTCAATTCTTTATTAACTTTTTCAATATGTTCTATTGCAGTCAGGCAACAATATGGGAGCTATCTTGCAGCTAATTTAACACCTGTAAATTCCCATGGCTGGTAATGAAACCTTGTATAGGCTAGTAGGTGAAGCATTTGCTTCATATGTCAAAGGTCATTAGTTCAGTATTTGTTAACACTGTAGCTTTTATTAATTTTTTTTCTGCTTTTTTTGCATCAATGTGCTTACAGCCTGATTAATTCTTCTGCTTCCCAAAGCTAAACAGGAAAAATTAGGATCACCTGACCCAGAACATTGGGGCTAATTTTTTTTGTTGAACTCTGAATTAGCCTGCTAGAAATTATACTTCCAAAGCTCCTCACCCATTCAGGGACAAGGAGATTAGGAGGCTGTGTGAGAAAGGGGAAAGAGGAGAGAAGCTCCTTGCAGCAGGGAGCAACAGCTCTGGGTAATTTGTGTGCCTCCCAAAATTTAAATTAATCTTTATGGCATATTCAACAACTTGACAGCTCTCTACTAGCATGAATATATTTTTATTTCCCGGCTTTTCCAGTTTTGCTTGTTTTTTGTTAAGGTAGTTTACAGTTTTGGACTATTTGTAAGCAATCCTTGTGAGACAGAAGATGGTGAAGAGGAGACACAACCCAGCACAACCAAAGTAATTAACCTGCCAGTAAAAGATGCCCTTGCTCAGTGTCCTTGGACACACTGCCTGGTGCTGGATGGGGTCTGAAAGCCCCTGATTTAGGGACAGTCTCCAGCAGTGATCCCTTTGCTCACACAAGGCTCAGTGCCCTGCCCAGTGCTGCTGTTGAAGTGCTCCTTCCCCGTGCTGAGCAGGCTGTGTCATCCCTGCTGCACTGCCTGTGCTAAAAACAGCAGACACAGGGAGCTCCAAGCCCCACAGCTGCTTTTCCTGGATGTTTTGTATCTAAACTGACCCCTTCTCAACCCTGTCATGGGCTGGGTCCACCACAGTAGCCAATTTTTCAAAACACAACCAGCACAAAGCAATGTTATAATGAAACCAAGCAGCTTCTGGAGATGAAATCACAGGGATTCTACATCCAAACGGGATGCTGCAGCTCCTGGGAAGTGCTGAGTGTGTGCTTTTTCACCTGGAAAGGTCCTGGCATGTATGCTGTTTATCAAAATAACAACTCATTGAAACACAGCTGGAAGTGCTGTCAGAAGTGGTGAATGAAGCGCCGCTGTCTCCAGGCTGCTGTCTCTGCTGGCTTTTCCAGAGAAGGGAAATCAGTGGGCTCAGAAGGAGCCCTGAGCACAGAACTCACCCCGTGGTGTCTGACTGTGTCAGGAACCTGCAGCCAGCACTGCCCCACGTCCCAGACCTTCCAGTGGTACCTTCCCCTCCGCCAGCCTGGAGTGATTCTGGACTCTGCATCCCACACTAGGTGCCACTTGTCGCAGCTCCCCTCCCAGAGCCTGCCAGGAATGATCCTGGTTACCAGCAGAGAGAAGAGATCCTCTTTGCATTCCTCACACTCCCTATTAATTTAACCTAAAATGAGCTGAGCTTTTTATTAATCTCTTTATGCTACAGCATTTTATAGAATATTGGGTTCTCTGTAAGGCACTGCTGGTTTTTTATTCATATCTGTGTCAGCCTTAGAGCTGGCTTTTTGATGCAATTCATTAATTCACAACTCAACTGGCTTTCTCATTCTACAGCATTTAGATGCCAGATATTTTCTACAAAGCTTAATAAAGTGTGTTTTGTACTTCGTCACTGCACTACCAAGCAGGCACATGAATATATTCCACCAGACTATTCAGCTTGCAGAGTAAGAACCCTGTCTGAGGCACACATCTTTTAGACAAAGGAAAGGATAATTGTTATCAAGTCAGAGGTGGTCCAAAGTAATCAGCACCTTCTGTCTGTATTCTGAATAATGTAAATATGATTTTCTTAGTTCATACACACAGATAATGTCAGACAATTCATCCAAGCTCAAATGATAAACATCATTCGAGGAATATCACTACCAAACCCACTTCCATAGCAACAAAGCCTGAGAAAGGCTCAGCTTTTCAGTGATGGGGCTGCTGCACCCATGGGCTTGGGAAGAGCTGTGCTGGGACACCCTGTGCCAGTGCCACCCCCTGCGCCAGTGCCACTCTCTGTGCCAGTGCCACCCCTGCGCCAGTGCCACCCCTGTGCCAGTGCCACCCCCTGTGCCAGTACCACCCCTGCGCCAGTGCCACCCCTGTGCCAGTGCCACTCCCTGTGCCAGTGCCACCCCCAGTGCCAGTGCCACCCCCTGTGCCAGTGCCACTCCCTGTGCCAGTGCCACCCCCAGTGCCACCCCTGTGCCAGTGCCACCCCCTGTGCCAGTGCCACTCCTGTGCCAGTGCCATCCCCTGTGCCAGTGCCACCCCCTATGCCAGTGCCATCTTCGGTGCCAGTGCCATCCCCTGTGCCAGTGCCACCCCCTGTGCCAGTGCCATCTTCTGTGCCAGTGCCATCCCCAGTGCCAGTGGCACCTTGCTGGGGTCAGAGGTGTCGCTGGTTGCATCAGTGGCCTCGGAAGCCTCCATGGTCGCAGCAGCTGCGCAGGGACTGACGCCATGATCCAATGCCCAGCTGCAGAAGGAGTTTGAGTGTCCAGGCATGTCCTGCCCTGCCCTCAGTGGGGAGTGGGAAGGGCAGAACCAAGCAGGGCTGTGTGTGTATGTGTATGGGCATGTGCCAGGGCAGGCTCAGGGTGGGCACAGCAGGAATTGCCCCATGGAAAGGGTGGTCAGGCCTTGGCAGGGGCTGCCCAGGGAGGTTTGGAGTGCCCATCCCTGGAGGTGCCCAGGAAGTGGAAGTGGCACTCAGAGCTCTGGGCTGGGGACAAGGTGGGGATGGGGCACAGCTTGGACTCAATGGTCTGGGAGGTTTTTCCCAACCCTAATGTTTCCATGATTCCATGTGTACACGTGTGTGCTTGTGTGTGCACACACCTGGCCCGGGTGGCCCAGAAACAGCAGGCACAGAACAGCTGGATGTTAACCCTGTGAGCTGTGCACAGAGCAGCCCAAGAGCCCAGGACTGCCCTGCCCTGGCAGTTCCAGGCCTGGGTGCCAGGCAAGGCCCATGGGCACAGGCTGGGGAGGAGAAGGATCACCTCCACTCCTGCCTGGCCATGAGCACATCTCATTTGCCAGGATGCCATTGCCCATTCCCCCAGCCCTTCCCACTGCTGCCACATGAGGAAAGGATGCTGGATCCAGCACTAGGTAGAACTGGAATTATTAACTTGACCAGCATACACCAACTCACCCCCAGAGCAGCAGGACCAGGCTCTTCCAACCACAGCCACAGTGAATGGTGGTTGGTGGTTCCTTTTAATTGGAGAATTTAATAGTTTTAATTTAACAAAACCTTGGTTTTGTTGCAATTTCCCCATATGTGTTCTAAAATGGCCTGAAATGATGCAGGCCAGCCCTGTCACCTCTCCATTGGCAAAGCCAGTGCTGTGCCAGGACTGGCCTGAGCATCCCTGTGGGTTCAGACAGTGCCTCCTCCTGCAATGCTTTGATGTGCACTTTTCAAAGCATTTAAATCGAGATAGAAAACTCATACTTGACAGTGTTTCTGTCTGTTTGATTGAACTTCTCAAGTCTCTCCATTTCTCTTCAGACGTGGAGAGCCCGTGAGCAAAAAGCCAAGCTTTTTCCACAGCTTATGTTCTTGTAAAAACAGCTCCAAGTACACATATTCTGCTCCTCACTCCAGTCGGGCTCCACATGCCAAGTCAAGTATTTATTTTCATTACTTTTGAGACCACCAAAATTAATGTATCTTTCAGACAGGAAGAATTTTATTTATTATGGTGGATTTGAATCCAAGAGATGAAAGAAGAGCACCGTGCATCTTGAAAGCAACTGAGCCTGGGAGCGAGAGGAGACGGCCCGACCTGAGTTCCCCTCCCTCCCTGGCAGCAGCCCCCTCCAGCCCTGGTGTGTTTCCATACAGATGGACCACAGCTCCATGGAACGTCCAAACCAGCACTGTGAATCCTGCCACAGTTATAGTAGCGAGGGCAGGTGTCAATGCTTTAATCAATTCCAATTTTCCTGAGTCACTGGTGGAGCTCCTGGTTGATGGCACAGGTTGGGTGGAGTGTGAGGCTTCTGGAGGGAATCTGCTCATCCAGAGAGAACACAGATTAATTTTTCTCTTTTTCATCCCTGAACTCCTACTACTCACTGAATGATCTCACCTGTATTTTGCAGGTGTTGTCTACTATTTGTTGCTGTTTGTCACAGTATTGCAGTTTTTCTCTCCTTCTGAAACCAACCCCAACACGTCAGCGCTGGAACTGCTTGGTGTAAAAGAGCTGAAAGCTGTGTCCTTGAGCCAGCACTGTGCTCTGCAGTGCATCTTCATCAGGAAGTCCAGACCCAGCAGGGTTTTGCCTCTGTTTTCCTATGGATCCCATCATGAACTTCTTTGAAAGTGTAGAAATGGAATCCTAGCTAGTTAAAGGAAAAAAATGCTGCTTCTGTTCCTTTCCAATGTGGCTAGAGTTCCACCAAAACATTGCCAAAGTAATTTTGCCCATTAGGAAGAAAGAAAATGGATTTCAACTCTGTAACAACTTCAGAAAAAATCATTTCACTTCTAGACCAGAGCCAGTCACAAGATGGATTGTGCTGGTCATTGACACTGGTAATTTTTAGGCAAAAATATCCTACTGAGAAATCTCATTAATGTCACTGCAGTCAAGCTCTTCCACACAGGGAGGCAGCTGGGTTGTGTCACAGAGATGAGAGGAAACTGTGGTGGGGCTGAGAGGAGGACAAAGTCAATGAGAAATTAGGCTGGGAAGTTCAACATCTCATACAACTTGCTGCTTCTTCCATGAAACACACTGAAGCTTCAGACAAGCCCTAAATGTGTTAACAAGGCACCTGACCCCAGATGTCCTGCTTGAAATAATGCCAGTTTGGAAGTCCTCAAGACAGAGCATCAGATGCCTCCCAGGCTGTATTTGATATGATTTCTCATTGCAAAACCTTCAGTGGAACGGTGATGTTTAGTTGCTTTCATCATCTCTGATAACACCTCAAGCCTGGTCCAAGTTCTTTAAGAGACTAAAGAGAAAAAAAAGTGTATTGGACACCTAATAAAGGAGAATTTGTAGTATCCAGTTAGTTTGAATTCAACTTAATTGTTTATTACTCTGAGGTCTCTGAAGGATAAAGAATATGGAATAAAATATTTCTATCACCTCAGCCTTTCTCAAAACATTCACAACCTGTTAAACACTAGGGTCACTAACTTTGAAATGATCTCACAATTTGATTTCATTATATTTTAATTGCAAATGATACATTGAGGGGCTCATGGAGAGTGAGAAGCTGGGACCAGGCAACATTAAACCCCTGCTTTTTTTCAATTTTCCAGCCAGATGTACTGCAGGCAGGTGCAACACAAACTCCCAAAGACCCTGCTAACGTAAGGAGAGCCTGACCTAGAGGGACTGATGTGAATGAGCTTTTCAGGCCGTGTGCTTATTCAGTCCTGGCTGGGGAAAGGCTGCCAGCCCCAGCACGCGGTGCCAGAAGTGTGGTGGTTTTTTTAATGCAAAGTTGCAAAACCACAAAACTCATTTTTACTAGTGACCTTTTTACCACTAATTGTCAGGGTACTTAAAAAAAAAAAAAAGGAAAAAAAAAAAGGAAAAAAAAAAGCTGCTTTGGTCAGGGCTGAATTGACACCCCAGAGCCGCTGTCCCGGCAGCTGCTCCTGCACCCCGCTGCTGCTTTCCCAGTGCTTGCATCCAAACCCAACTGGGTCCTGCCTGGATGAGTCAGACAGCTTTCTGGGTTGTTGTTTGATTATTTTTTCCTCGCAAAGCAGCTTTTGATTGTGAAATAAATCACAAAAAAATAGCTGGAGTGTTGGAAAGAGGGAGCAGAGTTGGGGTGGGGTGCAGTCAAGGAGGGCCCAGGGCTGTGTGAAGGTGGCTGCTTTCCCCCCTTGCCCTCAGTGTCTCTCTCTCTAAGAACACACAGGCCTATTTTGCCCAATTTCTAAAGTTTTTTACACATGGCTAGTCAGTAGCTGCAGCTGGACTCACTGGCCCTTTGAGAGTTCAACCAGGTTTTGAACTCCTTTGCCCAGCTTTTAATTCTGATTCATTCCCTGGTTCCATTGGAACTGGCGACGTGTGAGAGGTGTGTTTGTGAGCAGAGCCTGGCCTACTTTTTCCACCTCCTCTGCTGAGGGATGAGGGACTGAGCCAAGGCTCAGCTGGGGGCACAGGCACTCTCAGCCAGGTGACCTTTTAAGCCCATCCAGTTCCACACTCTCCACACACTTTCATGGAGAATCCCAAATTCAAATGAAAAAAGGAGACCAGTCTATGTTGACAAGTTCCAATAAATTAAAACAACTCAATGTTCTTGACCTACTTTATTTTTAATTTTTTGCCATGTGGCACTTTTATTGAATTATAAGGGTTAGAAGAGACCTTAGACATCACCTTGTTCCACCCCTGCCATGGCAGGGACACCTCCCACTGCCCCAGGCTGCTCCAGCCCCAGTGTCCAGCCTGGCCTTGGGCACTGCCAGGGATCCAGGGGCAGCCACAGCTGCTCTGGGCACCCTGTGCCAGGGCCTGCCCACCCTCACAGGGAACAATTCCTCATTCCCAATATCCCATCCAGCCCTGCCCTCCTCCAGCTTAAAGCCATTCCCCTTGGCCTCTCCCTCCATCCCTTGTCCCCAGTCCCTCTCCAGCTCCCCTGGAGCTCCTGTGAGCACTGGAATGGCCTCTAAGGTCTCCCTGGAGCCTTCTCTTCTCCAAGTGGAACACCCCAAACTCTCTCAGCCTGGCTTCTTCCCACCAGTTTCCAAGAGCCCAGATTGTCACACTGGGTATCTGTTGTCACTTTTACAGACAGAAAATAGAGAAATTTCCAGCTTGAATGAGAAAGAACCAGAATTTACAATAAAGCACTTGATGACTAATGACTTGGGGATTGTGCTCAGTCACATTAATGTGGTGAAGGAATCTCCTTTCTACAAAGGAATGTTGGTTTTGCTTGCTCTGTTTGTTATTTTTAGCCATTATCTCCCAAATTTTTCCCGTGGTTCAGAAGTCCTAAGGTGATTTCCTCTCCCATTCCAAAGTCACATCTTCCCTGAGTCCAGCAACTACTGCAGGACAGCTTGGTTGTAAACTCAGGGTGGAAGCACTTTCCTTTGGTTTTCCTTCTGTCAGCAAATCCCAATTTTCTTTTTCACTTCCCAATATTTATAATTATCTCCAGAACATCCTCTTGGCCTCTCACTTGCCCAGGCTGGTTTGCAGCAGTGCTAAATGCTCAAAACCATCTCTCTGCATTGGCCAATTGACCAGCTCCTGCCTGGCCAAGCCCAGCAGGACAGGGATTCCTGGAGCACGAAATCTCCCGCCAGAGCAGCTGCTGAGGGAGCACTGGGTTGCATGGGAGGTGCTGGGGGGGCAGGACCAGCCCTGCATGCACGCCCACCTCTTGCCTGATTTCGTCTCCACAATCATCACATGGTGCTGCATCTTCACGCACTTGCTCTCAAAAGCTCTTTGCGTTTGGAAACAAAATTTCAGCAGTAAACTGTTTATGAGCTTATTTACAGCTCAATTTACTGAGCATCCTGCCAGAACACCAAGGGAATGCTGTGATGTGTTGTCTGTTGAGTGTGGTCAACAGCAGAGAAGCCTTCCCAGAGTTTTTAATGCACTTTGGACCCTTCTCCTTCCTCCCCTCCCCATATATCTCACTAGTACCAGTGCAAGCCTTACTAGGAACACACATCTGGAAAATTACAGGAACCCAGAAAGGCAATGAAAGAAAATAAAAATGGGTCTAGAATGGGGAAACCTGTAATTTTCATAATTTTCAGGTTTGTTTGTTTTTGTTTTTTTTTTTTAATTATCCCAAAGGATCTGTGCTTGAGATCTGCCAGCAGCCTGGGTAGATGGGCAACATGGCAGGGGAAAAAGTTCTGTGCCACCACTGCTGAGGTCAGAGGGAGATGCCAACAGGGCAGGCTCCACACCCCACACCAGCTGCTGCTTTTTCTTGGACTGGATTTTGAATTTCACTTCTACTGCCTTTGAGCCTGACATTTTTCAAGCAATCGCCCCAAAGTCATTGAAACTTTGCTCTCATTTGAGGCCAGGGGAAGTCCTTACCCTCAATTGAAGTGCGGCAGAAACAAGAGAGTTCAAGGCAGTTTGGAAAAATGGACTTGAGATGTCCTGTGATCTCTGCCTCAGAAGGGGGCTGCTCAGAATTTCCTGGAGAACTCTGGTAATCTGAGGCTTAATTTGTTAATGTTCAAATTAGATCCAGTTCTGGAGCTCCTTAACTGAAAGCATCTATGACAGTGCAGAGGGCTCTGTCTCGACAAAATACCAGTTATGTCACGGTGAAGATGGAGATGGCCTTCCAAAAGACAGCTCTAAAGGTTAATTCTCTAAAGGTGCATCAGTGTCATGGTGTTTTGGGGCTCCTCAAGGAGCCAGTTCCTCCAAAGATGCTGCAGTGACCCAGGAGAGGGACTGTTGTCCCATTGGGACCCAAGGCACAGAGCTGACCCTCCAAAGTACCAGCGAGGTGTCTCAGGCCACACATCTGGTTGAACTGAGGTTCTCTAGATGGTGTGAAAGGCGCCACAAATCACAAATCAGAGGTATGGCTGAACTGGGTGAGTGTGCGAGGAAAAGCCCTTGGGGCAGGATGCAAGGGCAGTGGCACAGCCCGGTGCCAGCCCAGCTCCCTGTGCCAGGCACAGCTCGGGCCCAGCAGGGACACACAGGCTGCTGGCACAGAGCAACAGCAGCCAAACCTGGGAGCCCTTCAGCTTCCCAGGCCCTGCTGGCCCTGCTGGCCCTGGAGGGGACACAGTGACATTGCCTGGGGCAGCGCAGGGTGAACCTGGGCTCCCCCTAGACCCATCTGGCTGCTCAGTTCAGCCGTGGCTGTGCCCAGCTCTGCCTGGGCTATGGCACAACACAACCCTGGCACCAGGAAACATGGCACCCTGCATGTACAACCCAGCCCAGCCCAGCCCAGCCCGGCCCGGCCCAGCTCAGCTCAGCCCAGCCCAGCCCGGCCTGGCCCAGCTCAGCTCAGCTCAGCTCAGCTCAGCTCAGCTCAGCTCAGCCCAGCCCAGCTCGTCCTGGCCCGGCCCAGCCCAGCCCGGCCTGGCCCAGCCCGGCCCAGCTCAGCTCAGCCCAGCCCAGCCCGGCCTGGCCCAGCTCAGCTCAGCTCAGCTCAGCTCAGCTCAGCCCAGCCCAGCTCGTCCTGGCCCGGCCCAGCCCAGCCCGGCCTGGCCCGGCCCGGCCCAGTTCAGCTCAGCTCAGCTCAGCTCAGCTCAGCTCAGCTCAGCCCAGCCCTGCCCGGCCCAGCTCAGCCCAGCCCAGCCCAGCCCAGCCCAGCCCGGCCCAGCCCAGCCCAGCTCAGCTCAGCCCAGCTCAGCTCAGCTCAGCTCAGCTCAGCCCGGCCCAGCTCAGCCCAGCCCTGCCCAGCCCAGCCATCAAGCTGCTCCACAGGCCCTCAATGCTGCCAAGCTCCGAGATGGGTGAGTGCTGAGACTGTCCTGGGTGAGCAATCCCTGCTCCAGAGCCAGGCACAACCCCTAAACCAGACACAACCCCTAAACCAGGCACAACTCCTAAGCCAGGCTCGTCCTCTAGGGCCAGGCTTACGCCCCCAGCCAGGCTCACCCCAATCCTCTGTCCCCAGCTGGGCCAGGACCCCAGTGTGTGGCTGATGGTGACAAGCTGAGCTCACTGAGCTCACACTGTCCCAGCTGTGGATGCTGCCCACAGCTGTTGGATGTGACCGCTCCTCCCTGCACCATCTGAGCTTGCTGGGCTTGGAGCAAGCATGGACTCAGATCAACAAATCCAGACACAGGAGGAGAGGAACCTGTTTGAGGTTTGAGATGACAATTCTGCCCTCAGTTACACTTTCTTGAACTAGAGCAGAACAAGATACAGACCTAATTCTGATTATTTTTACACCTGCAAAGCCAATGAATGTGGAGGAGCAGTGCTTTACACTGGCACTGGTGCAACACCAACCACTGCTGCTGCTCGGTGCCCTGGATATTTTTTCTGCATGATGGTTTCAAATGCTTGCAAGAGCTGAAAACAAAGAAATGAAATACCAGCCTCGTGCAGACTTTAAAATGAAAAATGTCCAGGAAATCCCTGCAAGGTTTTGGACTGAACAGGAAGATACATTACAGAACTTTTTCAACCTTTTTTTAATTTTTTTTCAACTTCCAAGCAGCAGAACACCAAAATGCTAACAGGCAGGGCAAATTGAGCAAAAATAAAATATTCTGTGGACTGGGTTGGAGAGTAAGGCAGTGTTTATTTTTTTATCCTTTACACTTTGGCCAGCATTTATCCCGAATGAAGGGAGCAAATGTTATTAGATTTCATGGAATGTAAATAAACAGTTATTGGTAAATACATTTTGGTGGTCTGCTTGTTACACTGCATGTCAGGAAAACTATAGGGAACTGGCAGGAGTTCAGACGTCTTCAAGGAACACAGAAAACAGACATATTTTACTAATTATAGCTAACAAAAACACTCTGAGATTACAGTTAAATTACATTAAAACATAACTTGTTGGCAAAGGCTGCGAGCATAATGCTTTGCCTATATCTTTCTGTATAATGTTTCATCAGAACAGAGCAGAACATCAGGGAAGGCTGGCCCAGCCCACGCCCTGCCCTGGGGCTGGCCCAGCTGGGCACCGTGTCCTGCAGGAGCTCCTGGTGTCCAGGGGGGCTGCCACGAGGGCCATGGCCTGGGTTTGTCTGCAGCAGGGACTGACAGGGCTGATCCCACAGCTCAGCTGCACCTCCCCAGGTGGCACGGGAAGGACAGAGGGCTGCAGAGGGCTGGGGGGCAGGAGCAGTGGGGATTGAGGAGCAGGAGCAGTGGGGATTGAGGGTTGGGGGGCAGGAGCAGTGGGGACTGAGGAGCAGGAACAGTGGGGATTGAGGGCTGGGGGACAGGAGCAGTGGGGACTGAGGGCTGGGGGACAGGAGCAGTGGGGATTGAGGGCTGGGGGACAGGAGCAGTGGGGATTGAGGGCTGCATGGCTGGAGCTCCCAGCAGGAGCTTTGGTGCCCACACCACTGTGCCTGGAGGGTCTGAGCTGCCTCCAGCCAAGTCCTCACGAGGCTGTGAGCTGAGGGCCAAGGCTGCTCCACAGCAATGCTCCTTCCACCTCTGGATCTGCTCTGCAGCATCTCTGGGATGAGAAAGACAGAAAGGATGGCTCTGGTACAGAGCTCCTGTGGGCACAGGGACATGCTTGGGATATGTCAGGATACAGGAACCTCCAGCAACTGATTGCAAAGTTAAAATCAGAAATGTGCCTTGGCCCAAGCCTGGAATTCCCATTCAGTGGGTCCCCATTTCAGTGAAGGATTTCCCTCCTTACAGGAAGGGCACTGGACTGGCTGTCCCCATGCCCACAGTGCCCAGGAGCTGCCTGGGGCATGGCTCTGAGGGGAGCCCTGCTCAGGTCTTTGGCTGAGCACCCCCTTTGCTGCCCCCCAGCTCCCCTCGCTGCCAGACCCAGCCCATGGCACTCCTGCTCCAGAACAAACCATTCCTGCAGGAGCAGAGCCCAGCAGGGAAGGGAGGTCTTTCTGCAGAAACCATTATGTTTTAATGACGTCCAGAGTTTTCAGGACAAATGGGCTGTTGTGAGTGAGTCCCCCCACTGCAGCACTGCAAGGGCCATGCCTGGAGATCAGTGCAGGGATCCTTGCATTACACTGAGTTCAATTACAAACTGTTCACTTCATGTTTGAAGAAGTTTGTGTGAAATACTTAAGAGAGATGCTCAGAAACATTGCATGTAAGCTGCACTGGGGCTCAAAAACCCAGGTGCAATATCTGTTCTGTTCTCCCATGGCTGCACGTCAGGAGATGGCATTATTGTTACTTTACAGAAGGTCTCTAAACTAGAAAAAAATTCCTTCCTTCTGCTGGTGGGATATTAAGACTGAGTGGTCCCTTGCAGGGTGATGCAGCAGGGCTGGAGGCTCAGCTGGGCCACAACGATGATCTGTTTTAAACCCAGGTAAATCAAGGTGGTCATTGATCTGATCCCAGCTTATCAGGAAGACATGAGTCATTTTGTCTGCCAAGTAAATGGAAGGGGAATGCACAGGCTAATCTGCCCAGAATATTAATAACACTTGTGCCACTGTGCACCACTCCAGAAACACACACTTCCTGGGGACTGGGTTATTCTTGCATCCGTGCCCCTGTGTAAAGAAATCCTGTGATGAAATCATGCTTCACCATTACCCCATGGTAATCTCTTCACTTGGACTGTCTTTATGTCACATTTATGGCCTCTTCTTTGCTGGGAAGATTTTTAAAGGGGATCTGAAGTTTGAAAGAAGACAGATGACAAGCTGTGATCACGAGGAAGAGAGGCTCACCATATGGAAATAGAAAGCCCTGGCTCCCTCCCCTATCACTCCTCCCCCTCCCCTGCTGAGTTTCTCTACTTCACATGATGCTATTGGGATTTGAAGATCAGAATACAAATTAAATTATTAAATGAGGAACAAAAAAAAAAAAAAAAAAAAAACAAACCAAAACCAAAACAACAAAAAACCCCCCAAAACTTGGGCCTTTCCTCTCCATCCTTCCATGTGATCCATAATTAAAAATCAAAGTGGGGAAAACAACCCTGCTGGAAGCTGGCATTTGGGATCCAGCTCAGTTGCCAAAAGAAGGATGTAATGCTCAGGCAACATGTCTGTGCCTTTGCATGCTATGGGGGTTCATGCATGAGCTGCTTCTGGAGCTAAGGCATTGTTTTAATGGAAGACTTGTTATGGAGCATATTAATTGCATTATTTATTATTTACTTACTGGGAAAAGCAGGAGCACCACTCCTCAATCCAGTGCATGTTTCCAATACTGGACTCTTTGTCACCAAACCCACTCAGTGTTCCCAAGGCCAGGAGAGCTGAACCCCCATCATATGCTTCCTAGCCATTAATCACTACCTGAATGCATGGCAGCACCCCCTTAAAGCCTGGGCAGTGAAAGAGAAATGAATTCATTCATTTTAGGCAGACAGAGCTTGAGCAGTGGCAGTTTCCAGGTTCATTTTGGCTGGGCAGTTTTAAAGGAGTGGGTGATGTGGCCAGGGTCACCCCCGGAGGGTGCCCAGCACAGGGCAGGGCCAGGGCCATGCCAGGGCAGGACACACTGTGCCCCAGGGCACTCCCTGTCCCTGGGTCAGCTCTCAGGCCTCCCACCTGCACCCCCTGGCACCTCGCAGGGATTCTGCATTCTTGAAAAACCCCAAGCACACACAGCAGGCCCCGAGCTTGTAAAATCTGTCCCCATTTTCAGCACTGACCTTGGGCTCAGCTGTTGGCCTCAGTGGCCAGACTTACAGAATAAGCACTTAGTCCCCTTAGTGCAGGTTTGGGCTATGGACATCCCATTTAGGCACCCATGTTTGAACACTGCTTCCTTTAGCCAAAATAAATAACTGAATCAATGCTACACAGAGTTTAATCTAAACAGGTAATGGACTCCAGCTCAGATATTCCCTGTATTCCATCGGCAGGTCCTGGAGATGGCAAACTGAAGCCTGCTTTTATAGTGTGCCAGCTCAGGGACCTGTTCCCAATTTGCAGATTTGGCCTGTTGCATTCTAAAAGATGTTTAATATACTCGATGCCTGTTTGTGTTAATGTTTACCATTGAAGTTCTTCATTATTTGATGTTATATTTGGCCATAGCGTTAAAATTCCATTGGACCGACTGAAATCTAGTGTCAAATCAAAGCCAAAGAATCATCTTTGTGATAGACTTTCAGCTCCCATCCAAACACTTTAGAAAACAAATCTCAATTGTAAGTGTTTGTAGCTTTTCTTCCTTTTGCCAGAGGAACAGCAAACACTTTATTTATGGGCTGTGTTTTTATATGCACAGCTCTGGAAGAGCTGAGCCTAAAGCCATGGACCAGCAGGGAAGCACAAGCTGCTCTGCCAGGAGGGCACAGCCCTGTCCCTGCCAGGCTCAGGAGGGAATGGGGATGGCTGAGAGCCCTCTGATCCCTTCTCCAGGCCCCAGCATTTGGGATACCAGCATTGCCTACAGTCCATCCCACCTAAACCCCACACCCTGGGGCACAGCTGATGGACTGCACAATTCTGCTGCCTGGAAACGTCCTGGGTTTGTTTGGGTCACAGCATCCCAGAATGGTTGGGTTGGAAGGGACCTTAAAGCCCATCCCATCCCATCCCATCCCATCCCATCCCATCCCATCCCATCCCATCCCATCCCATCCCATCCCATCCCTGCCATGGCAGGGACACCTCCCACTGTCCCAGATGCTCCAAGCCCCAATGTCCAGCCTGGCCTTGGGCACTGCCAGGGATCCAGGGGCAGCCCCAGCTGGGCCAAGGGCAGGATTTTTCCATGGGAAGTCAGTGATAAAGGATCAGGAATCAATCCCCACATGCCATGGGGAGTCACAGCCTTTGGGGATGCTGAGGACGCTGGGATCTCACAGAGTTGGAGCCTGCAAATCACACAGGGCTCACAAAGCCCCTGGCATGGCTCAGCAAGGCCACAGCAAACATAAAGAGAGGTTTGCCTAAGTCCAGATGTTCCTGAACTCAAAGGAAAATATGATGGCCTGGATTAAAAACTGGGAATCGAAATTTAAACATAAAGCTGGGAGGTTAGGTTTGAGGAACAGTCAGCAGATATTCTCTTGGGCAGTTAAAAGGGGAGCTCTGTGAAAAGCCCCTTCTGCAGCCCACCAAAAAACTACCCAAGTGGACAAGGATGTTTCAAACTGTGTCCCCTCTCCAGAATATTTCCTCCAAATTTTTAATCAAAATTAAGATACTTTGCATTTAAGTGAACTTTTTCTTTTTTTCGGGATGGTGTTTTTTGAATCTAATGATAATAAGTTAAATTTTGTAAATGTCATCTCAGTACATATTAACATTTCTTTTGACAGTATTAATTGGCATATTTTGATTAACAAAGAGTTCCCACTTTGTTCCAAACTGGATTTCTTTCTGAAATGGGAAAATTTGCCTGCAAAACTTTTCTCAGCTTTTGTTAAATGCTGAGAAACCAAGAAAAAAAGAACCACAGCATTATAGTGAAGTAGGAATTCTATACTCCCGATGTGTAAGCAGAGGATGAGGACAGAAGACTTCTTCAGTTCTAGCACACAGCCTTGGCCATCCCCAGCTGTGTGACCTTCTGTATCCTGGGCTGGACAGCCCATCTCCCACTTGACCCCAGAGCTGTTGCCTGCCTGATGCAGGCAAGAACCCTGTGCAGCTTTATGTGTAAGAGAAACATTTTTCTCCTTCCAGTAAAACAACTACTGGCCTTACAGGGGGTTGAAGCAACTTCCAGCTTAAGTCAATAAAATAAAAAAATCCCAGAATCCCAGAATCATTAAGGCTGAAAGAGACCTCCCAGACCATCAGGTCCAGCTTGTGCCCCATCCCCACCCTGTCCCCAGCCCAGAGCACTCAGTGCCACCTCCAGCCCTTCCTGGGACACCTCCAGGGATGGGCACTCCAAACCCCCCTGGGCAGCCCCTCCCAATCCCTGAGCCCCCTTTCCATGGGGAAATTCCTGCTGTGCCCACCCTGGGCCTGCCCTGGCCCAGCCTGAGGCCGTTCCCTCTGCTCCTGTCCCTGTTCCCTGGAGCACAGCCCGACCCCCCGGCTGTCCCCTCCTGGCAGGGGGGTCTAGGAGGGGCTGTGCTCTTCCCTGAGCCTCCTCTGAGGAACACTGAGGGGCTTGGATCTGAGCATTCCAACAGCTGGGACAGGCTCTTCTGTGTAAGTTGGATTCTTCCATTGGCTCCACTGAGCAACCCCAATTTTTATTAGCAGAGGTTCCCAATATCAGCACTTGCTGAGCTATCCCAAGTCATATCAGTGACAAATCTGGCCTCCAGACACATTTATCACATCTGCCACTTCCAAATAAAAGGGGCTCATTGCATCAATGAAATGGCATCAGAGGAAACTTAGAGCTGAGGCAATATGTTAAACATTAGCCACAATGCTCACAGGCCTAGGAAGGCCTGATAAGCCATGATTAAACTTAATTATGGATTATTTTATATTACCTACCTCCAAGCACTGTGGAAAATTGCTTCCTTTTAACTGCCTTGGCGGCTCCCTCTGACCATGCACATTCTGGGGGGATTTTCTCATGATTGATGTATTTGTTTACCGAGCTCCCTGCTCAAACACGGCGGATCCTCCCTTTAATCAGAGGTGTGAATACCTTAATAGTTGTCAGAGCCCACATTAACCTCTTGATTAAAAGACATCCTCACACTTACCATTAAAGAAATACATGAAACAAATTAAATTTGTATTCTCATTATAAACCCCACAAAGGGAAAATAATAATTTGGTGTTCATGTACTTGGCTCATTGGTATTTCATCAAGTTGTACCTTACAAGAGAAATGGGCTTTTTTTCCTATTTTTCTCCTTTTACCAATGAGAGGGAAGGGTTTTGGTGGGCTGGGTTCTATTTTTGCCTTTGCCTAAGGGCAAAAAGCTCCATGAACATCATTTTTCACTCAACTTCCTTAGCTTGCTTGTCTACACTGGCTATTACTCTTGTTGGCTACAGCAATATTACCAATAAAATAAACATGTCAAAATTCAGAAGCACAAACAAGTTCATCTGTGACACAAATTTTGCCTGGCAAATAATTCTCCTTGTTTCTGTAAGGGCTTCAATTTCTTGTGGATTCAAAGCAAATTCATCTTAAATTTGATGCCTCAGTCTTATTTTTCTTTCCCAATCTCATTAGGGTAAAAATAGCAAGGATATCCATATGATTAAAGACTTCATGTGCAAGAAAGCAATCTGGTCATAGTGCTCCTTAGCTTTATGTACTTCTTTCTATTTGACAACATTAATTTGCCATCTGTCAGCTCAGTTACAGAGTTTACTTGCTGCTTGCTTGGCGTTCACCTCCCCCTTTTTCGTTGTCAGCTGTTTTTAATAGTTTGGCCTCCTTGAGTGGGCCATTTATGCAGATTTGAAACAGGAGAAATCCTAAAAACTGACCATATGGGAACCCACTTTGTACTCCCCAGGCTGTCATAGCCATGCACAGACCTTCTCCCCTTTCTAGGCACCTCCAGCACCTCAAAAATCCAATTTTTCCATACCTCCAGAGCACCTTCCATCTGGGGGACTCTGGATCATCACACCACAGACACAAACAGATGCATTTTGCTCTCTTGGGCAGGTCAGCCAAATTGTACAAGATTTCCTGGGAGCTGCATTCAGCCCTGAGCATGCAACCAGATAAAAGGTAAAAACGGAGCACTTTTCCTTTTCTTGGAAAAGCTCTGAGTTTTGGGATAGGAGGTTTTGGAACAGAGCATCTGGGCCAAAGGACTGACATGGGAGGTGAGGTTAGCTGTCAGACTGACAGAATTCCATCAGCATGGGCTTTTTTTTTTTCCAGATCCCAAATATTTAAACCTCCAAAACTCATATATGAAGTTATGAGTTATTCTTCTGATTACAGGTACATCAGCTTATATATCTGAAATCCCACCTATTCATTTGAATATACAGGGGAAAAAAAAGTCCATTTTTTTCCATGTCATTTTTCTGCCAGTTGAAGAGATTCAGGATCCTCGTGGGCACTGAAGTGAAAAGCCAACATGAAGACTGATGATTGCCTCATTCTAAAGGAAGAGCAGAGCTGTGCACTGCCCAGGGCTCCGTGGCTCGTTTCTGATGGGGAGTGTAAGCACTGTAAGTGCTGCCCATTGCCTTCAGGGTGCCCCAAGCTCCTGCTTCTCTCTCTGACTTGGGAGAGGGGAACTGCATTTGGAAGGGTTTTCATGCTCAGAAGCAGTGAAATCACCTGCAAGGAAGTGAATGAAATGTTTTGTGTTAGCATGAGAATTCCTTAGTTTGCTTTGCTTCTGTCCCATTCCAGGAAAAAGTCACATTATCAGGGCTCCTGACTGGTTTGCACTGGGGATTTGCTGCCTTCTTTCCTGGTTGCCTTTCCAGAAACTAATTTTTTAATGATTAGAGAAAAAGGTAAAAGCTCAAAAGCTTTTCAACTGAAAAGCCAATAGGAGCTGTAGAACACTATCTCGGGTCTACAGAATTTAGACAGAAAGGACCAGGGTTTGCCTTCATACCCATGCAGGGAGGACACCAGGGGTGGGAGATGTTCGTCTGGGGGACCTTCACCTGCTTTGGGCCTCTTTGCTGAGATCAGCCCAGCAATCCAGAACAAGGGCTGGGCAAGGTCAGCAAGGTCCAGCTCAGAGGGCACCTGGAGCTCAGCTGAGAGTGTTTTTGCTGGTTTGGAATCAAACTCTGGGCAGAAAAACACTGTTTTTCTGTCCACTGTTGGGACAGATCCTGTCAAGGAATCCTGAAGAGAGCTGCAGGTGATGGGGACAAAAGGGTGACCCTGCCTGGGCCAGGCTGCTCAGTGGGACAGTCACTATCAGGAATTCAGGCACAAAGCTGACAACACTTTCTATCAGGACTGCTATTTCCAACAAAGGGAAGATGGAAAGGTTTCCCAGCTCTGATGGCATGAGCAGCCATGAGAAGATCACCCCAGAAAGGGAAGTCTGACTGAGCCAGAGCCAGAGCAACAAGTCCAGCCCCGCTGCCCCAGTGGGAGCCCAGCCAGATGTGTGCCTGCCTCTGGGGCTGGAGCAGCCCTCTAATTCATAACAGTCTCCAGGCTGCTCTCATTTATGTGGGGGCCAGTGCTCAGCTGGCTCAGACAGAGTTCAAAGGCTGCCCCAAGCAGCTCTGCAGGCGGGATGGCCACCGGCAGGGCCCAGGCCAGCACCTGGCACCATCCTCCCCATCCACCCATGGCTGTCTTGCACAAAGGGCTGGTGGGCACCTGGTGGCTCTAACAGGCTGCCAAAGGTCCATCCCACCTCCTCCAGGTACCTGCTCTGCTTTGCATCACCTCTCTGTAATGCACAGATAGGCCCACATTGATGCAGGGTGCAAAAATGCAGCCCCCAAAGACACCCCACCAGGGTGTGCTGGGGACAAAGCTCATCCCATACTGCCTGCCAAAAACACCTCTTAAACTTGGTACCAAAGGCAGCATTTCATATTTCTGAAATGTAATCCCTGCTCCAAACATCTCCAGTATCAGCACATGTTAGATTCAGGTATCCAAATATTTAAGAGTCTCTTTTAGGGCACTGTTGGCCAAACCCTGCCTTGCGTAGCCAATGTGCTACTATAGATAACAGAAGTTATAATAATGGCAAACAAGTCCATCAATGTTTTGACCCAAACAGAAATGCTGAGGATAAAAGAACATCAGCATGGTGGTGTTGGCAAAATGGGGCTGAAATGTTCAGTTTAAGGAAGCTGAGCCATTTTTATTTGTAATAAGGCCTGACAGCTTTCAGGACATGCTGTCTTTACAGAGGCTGGATTCATTCTAGAAGCTCATTCACTTGCACAAGGTTTAGTGAACCAACCAGACCTCCTCCTTCTCCTCTCTGGGAAGACTCATTAGCTGCAGGGAACTCAGTGTGAATGGGAGGGGTGTGCTGGGTAATTACACCAGCACCTCTAAAATAAATAATCAACCCACTGTTGATGTGACTGCAAACCTGGAATGGATCCTCATTTTGGGCTGGGAGAGGGTCTTCAGCAATACTCTGTAGAGTACAAAGGAAAAAAAAAAAAAGGAAATTAACTTTAAAAACAACCTTTTAATAGTACTGAGGTGTTGACAAAATCCTCAGGGAGTAAAGGAGCTCCGTCACACAGGATGGACTCTGCTTGGGAAGGGGCTGCTGGCATCTGCTTGGAGCTTTGCTGGGGACAGGAATTCACTGGCTGAGGGGCTGCTGCTGTCCCTTGTGCCTAGAGGAGATGCTGCAGGGGTGTATAAGCTGGTCCTGCCTGCGGCACTGACTTCCAAGTGCTCTGATCCCTTAAGCATCCATGGTCCAGTAAAGGATATCAGCAGTGTTCCACACTGGCACATCCTCTGTAACACCACAGGTGCCTCTGCTCCCCTCTGCAGCTGTGACCACCACCAGGGACAGCACAGGATGCCTTCCAGTCCCTCTCCCCACCTGGGCAAAAGCCACACCTCAAAGACTCACCTTGTTTTAATTACAGGGACAAATGAACTGCACTTACCCATATTTTGGTCATGCTCTGCTATTTCAACCTCCTAAAAGGGAAATGAAAACCCTCTAAGTAACTGAGTTTTACAGACCTTCCTGTCCTGAACTTGTGCTGCTGTCCTGGGTCACCTGCAGAGCAAAGTCCTGGTTGAGACTGCAGGAGAGGGACAGCAGAGTCCAGCACTGCTGCCATGCTCTGCTCCTCCCTGCCTGACTTCAGCCCCCTCCTCTCCCTCTCAGCCTTCCTTTCCTTAAACACTTTGAAGCTTCTTTTGCATCGTGGTCGGTTTTCAGATGCACCATAACAATGCACGTGCTGGGAATGCTGGGGTTAAGCATGGGAATGCAAGCATTGTGGAAATAACTTGGCTTTTGTTTTTCTTTTCCTTCCCCTTTTTTCCTTTCTATAAACCAACTTTTCCACTTCTCCAGTATGTTGGCACTTAGAGCTTGCTTGGCCTATTAATAGAAACAGGGACTGAAGGGGGTCAGAGAAATTATCTGTTTAGGGAAATAAACAGAGGCTGTTGCAAGCTCTCAGCCAGGATTCCAGCAGGTAATTCCATGTGCAAGGACCTGCACATCCAAGCATTCAGCTGTTGGGAACTCAGTGGCTGTGATTCATGACCCAGCTGTCACTGCCTTCATGCCCTGTGTCCTTTGTGGACGTTTTTGGGGAAAGATGTCAGATGCTGGTGAGTGCAGCTATCCAGGGACATCAAGTCATGGACACACAGAATGGTTTGGGCTGGAAGGGATCCTAAAGCTCATCCCATTCCACCCCAGCCATGGCAGGGACACCTCCCACTGCCCCAGGCTGCTCCATCCCCAATGTCCAGCCTGGCCTTGGGCACTGCCAGGGATCCAGGGGCAGCCACAGCTGCTCTGGGCACCCTGTGCCAGGGCCTGCCCACCCTCACAAGAGAGAATTTCTTCCCAATGTCACATCTAACCCTGCCCTCTGTCACTTAAAGGCATTCCCTGTGTCCTGTCCCTCCATCCCTTGTCCCAAGTCTGTCTCCAGCTCTCCTGGAACCCCTTTAGACACTGGAAGGGGCTCTGAGGTGTCCCCAGAGTCCTCCCTTCTCCAGGATGAGCAGTCCCAACTCTCCCCCCCTGGCTCCAGTTGCTCTTCAGTTTCTCACTCTTCATCAATGTCATGGGGACATCTTTATGCTGTTCCTGCAGTACTTTGGACACTGATGGCTGTTCCAAAACTCTTCTCAAAAGCAGAATAACACCAGGGCAGTTTCAGCTCCTTTTCTCTGGCCTGTTGCAAAGTGCCTGGGGAAGTGCTGTTGTAGGCAGATCATAATTAATAATTAGCATTATTTATAGTGGGGCCTGCAGAACAGAATTGAAAGTGTCATCAGATTTTACATCCAAAATATTGTCTCAGTCAGTCCTTTCTAATTCCCAGGCATTGCTGTGGGAAGATACAATTGCACATGTGAATACTTTCCCATGCCTCCTCTCCATGTGCCTATTTCCATGTGTAAAGCATCTGGGAATGCTCGTAGGGCCTCGTTGGAAATGCAGTGTGTGTGTGTAAATTGTTGCTTGTCTACATCTGTGTATCTAATTGCATGTGAAAATCACTACTTGAGTTGCATCAATGAAATACAACTTTTTGAAAATACGGCTTGCATGTGTTTCTCATTCATTTTAGTGAGGCACAAGATGATCCAGTTGAAAAACAGTAGCTAAGACCAGATGTTCTTCTGCTCCTACAGCGTGAGAGAAGCAGCTCAGCCTTAAGAAACTCAAAGCTGCTCAGCTTATGATACTTGCAGCATCATGGGAGAGAAAGATCATCTCCTCCAGTGGCCTCCCTTCCTGAGGACCCACTGCTAAGGGAAAATGGCAGGAGTTCACCTTTGCTGCCAGGGATTTAGAACCAAGCACCAAGGCTTCTTCAAGTGCTGATGAGCAATGGCTGGATGTGTGTTCTTTGGAGGCAACAAGGGGACACTCCTGGGGACACTGCTGGCCAGTTAAGACTGGACATATGGCAAAGGTTTAATAAAATATATGATGGGAAGGGTAACTTAAACAGCTTTGCCAAAATGTCATTTTAAAACTATGTGCCTAATTTCTAAACAATTGAGTTTTAAAGATTAAGTAACTCCTTGAATTTTTCCACAGCTCTGCTGCTACTTGGGTCATATTTCCAAATTCAATGTACCTCTTACTCCTCCACTTAAAACATTCACTTTTCATTTAGACCTGCAGGAAAAACAAAATCTGGATTACTTTCAAATTATTGGCCAAGCTCAAAGAGACATCCAGCCCTTTATGGGGTGCAGATAAAAGAGCTCAGAGTCCCTGCTCTGCCAGGAAAAATGTTCACTTTCTGTGAAATGCATTAAGAAATCAAATGAAGCGCTTATTAAACTTTTAGATGCAAGAATCTGAGAATTGGACAATGATGCATGCCTATGTCAGATGCTTGAGATGAGATGGAGCCTGTCATAAACTGCTGCTGGATGCATAAATGAAGCTCCCTGTGCCCTTCCCCAGCTGCAGGGTATTGAAGCAGGAGCTGCGGCTGAAAGCACTCTTTGTGAGGATCAGCTCCAAACCCTTCTCTTTATTTACCAGCTTGCTGAGACTGACAAAGTATTTGATATCTTGGAGCCTCGAGCCTGAGAGCCTGGCTTGTAGCCATAGCTCTCAGTGATTGTTCCTGCTTTGGCATTTATTTTTCAGTGCCCTGACCTGCACATGTCTTCCTGTCCTGTTGGCAAAGGACCTCAAGCAGAAGAATTTGCTCCACACTCTCTTCCCTTCCACCTCTTTCGAAACCCTCCAATAAACCCATTCTGGGTGCTGTCTTCCAGAACATATGAACCTAATCCTTCTCTTTTCAAAGCAGCATTGGATATTCCATGGCTATTCTGAGGGATTAATTATCCTTCTGATGAGAGGTGTTTGAGTTGGCAGAGGTGCTCCCTGCCCACTGCAGGTGTTGGAAGTGCAGCAGCACCTGAGGAAGTGATGACTGTTAAAGAGTTCTCCTTCTGCCCATCAGGTCTGAGGTCACCTTCACAGACACTGCCAGGCTGTACAGGTCATGTCTCTGCTTATCAACCCCATGGACTTCACTGCTGCTGCTGATAAACCCACGAGCATCTGGGGCTTGCAGAACCCACCCAGTTCCAGCAGCTGTTGAAATCTCTTCACTTCTCACTGCTAAACTTACTGCATTTGATCTGTAAATGGAGGCAGGACAGGATCTCAGTTTATAAATGTAAATATGTGAATGGGGCTGCTGCAAGTAAGGGTGGCTGTGACCCCAGGTTTACACCCGAAGATGCAGCAGAAATCTGCCAAATTCCCTGGGAGCTCAGTGAGAAAAGCAGTTTGTACTTTTGCCTTGTTTAGGCAAATACAAAACATGCACAGCTAAATGATAGTAAAAATAAATATCTATTTGTTTTGCTTTATAAATGACCATATTAAATAATGAGTAAAGGTTTATGTTCATATGGTTTGTCGAAAAACTAAGATGCATGGATGCCAGAGAGACCACTTACCCTGGAATATGCTGCTTAAGATACTCTTGCATTCTTCCTTTCTCCTGGCAAGGTCATATCCAGCTTAGTGATGAATTCTTTTCTAATTACAACTTAAACAGAGAATTTGAAATATTTGAAACCTTACCTGCACATTTGGGCATATATTTTTGCTCCTGTATTGACTTTTACATCACATACCAGCAGTGAGACTTTGAAGGAGTAAGATATTAACATATTAACAGGGATCTCAAACCCTAAAACATCCGAGGTCAGGCTGCTGCATTGACACCAAACTCCTTCATCTGTAGGGTGACTTGGGCTCCTCTCAGCCAGCTGGGCCCTGCAGGATCATTGGAGCTCCCAGGGGCTCCTTGGAGCCAACCTTGTCCTCACCTGGAGCACCCCAGTGTTCCCATGCTTTGCCATATATTTATTTTCCCATCTTAATGTGGCAGTTCAGATGATCTAAAATCATCTTTAAATGTCCTGGGACATTTTCCATTTGCTGTGAGTGACTCAGCAATCTCACAATGATGAGAAAAAATGCCTTGAAAGTCCATTTTCTCCAGATGCCCACCTGGCTGACTCCATCTCTCTACTGCTTCCAGTGATGGAATGAAATCCTGACAATGCCATGTACCTCAAAGCACTGAATTAATTCCTTTCAGAGCAATTTCCTAAGACTCAGCAGTCTTCAACCAAGTAGGCTCTGGCAGAATGGTGGTCAGAATCTCCCTCCACTCATTCAGAACATGTTATTGCTGGTGTGGGAAGCAGATCCAGCCGACCAGTACTGCCTGCTTCCAAAGAAAACACTCACTTTACTGTATCTGGTGTTTTGAAATGTATGAAAATAAATTATTTATTATCATGACTTTTGGGCTGAACCTGTTTATATGGGCTTGCATCTGTCTGATCTGAAGACTGAGTCACTGACTGACAGACACCCTCTTGGCTAGTCCCGTTACTTACATTATGTCCATTCTATTCCAACAGCTTAAATAAAAATAGCAAGTTTGAAACTTCTCTTCTGTTGGCATTTCTTCATAGAGACAGGGTGTTTCTTAAAGAAACATCAAATCACTCTTAAAGAGGTCAGATGTGCAGGGTGAAATGGCAGAATTAATGGTGAGACTCCCTGGCTGCAGCTTCCAGCCCAGCTTTAGCCCCCTCAGCTGCTGTGCTGGATGCCAAGAGAATGGCTGAGGAGGTTTGGACATTTAGAGCTTCCCACAAATATCAGTCAATGACAACTAAAAACCTGCTCCAGTCCAAAATCTGCTCCAGTCCAAAACCTGCAGCCCTTCTGCCCCTGCCAGCCACTTCCACATCTGGCAGCTGGGGCAAACCCAGAAGCAGTATTTCCACTGACACCAAGTTAATTCTTTTTCCTCCTTTTCACTTTGTACCCCCTCAGAGCAGTGAAGACTGAAGTGAGAGCTGCAGAGGAGCCCCTTAGAGAGGGAGCATGAGGGAGGGGTGGGACTGCAGCAGGGACTCCCATCCCTGTGGCAAGGATATCATACAGAACTGGGGAAATGTGACTCAGTAGAAATACAATTTCTTCATTCTCCCATCCAGCAAGGTGCCAGTATCTCTGGAAATTACAGGTCCTTACCTGGCCTGTCCTTTGGATGACTCTTTGCAGGGTATTGAGACCACAAAGGATTGGTCACACAAATTCAGCTGCAATACCCACCGGAGTGTCTGTCTGCCAGGCACCAAGACAAAACCAAACGACAGTCATGCCTTACTACTGATGGTTTGAATCCTTCAGCATTTTTCATTCTAAATACTCTGCTCAGGATCAGGAGCCCAAATATATCAGATGGGCAGTGAACACTGTGACTGGCCCTATATCCCAGAACTCCTAATTCAGTGAGTGGAGCCACTGCTGGGCTGGATGTACAGGTGATCAGCCAGGGCTTTTCCACCTAATACTCATCTCCATGTATCTGAGACAAGTGTCTGGTCACTATTTCTCCCAGCATTCACAAATTGTTTGTAAAGGAGAAGAAGCAATTCAGTGGAGTCTGGAATTGTGCAGCCGAGGAGAACGTGCAAAGATGAGGAGGATCCCACACCTTGGAGCCACAGGCAGGATCTCAGTGAGTACAACATTCTCCACTTGCTGTGCGCATGCAAGCGTGGAGGACCATGAGTAGGATGTGTGTTTGTGGTGGAGGAGGAATGCAAGCTATGCTCTGTGTGGATGGAATATGCCTGGTGCTGAAAGCTGTGGGATGGAAGAATGAATGCAGTTGTATTGCAAGAAGGAGGAATGCTTACAGTATTTTGTGTCCTCAAATGTGGATTAGCTTGGAAAGGGATGTAAGGTGGGAAAGACATATCCTGAACACCTGTTTCTACATCTGCATGGTTTTTAACTCATTTTGGAGACAGCGTGCCTTGCTCCTCACTCTGTCTTTGTTCTCCACTAGGGTCCTTTCCATCTCACACAAAAAGAATTCCTCCTCTCTTGGAAGTCACCTGTCTTTCCAAGAGTGCAGTGGTGTCCATGTGCATGTGTGAGGGCTGTGGAGGCTGGCACACATCTGCCTATGGAAGAAAGGAGAACTGGAGCAGCAGAATTCACCCACCCTGGAACCAAACTTCCTCCTGCTGCTGCTGCTCTGAGTGTGTGCCATGTCCTCTGACTTCCTTGGTGTTGGGTGGCTGCTTTCATGGGATCACACTGAATCCCAAACTGGGTCAGGCTGAGGGACCCCAGGGCTCAGCTGTGTCACCTCCTGCCCCAGCAGGGCCATCCCAGAGCCCAGGGCACAGCAGGGTGTGCTCACAGCTCTGCAATGTCCCCAGGCAGGGACACTGCACAGCCCCTGCACCATCTGCTCAGGGCTGGCACTGCCAGGGCAGCAGTTCTGCCTCCTGGGCAGGGGCAGCTCCTGGGCTCAGGCCCTGCCCGTGGCTCTGGGGCCATGGCTGGGCCTGGAGCAGAGCCTGGGGTGCCCTGAGCTGCACACAGGGACAGAGTGGGACACAGGGACAGAGTGGGGGACACAGGGACACACTGGGACAGACTGGGACACACTGGGGACACAGGGACACACTGGGACAGACTGGGACACACTGGGGACACAGAGACAGACTGGGACACAGGGACAGACTGGGGACACAGGGACACAGACTGGGACAGTCTGGGACATAGGGACAGACTGGGGGACACAGGGACACCCACACACCCAGGGACACACAGGCACCCCCAGGGCTGAGGCCGCTCTCTCTCCCTGGGCTCCTCTCCAGGCTGAGCAGCCCCAGCTCCCTCAGCCCTTCCTGGGCACTGAGCTGCTCCAGCCCTTGCTCAGCTCCAGGAGCTCCTGGCCCTGCTGTGCTGAGGATCCAGAGCTGGACACAGCAGCCAGAGGTGTCCCCAGGGCTGAGGTCTCTGACCTGCTGGGAATGTTCTTCCTGATGCCTCCAGGATCCCACTGGCTTTCCTTCCACAACTGAAGCTGCCATTGAAGTCAGTGGGAATTTGGCCAAGTTGAGGTACTCAGGATGGACTCTTTGGGGGGGTGCAGTTCTGGCAGCCACATTCCCAACTTCCCTCACAAATAAGAGATGTAATAAGTTTGCAAACAGTGCTATTCTTACTTCTGTCAGCAAAAGAAATTTAATTGATTTATCAAGAAGCCAGGGCTAAAAGTCTCTCCAGAGGCAATGGAAATATAAGCACTTTCATTGACCTCTGAAAACACATGATTTATGGGAATAACCACTTATTTACCTAAATTCCCACAAGCTGACCTGAAAAGATTAGCCCTTCATCTGCAGTGGCAGGGGACTCCACAGAGGTAAAGTCACTGAAGGAGAAAAAAGCAACAACAGAATAAAAAGAAAAAGTATTACTGAAAACCAGAAATGCACTGAAGGCATAGAAAGTAATTTTTCCTAAGCACTGTAACAGAATCTGGCTTGGCAGTGCTGTAGGGCTGTGGATGGACACAGACTTGTCTTCAAGTAAGTTTGGTTTGGCTGTTGGCAATTAGGAACTTGAAAGGAAATTTGGAAACACAGTAATAATAATTTCAGCTCGGAAATGCAACAACTCCCCAGACCTATAGCTACATTCCTGCTGTCTGTTCCCAGGGAACCTCCACACATTCCCCTCCACGGAGTGCTGGGCTGGATGAAGTCAAACTCCACTTTGGAAAGTAATTTTTACAGGATGGCTCCCACCCCTCAACGCTCTGCTGGGTATCTGGTTGCCAACTCTTCCTAATGGATCACAGAAACATTTAGGCTTCAAGATAAATTCTTGTACAAAAAGCTCTACGTTTCTGTCACAGTATTTCCAGCAAAATGACTGACAAACTCTCAAGATGTCCAATGGAATAATTTAATGCATTAGACTGGACACTCCATAGTGCCTCCCTTCTGGAAAGATCAAGAGTTTTGTTCATTAAGATTTGGCCCTGAGATTCAGAGGGTGCAAATGAGATGCACGCGCCTGCTTATCAGCCCCCACAGCAAATGCTAGTTCTTAAATGTTCCTTCAAAAAAGACTCAATGAAATTAACATTCCTCCTTGCAGTCCCAGCACAGCCAGCTCCTCTGAATTCAGTCAAGAAATATGAAGAAAATGAGCCATTTCAGATGTCAGATCCAAAATACATGCTACTCTGTGTGCAAAAAAAGCATTGGGAAAATAATATGGACCACCATCAGTTTGGATGTGCAATGTTTGAGCTGATCTGGGATCTTGTGTGATCTGGGAAGGGCAGAAATGTAAAGAGAAAGCCCAGCAATCATCAAAAGGAGATCAGAACAGAATCTGTAAATACATTCGTCTAGAGAGTAAAAAGTTGGTCAGACCATGCCCTGTGGTGTCTCTGAACCAGGACTGATGCTCTGTCATGCCCCAGAGTCTCATCTGAAGCCACTCTTTGATCTTCTCATGGGTTTTAAGTAAAGAAATTGTAGAGTCCATCAGGATCAGGCCACGAGAACCTGAAGCCAGATTTGGATCTGTCTCTGTGGGTTTGGCTCATTCCTAGGCAGAAGTGAAAATGTGCTTGGTGGTCTGATCCAAGACTCCAGCAAACAGGTGAGTTGGCTTTGTGCAAAACCACTGCATAATTCTGCATGATTGGCACCCTTCACTTAGAGAGGCCTGAGCTGCATTAGCCACCAATAAATGACACTGACAAGGGGTGGGGGAGATTTGGAATGGAGTTGGCTCTGTTCAGGGTGGAGGTTCTCTCATTTTCATGAACTCAAACCCACACTGGAATGGAAAGTAAAAGAATAAAATACCTACCAAACCCCTAACAGCAAGGAGAATGCCATTTGTCTTAAAAGAAACAAAAAAATCCCCCTTAATGTGATAATCTTACCATAACTAATTATTTCAATGAAAACAACACCAACCAAGAAGTATCCTGGAGTCAGAGGCATGAACTTCGAGCTGGTAGGTGAGTGGTAACATATCTTGTTTGGACAAGCCTGACAAAGATCTGCTGAGCAATATCCACCAGGGCCAGCAGTGCTTGGCTGCCTGCGCCGCGGTGCAGAGATGGGTGTGGATCACAGGGTCACTGCTCCTCCACGCACACCAGCCAAGCAAAATGAAGCATGGCCAAGCCCTCCTCAGCTGATGGCAAGAGGGAAATGCTGAAAAGTCCTAAAAATGGCTGCTATGCATGAACTGGGAGATGGTTGCAGTAACAATGACCTGGATCTGCATGTCCAGCCTCTCCCTCCTCTGCAATGGCCTCCATGCTGTGTTTTCACGTGTGCTGCAAAGTTATGTGTCCAGCCTACAGCTGTGCCAGGGATGTCTGCACCACAGACTGCAGAGGAACCTGGAGCTGTGAGTGACCTCACCAGGGCACCTCTGACCTCAGAACCTGCTTTGCATAACCAGTTTCTAACCTTATTTTTAATGCTGAAAGAGCATTGTCATTGTGACAGAGCTGAGGTGTCTGAGGCCAGGGAGCTGCTGATTTAAACACAGAACAAATCTGCCCCCAGAACTTGGGAAGTCCACAGCAGAGGATGTGGAGAGACAGAGCACAAAAAGATCAACTGGAGATTTGCACCACCTTAGGAAATTCTTCCTGTTATCAAATCCAACTATTAGCAGAATACAAGCAAAAAAGGGAGAACAGAAAATTACATCATTTCTTTCTGTTTTGAATGAGAGTTTTGTCTGACTGTCATCCTGAAACAGAGAATAAAACTGGATGCACCTGGAACATTTTAATATTTATTAGCTAGGCTATGGAAAGGAGTTTACTTATGCATAGAAATCTAGCCATGTTTTTGAGGGGCAAGTCCTATTTTAGTCATTTCACACACCAGACCTACAGTGAATGAGGTTTTGGCAGTAAAACAGATACCTATGATGTCACCCAGAGAACATTAATCCATTTGCAGACAAAGGTTAGATTACCAGGTCAGCATCAAATTTCTGGGACAAGACCATTTTCTAGGCTGTATTCTTCCTGCAAACCCACTGACAACAAAGTTGTGTAAAGCAACACATCATAATGGCCTTGTCCAGTGTCTGAGCAGGGACAAGAGAAGGACAGCCCACCCCTGCAAGATCTGCTTTGAATTGGGAAATGTAGATTCACTCAAAGGCCAGTAGATACCTTGTAAACCAGTTAAGAACATCCCTCCCTCAGAACATCCCTCCTCTACTTTTTAATGAGAAGAAACTCATTAAAAAGTAGAGGAATTAAGAAAACATAAAACCATAATCATCATGGTCCAGGACCAAGACAAGGTGATGGCTGAGGATGACTTCCAGTTGTACCTGAAGAAGTGAAGGGATAGTGTGTGGCACAGCTCAGTGATTATAACCAATTAATGCCATTAACATTCTTTTCAGTTCCTAGGTGTTGGTTTGATGCTAGGGATGACTCAAGAGGGAAATCTTAACATGTTATGAGGGTGGAATGCACTCAGAAGCTGAAGGAAGCTACAAAAAGGACTGATACTTCTCCCTTCCTAGCAGTGGCTGATGGCTGTTTTCAGTCCTGCTCTTTCTCTACTGCATCTTAGAAAATAGCTTTAAAATTCATCAGGTCTTGGACATCCAGCATGGCTACCTCTCCACCAAGTAGCCATTTATTTTATAAGGGGATTGAAATATTGTAAAACTGAATAAAATGCAGGTGTTTTCATTACAGACAAGTGAACTTTGTGTAAGCTCTACAAAGATGTGACTTCCAGATTAAAAGGACTTTGCACAGTGTGTTCTCCCCTGGAGGAGAGGTGGATTTTTGGATCAGCTTGGGCAGAATTTTCTTTTGTATTGTGCAGTCCTGAATTCTGCCCTCTGCTCTGTTTGCTCACCAGAGAAACACATGCAGTGAGACAGCTGGTGGCCATATTGACATCTGCCTGATTTTGTTAAGTTGGAAATTTGGCTGGGTAAGTTCAACACCAGATTGCCCAAACACAAATAAAATTTCCATGTAATGTCCGGAGCGTCCATGTTTGCTGAGAAGGATGGACTCTAATCCTGCATCATTCTGCTATTCAGATGACCAAGTCCAGGTTGCTGCCAAGGGATGTGGAGAGAAACCAAAGCAGGAGCATAAAACATGTGAAAAATAGATTTTTATTCTGGATTTTGGTAGGAAGGAATGAATTCCAAATACCTCTTGGAAAGCTTCCCCAGTGATCAAACCCAAAGCTTCCTGCCCATATAGGATTGGCCTACTTAAGGAAAGAGATTCTATGGAAAGCCTTACAACAAGGTTTAAAGACAATGAATGAAGTTCACCTGTGCCAGTTCACTGACCCCTGCCCCTGATTTGCACCAGTAAAAATTAGCAGATAGCCAAGGTAATACCGGTTAATTATTAAATATATCATCAGTGTAACCATGCCCTCTAGAGGACTAAGTTTACCTTCATAGAGACAAAACCAACCCCTGGGTCTGAACACTCTTAAAATATGGGAAAAAGGCATTTTGGATGTTTGCATTCCTTCCACATCTGAATCTAGACATGAATAATGATTTCCTCACTGGCACCATACCAAACATTCCCAAGATGGCACTGATAGGTGAGTTTTACCTTTTGTAGCCACCTGGTGTCTCTGCCAAACAATTCATTCAGCTAATCCCCATCCAGATATCAAAGGTGTGATCCAAGGTCTTAATCTCAACCAAACAGAAGGTCACTCGCATACATTTGACTCAATATGTTGAGTGTTAAATAAACAGCGTTCATGTTCTTACCTCCTGCTTTCCCCATATTCCTTTTCTTTTCTTTCTACATTCACATTCCCCAACTTTCCTTGGTCAGTGTGGTTTACATTCCCATATGGCTTGAGCTGCAAAAATGCATGTGAGCTCCTCGTGAGTGCAGTTTGTCTGTGGTGGCTGAGATGGCCCCAGTCAGATGGGGTGCTGGGGGCAGGACCAGTGGTGTCCATGGGGACATGGCTGCCCCACGGTCCTGAAGGAGCCACCAAATGCTTGAGGAGTTATTTTTTGGCCTAAAACGTCCACGTTTTGAGATTAGAACCCAGTACTGTTAGTGTGTGAACCACAAACAAGCAGCTGTGTGCCAGCTACTTTGGAAAACAAAATCTGGAAAGGAGCAGGGGAAAGGTAAAAAATATAACAGGAAGCCATAGAAAGAAAGCTCTTATCAGTCCAGTAGGCTTCTGGGCAGAAACAGCCCATGGAAGTAGGGCTGGAGTGTGGCTGCCATCCAGGCTGTTGAGGGAGAAGCACACAACAGGCAGGTCCTGCTCTTGCTCTCTGCCAGAGAATATTTTAACATAATTTCTGCGGCACCTTAGCTTAGCGCCCAAGGCAGGCTGCTCCCCATGTGTTTGAGGGAGAGAGATAATTGGAGTGCAGCTGCAACTCTGTGGTCACATTGAGTAAACCCAAAATAGTTGGGACGTAGGATTTTCAGAGGCTGTACCATCATCTTTGCTCTTCTCATTGAGCCATTGGGATGTAAGACACCAAATATGCTACAGCTGTCAGCTGGTGGTTTTCAAAGCCACTCTGGGGATGTTTTCTTTTTCTTCCTTTTTTAAATCCCACTTTACGGGATTCCTGTTCTTCCTGACTTTTCTCTCAGTACAAGAATATGTGTTTTTTCCCTTGGTTACTTTGACTCTGCTGACCTGGTTTCTTGCCTTCCTTTGGAAATGTTGAGGTGTGTCAGCAATGGAGAGGATGAATCAGTGAACATAGAGCAGGTCTGGGAAAACCACTGCAGAAAGGAGCATGTGGGGAGCAGACAGGATCAGGGAGCCTCTGGAAACAGCTCAGTGTTGCAGGGTTCTGTCATTTTTTCTTTTCTCCCCAAATTTTCATTAGCAGCTGGCATTGCTGCCCTAAGGAGATGCTGCCCTTTCTTTCAGTTCAAAAAGATCCTGTGCCCAGTTTAAACGATGACACTCACAACATTTCAGTAGCAGCTGAAGAACACCCAGTACATCACAAACTTTCAGGGCCTGTTGGGAAGGATGATTTGCTGGGAAGGAGCAGGTGTGGCCCTCAGAGAAGGCTCAGCAAGGAGGAACCCAGGTTTTAATTCCTTCCCAGAAACACCAAGAGCCTCATTTTGGGATCCTGCTCTGCCATTCATTGCTTGGTCACAGCCTACTGTGACCAAGTACCAATGGTACAGCCATTGGCTTCAGCAGCAATAAACACACCTGAGAAGCAGGCAGAGCTTTGGAGATGGTTCATGCAGACACCTTGGCCAAGTGAATTATGTGATATAAAGGGTATTGAACATTTGGCACACAAATATTGAATAAATGCAGAACAATGTAAGACAATGATCTAATTATTATTTTTTCAATTAAAATAGAGGATGTGACCTTTAGACATTGTCCCTACCAAAAGTTCTAGTAATTAGTAATATTCTAATATATTTGTTATTTTTTTTTTAAGCCTTTTCCGGAGAAGAAAGTGAATGAAGTATAATTTAGGTGAAAAACATTCCTCAGAATTAAACATCCTGTGTCTTTGCCCTGGAGCAGGAACGCACAGCATTCAAAGGACTTTGAGTCATCCCGATTTCAGCTGGATTAGTGATATCTCAGCCTAAGCTCAGCCACAAGGACCATGTAGCATCAGACTTTTCATTTTCACAGAGAGGAGCTGGTTCATGCTCAGATTTCCAAAATTCCATCCATTAAAGCAATCTCCCACACAGGTACCCTAAGCATTTGAAAAGTGCTGTATAAAATGCAGGTAGACTTATTGCAAACAAGGGTTTTTTCTCCTATAATCAATTGAGTCTGAATCAAATGAATGGGTGTATTGAAACCATGACTGAAAAACAAGGGTGTAAGAGTTACATAAATTGATAGTAGCTCTGCTAGAATTGAGTAGTATTCTAGACCTTTCTCTGAAAAGGGTAAATATTTTTTGAATTCTGAATGCTTGATACAGCTACAGTGACTGACATTCTGGTTTTAGTGCATCACTAAATCACATTATAAATGAAATTTAAAGGTAGTTAATAAAACAATTATGTCAAATGGGTGAAATGCAGGCTCACCCTTTGAGAATGTCATTCTTTGGTTTTGTAGTGTCCCTTAAAGGCTAATCTAAATGAAAATTAAATTAATTTCATGCTCACCACCTTTAAATTGCAGAAGTGAAAACCTTTCAGGACTTGCCAATTACTAAGGAAACTTCATAGCTGGATTATTCCCAAATTGCACACCCTTTATTTTAACCACTAAAGGCAAACACATGGTTTTGATGGGTCGTAAAAGAACAGGTTGCTTTTTCAGGATTGAAAGAAGCTGTAATTACTTCCCTTGTTTGGTGACTTCCTGATTTACTTAGGCTGTTATGGGTGATCCCATTCTGCTGAGGTAATTGGAGCTGCTGGAGTGCAGTCCATGACCTGAGGGAATGACCAGTGGCTTTTCAGCCTGGGTGACTTGCACCTAATGAGTGGAGCTGTGCTTCCCAGGAAACCAGGACACCATAACTGCCCTAAGTGCTCAGTGTGTGGACTTTAAAGGCTTATGTTTCACAGCCCAAGCAAATTATGCCTCTGATTTTCTGAAACCAAGCTAAGTCAGCTCCAGATACAGGGAAAATAAAGGAATTTTCTACAGGCAGGAATAAGAGAAATAGATCTCACCAGAGAGGTGAGCCTCAGATATTTCTGCAGGCAACCAAATGCTGCCACACTGACAAAAGGAGGTGACCAGCAGTTCTCAAATCAGCTCTTGTCTGTAACATGATATGTAATAAAGCATGATTTCAGTGAAGGGGTGCATGGTTGCAATGAGTGGGTTACTCCAGTAAGAACTGAACTACCTAAGAGCTAGAAACAAAATCCCCTAAGTTTTCAAAGGCCAGCACAGGCTGGGCAAGGGCATTGTGCCTGAGCCATCCTTGGAGGAGAGGAGTTGCATGCAGTTCTCCTTTCAAGGGGACCCCCTCAACTGGAGTCCCTTCCTTCCCAACAGGCAGCCAGCCACCAGGTCAGCAGTGCTCCCCCAAAAAGGCATTTTTGGCAGTGCCTTGTCTTAGCTGTAACTGCGGCTTGTTTTGTTTTTTGTACAGTTCTTCAGGTGTGTCATATTACCTTTCTGTTCAAAAGGACAAACTTGGACTTGTGTGCTGTCTGAAGTTGGGATATTGACACAAACCCGTGGTTCCTGATCCAGGGTACCCTGGATCTCAGTTGTGTTGGAATTCATGCTGTCTTGGTTTATTGCTGCTCGGAGCTCAGTGCTCCAAGTAAACTGATGGAAGAGGTAAAATCGGCCAACTCTGAGGATAAAAGTCCTGTGTCATGAATCACACTCAGCTTTCCCTGTATGAGCCTAGGATAGTCTGGTGGGTCTATCCAGTTTTGAAATCATGTCAGGAGTTTGAGTACACAACGGAGCTACAGTGAGATAAATATAATTTACACCATTATGTAAATTCAGTTTTCACCACTTTAGTCTGTTACTCAGAGAACAAAAGCTCACGTACTTCTTCTCCAGGGCGAAAAGCAATTGGCAAAGACCAAGGGGCCTGAGATGTTGGTGATAAATAACTAAATTAATCTCCCAGTAACTCAACCCCAGATTAGGGCTAGGTCACATATGAGGATGTGCATGTGCAAGGACAGCCCAAAATCTTGGTCTCCAAGACACTCAGAATCTATGAACTGATGTTGAAACACCAGCCAGGAAAGAGCTGCCCTATGAGATGTCTTCAAAGTGGCCAGAATTTGCTAATATTTAAACTAGTCAAATCTTACAGCATCCTAATTTCAGAAGTGTTTTCAAGAGACATCTTGAAAACTGCAAGGGACTGCAGACATTGACAGCTGAGATTCACTAACACCTGTTGGCACCAACAGAAGGTGTCACATACAGGATCCAGATGTCCTGCATGGCTGGGAAAGGCACAGAGAGCACAAAATCCTCCAGAAGCCACCACGGAGGGCAGTCCTTAGAGAGACAGGTGGCCAGTTCATCATGGCAAAGCCTCACTCCCTCATCTTTTCTCTCTCAAAGCTCAACTGAAACCCTTTTCAAGATATTAGAAAACCTGGACATTTCTTTAAAGCATCCTAAAAGTTGGAGCCTTCCCAACCAAGTCACTTTTCCTGTGTCTGGCACACAAACTGGATGCAAGATCATCTATTGTAACATCATCAAGCAGAGATGAAAATTAGTGATTGAGGAGAGGCTGCCTGATGTAGGGAGCTCCAGGAGCCTTTTTTCACCTGATCAGCTGAACAACATCACCATCAAGGACTTCAAGATGATCTGAAGAACAAACTCTTTTAATTCATTATGGATTCTGATATCCATAGAGAGGGAAGGAGAAACAGATCAACTGCTGATGATACTGAAATAACATTTCCAGAAGGCAGGAGTGAGAGCAGAAACTTGAGCCTGAGCCTGGGAGGGCACACACAGAGACACACAGTGAGGTGAGGGGGAAGACCTAGAAAAGGAATAATGCAGACTCAGATAATAAATTGTAGTTTGCACGGCTGTGCATCAGGGAAAAAGAATCCTATCTATTAATTGGGGCAGATCAGATTTCTTTGTGGGGAGTTAAAGGCATGTCCAGCTCCCTCCCTGTCCCCCCAGGACTGTCAGCACCACCTGACCCAACTCCTCCAGACCCCAAATTCAGCATGTGCCAGCACTGGAGGTGAGGCCAGGAGTGAAGATGCCACCCACAGCCTCCAGCTTTTGATAGCAGAAATCTGCACACCTGACACTGACCAGACTCTCAGAACTCATTGCCATCAAAGCTCCCAGCCTGGCCAAGAGCTGGGGAAGCAGAGCTGTCCTGGTCTCTGGGATGGACTGTGGGACACCAGGGCTGTCATTTCACCTGGAAACACCTCCCACCTCCCCTTCGCAAATCAAACAGCCTCGTGGCAAAGCAGTGTCCAAACAGAATCTGGGAAGGACTAAAACCTCAGTCCCATGTGGGTGAGTACAGTTATTTGGGTTGGAAAGATCATCAAGTCCAACTGTTGACCCAGCACTGCCAAACCCACCCCTAAACTATGATCCCAGGTGCCATATTTATACAGCTTTTAAATCCCTCCAGGGATGGTGACTCCATCATTGTCCTGGGCAGCCTGTGCCAGGGCTGGATAAGCCTTTAGGGGAAGAACTTTTCCCTCATATCCAGTCTAAACCTTTGCTGGTTTTAACTCCAGGCCATTTCCTTTTGTCCTGTCTCTTGTTCCCTGGGGCAGGTCCTGACCCCCACCTGGATGTCCCCTCCTGTCAGGGGCTGTGGAGAGTGAGAAGGTTCCCCCTGAGCCTATAGAGCCTGTAGTTGTCCCTTGCAGCCCTCCAGTTCTGTGACTCATGCCATCATGTTTCCGTAAGTTATTAACAACCTTAAGGGTGAGGTTTGGGATTATCTTGTTTGGTTGTTGTAGAATTAACAGCTGAATTTATCAGCTCCCAGGGTGAGACGTGTCAAAAGCTACTGGAAAATCCATTAGGTCAGCAGTTACCTGGGATCTCTGTGGCCTTCAGGGAGACAGCCATCACCAGCCAGAGCAGCTGGGACTCTGGCTGCGCCAAGGAGAGGCACAGCACTGTCCATGAATGACACAGCCTGAGCCCTCCAGAACAAACACAGGCTTGGGACAGAATCCTCCTCCATTTTACAAACCTCCCTGAAGGAACAGGCACCACTGGCAGCATCCCTGGGGGAGCTCCCAAGTGAGGGAACAGACGCTCTCTGCTTCCCTGCCCACTCCCCTCCAAAACGATCTGACATGCCCAGAAAGCAGAGTATGGGAGATGATGATTAATAGCTTTGTTTACTTTTTTCTGATCTGTTATAACAGGCAAGGAGATAACATTTGTTGAAATACAGATCTGTCATAAAAATAAACAACCAAAAATACAAGTAAAATAAAACAGTCTTCATGTTCTTAACTTTCCAGATGTAAGTTTCTGAGTTCCCACTTGGGTTGTTATTATTATTATTACTACTATTACAATAATAATAGGATTCCCAGTCATGGAGTGGGACCAGAACTCATATAGAAGCACAAGACTGGAGAGCAGAGGTGAGTGCAGCCAGCCAGGGGAGCAGATGTTGCCTCGCCTGCTTTTTTCAACATGCTGAGCTCTCATAACCACCACATCCACCAGGGACCTTCAGCAAGGCCAGGCAGGCTGGTGGTACTCCCACTGCACAGGGGGCTCCAAGTCTGCCTTTATTCTGCAGGCTCAGCCACACAGAAAGGAGGAGGAGGAGGCTCAGGAGTGCCCTTAAAGCTCTTTAGGGAATGTCCTATCCTTCTGTTGCTTCCCCTCCAAACATGGGCTTAACTGCAGGGTCTGGAGCCAGGCCCAGGTGGTTTCAGGGCTCAACTTTCCCCCAAACCTGGGTCAGTTTAGATTTTGGGATTTGGCCCCTGTTTGTCAATGAGAAGTGCTTGCTGCAGACTTTGGATCTGAATTCAACCCTTCCCAAACTTCTGTGGGAATGCTCTGACCCATCTCTATTTGTCTTGGGTAGGGGAGTCGCTGTGATGCTCTGCAGTGGAACTTTCCACTAGTAACAACACCAGAGACAAAGAGCTCATGCTCTGACCTTTACGAAACTATTCCTTAACAAAATTTACTCAAGTAAAGAATCTACAGTCCTCGTTGGTTTTACTCATTTAATTGATACGGACATAAAATATTTTGCGTTGTTTTAATAATAGTTTGGTTTTCTGCTATTTAAAAAAAAAAAGTTCATTTCTCCGAACATATTTTTAGCAAAAATATTTTGCTTGAACTTCTTTCCTCTGCCTTCAAAGGCTGCTGCACAGTTCTGGGGTGCTAAATACTAAACTCACATTCTATCACTCCATCTCCTCCCATTTGGATGGTAATCACAGGATCTTGATGCCAAACTCTGGAAGATATTTTTTCCAGCAGCAGCATCTGGCTTCTTGGCAGACCCCGCGAGCAGTTGTGTTGGCAGCAGTGGGAGCTGCCTGAGTCTGTCATGTGTTTAGGCTGCTGCAGAGCTGTCTGAACTGCCTTGTTGCCTTAGACACTGTGTTCTCCTGACTCCCATTCCACCCGATCCATCTGTACTCTGCTAGCGGAGCTCTGTCCATCCTGACGGGATCTCTGCAGAGCTGCTCTAATCAAGAATAATAACGGATGTTTGTGGAGCTCTCTTCAGCCCAGCAGAGCCCAGCTCCTGCTCCTGCAGACGGGAACTGCTCCGTGACCTCTGCAGAGGGATTGCTTTGTGCTCAATGGCAGGAGTCTCGCGCCAGCAGGAGACCCTCAAGGGCCAGGCCCTCTCCCAGTGCCCTGCTGCACACCAGGAACTCTCTGACTAATTTCTGTCACAGGGACACCAGTCCTGCAGCCTGCACACTGCCTCAGGCAGCCCCTTTGAGGAGCCCCTTTCTGCCCCTGGGTACCTCCAAGGCTGTGCTCTGGTGAGGGCACGGTGGGAGGGATCCTCACTCCTGCTGCACAGCCTGGCAGGGGAAAACCTGGAACCCGACTTCCTTGCATGCTGAAGATAGATTGTAAAATACAGAGGAGTAAAGAATGGATTTATTTCCTGCAATGCAAATTCTTAGACATAATTCTCATTTCTGGAAAAAGATGCATAGGAATAAAACCCCTCTGCTCAGCTGCATAAGCCCTGTTAAACCTGAATTTCTCTCTCAGTTGGATCCACTCAAAAACCCACCAGGGTGCTCATCCAGCTCTCCAGATTGTGAATAAGTCTTTGCCCTCCTGTTTCTGCTCCTTTAAGAAGCATATTTCTTTAGATAAGCACTTTTCTTCCACAGGCTCAACTTTATGGGAGGATGAAGAGTTTATTTTATGACATGGTTGTTAAGGATTCTGTTTAGCACCAGAAAGGCCCTGAATGGAAATGCTGAAGCTCAGAATTCTACCTGTGGCTCAAAATGGCTTTGATTTAAGAGACCACTATTTTGTTGAGGTTTTAACACTTATTCCAGATTACCAGCCTTGCTTAGTTCTAAGAACACAGGTCCAGAAAGGTGTAAATTGGTCCAGAAGTGAAGGGGTGAAGCTCTGTTCTAAACATATAAAACAGTAATAATAGTCATCATCATAATCATCATCATCATCATGATCTGTGCAGGATTTTCCACAAAAGCAAAAGAGAACCACGCTGCTCCAGCCCCAAAGCCAATTTCTATACAGAGGCATTTGAAAAGCTTCTTGTGGTTTGACACAGTGTAAAACAAAAGTTTGGACACACCTTGTTTATTTGTGAAGTCTGAACTGGGAATTAATTCTGTTTCCCGTGCTTTTATATTGACTTCTGCAGCTCTGGTATGGCTGAGGGATTTGTGTAACCCACTCCAAAAGATCACAATCATATAGAATTCAGGAACAAGTTTGTTCCTGTTTATTTACCAGTGGAATTCACCATCCCTAATTTCTCAGCACTTGCTGAGCTATGACAATATCCAGCCATGTAAATCTGGACATTTCAGAATGTCTGAATGAGAACCCTGACTCAGACTCACTTCCAGGCAGTTTTGCTGACATATGGATTCAGAGAGACCTGATCAGGTTTCAGACTTTTTCAGCTCTTTCTCTAAGATCAACACACATGCCAGACATTTTGTGATTCACTCATCACTAATAAACAATCATTTTACTCTTGCAAAACCTCATTCTCCTGCTGTTCCCAGCCCCTATCAGAAATGCTGCCTTAATAAACTCATGTGTTTCATTGGATTCACAGGAGTTCCTCCAGGGGTGATTTTGGATCAATATATTTAATTTGTTTTGTGGCACAGAGGAACATTCCTTCCTCATATATGCGGTTTACTTGTGTCTATGCATTCTGCAAAGGAGAACATAAGTCATTTAAGGAGCCAGCTTAGGAAATGTAAGGAACCACATTAAGAATTTAGGGAGATGGATTACTTGGAGGGATTCCTTTAAGACCCAATGGAAGATATTTTGCTGAAAACCTTTATGAAGAACTAGTCCATTAAGTATCTCAATGTATTCCCAGAAATTCCAGAAATGTTTAATCAGATATTTAGAATTTCCAATATTAACCAGAACCATTGCCAGTGGAAAGTTGGACTTCTAGCACAAGATTTCTGAGTTATTAAGACAGATTTGCTTGTTGTTAAAAGGTGTTACTTCCTGGAATTCTGCTATGGAAGGGCTGGAGAAGGAACAGCTCATGGCAGTTGTGGATTTTTAAAATATCCAGAAATTATAAGCAAATCTCAGGATGTACCCTTTGGTTTTGCTCAACAACAAAGAGGTGCCAAGATGAGGTTCTAAAAGGAACCTGAGACATCCATGTCATTCCCCCTGAGTCCAAATATTTCTGGTACATGTGTCTCCAAATGTCTGCTGGAAACTCCAGTTTGCACCTCAGCATTTGAAAGGTTTTCAGTGAGCACCTGGGACCAGTGTGATACCTCTGTTAAGAGCTGTGAGGGGCTGAACACTTTCCACTGCCTTTTTTCCATGAGAGTAAACTCTCTTGGGGGAATTGTGGGAATCCATAAAATCAGAGGGTTTTGGGAAAGCTGCAAAAGGCAGGCCTCAGAACAGCAGAACTGTGATTAGAGCTAAGCAGTAGCCATGAGATAGATCAGCAGAAAAATTATGTAAAAAGTAGAAAAGTAAGGACAAATACAACAATAGTCTGTGTATTAACACTTGTCTAGAATAACTCCCTAAGCTGCAGAAAAGTTTATCTAGCGAGATATTAGGAAGCTTTAAGCTTAATACTGGAGCTCTGTGCATTGTGTTTCAAGGCTCACAAGCAGGTATTGTATTTGAAAGAAGCAAGCATTGTTTTAACCAAAGGTACATGTGCTTATAGTGATTGGATAGAACTACTGTCAATGTACTTTTGCTTTGTGTGATTGGTCAAAAACCTTTTAAAGTAAGTTGTAACATTAAGTTCTTTGTCTGCTGCCTGGGATGTGAGCTGATGGCATCTTCCCATTGTCATCACTATGTAGTGAGACTGATGCTGGAAAATAAAACAGCTCAAGGCACATTCCCAGCAGTCCCATCCCATTCGTGATTTGTACACAGCCCCTGTCCAGTGATAAAAACCAAGGTCAGCTCTTCCCAAGAGCTGCTGAACCACGCTCAGGATCAGGTGTTTGGACAGGAAATGGCTTTTGCCATATGGGTCTGGCCTGGGCAGGACAAGGGCAGAGAATCCACTGGCTTTAATCAATAACCTCTTGTGCCTTCAATTGAACCAAGGTTTTGTGCCAATATCTGTGTATTTCCCAGCCTCAGAAAGTGCTCAGTGTCCCTTCACACAGCTGACACAGATTCAAAATAAACTTTGCTTACTCACCTGGGCAGGTTCCCTCTTCCATTCAGTCAGTGCTTCAGGTCACCATCAAGTCTCTGCAAAATGAGGGAAAAGGCTTTCTAAGAATCCCATCATCTTTTGAAGTGTGCCTGGATTATTCTGGCAGTGCAGTTTTCCATACTCCTGAAAGGCTCAGAGCAATAAATCAGCAAAAGTATGGGACAGGTGGGCATTTACCACCCAGAAATACAAGCAATGCACCTGATCTCTCTCTCCCTGTGGGCAGTCAGGGGGTTTTGTAGCTTTGCTGTGGAGAGGGACTGAGATCTCAAATAGATCCTGACTGAGGGATGAGACAAAGCCAAAAGGATGCTGGACAACAACAGGGCACAAGCAGACAGAGCACTGCAAGCCAGCATGCCTGCTCATCTGGGACAGGTTTCCAGCTCTGTCAAATCTTCTCCTACCTGCCAGTCACTCTGGGCCATCCCCAGGCCCAGGGCTGAACCCAACAGCTCTGCAGTGTGGGGCCACGGTGACAAACATGCAGCAAAAGGTGACATATGGCACTGATGCACAGAAGGCTCTTGTTCCCTGGAGGGGAAAGATCTGAGATCTGCAGCTTTTGCAGAAGCACATGGAAATCTATGTAGAAATAAAGAATTCTTTTAAAAAAATAATTTAGCTGAAAGTAGGAAGAAGTATTCTCACAGTAACCTGTTCATCAGCACTGGCTAATTTAGCATTAAATCCCATACTCTCCCTGGCACTGCTGCAGAGGAAGGTATTTCCTGAACAGCTTGCTTCAAGTTTCATTCATAGGTACTGTCTAAAATTAGGTCCACCACTTTCATTCAGGTCCAAATCCTTTGCCTAGTGCAACATATTTTAGAAACAGAAACTCAGCTGAATGTGCTCCACTCCCTGCCCTATTCCCCAGAGCTGGCAGAGGGCTGCAGTCCCACCAATGGATGCCCAGAGCTGGGCTGGCAGCGGGGGCTCTAAACCTGCGCCTAAATGCAAACTACCTGCTTTTGTAAACCTGGGGCTAAATGCAAACTACCTGCTTTTGTAAACCCCTGCCTAAGTACAAAGTACCTGGGTCATCCCAAACACCACAGAGAAACAAACCCTCCCTTTGACTCCGGATAAAGCCCATCCTGTGCTCTGGAGATGGAGATAAACAAATGCTTGGTGGCCAGAGTCTGCCCTGTGAGCTGGGCTCAGGTGCTGGAGCTCTGAAATGTGGCCAGAGGATGCTCCTCATCACTTTGATCTCGTGGAGCTGAGAGCCTCGAGGGGCACTGAACTGCACATCCCACACTGTCTCACCACAGAGGAGCTGCATTTCTGGTTGAGGCAAGCTGCAAAACCCCTGAGAGGGAAGGCGCCACACACCTACACCCTCACAGCACCTTGGATTTATTTTGACCCCAGCTCAGTAGCTTCATCCAGAGCCTTTGTGCTCAGAGTTGATTTTAATTTTGTAGTCTCTCTCAGGGGTCTGAGTGGCACCATGCCCTGGACGCTGTCCCCTTTCCAGGCCACCACAGGTAATCCTGATGGCTATGCCTACCTCATGTGAACTGGACACCCCAGTGCAGCCTCTGCAGGTCACCCCATCTCAGGTGGGACCTTCCCACCTGCCCCAACACAGAAAGGAAAAGCTCAAACCTGGATCCTTCAGAGCTGTCTTGGTGGACCCAGAGAGGGAAGCCCTCAAGCTCCTTTGGTGCTGGGCTTTAGCAGCTCCTGCACTGTGTCCCCAGTGTGGATGTAGGGTTGTGGAATCCAGCCACAGCAGGTGGGTGATGCGGGTGCCCCCAGGACCACAATAACAACACCAGAAAAGCAAAAAAAACCCAAAACCCTGGGGTGTTCCAAGCCCCCACCCAGGCCAGCTGGACCCTGGCTCAGGCAGCTGGCACTCACTGAGAGACAAACGTGCTCCGAGGCCAGACATGGCCACAGCAGCAGGAGGCACAAACTGCTGGCAAACAAACAGAAAACAGGCACTTTCTCTGGCAAAATCCAAGAGAGAGAGCAAGCTGCCCATTTTTAGCACTCGTTAATTGTTTTAAAATCCATCTGACAACAGCTGCTAAATAATTTAGCATTTTGACCCATATGTCTGAAGCAACAAATAACAATAAATAAAATGCTGCCTGGGAGGGGAATGGTGGCTGGGAGCTCCAGCATTCCAGGGAACACTCTGCACCACCCACAGCTCCTGGCAGGGCTCAGACAACACTGAGGGAAGGCCCTCCTTGATGCCAGGGCTGGAATCTCCTCCTCTGTCCCTTGTCACCAAAGAGAGGGACGGCCAGTCAGGTCAGCTGGTGAGGCTCTTCTGTGACCATGGAGATTGTCCTGCCTCCTGTGAGCACCTCCGAGGATGGCACTCCTGCCAGGGGACACGTTTCACCCATATGAGAGGAAGCCAAAATTACTGGTGCAGAGCAGAAGTTTAATTTCAACTGGACAAAGTAATTTGAGGTTTTTCGACCTGAATATCAGGTCAAAGCCCTCAATATCAACTCCAAAGCCCTGACATGTGGGACGTTCCTGGGGAAATCCCAGGGCCAGGACTCACAGAGCACACAAGGATAAGACGTAAGGAGCTGTTGCTGTTTTTACACTCAAGGCCTTCCAAACCACGGAGCTGGGAAGGTGCAGGCCGTGGCGGGGCCGGCCCCGGAGCCTCGCCGTGCGTCACACCAGGACTGCTGCCCTGGCTTTGTGTGGGCATTCCGGCACCAATTGGACACAGCCGAGCGTCTGCTTTGTGGGGAATGTGTTTCTCTTGCATTTAACTTGAGATTTGAAAAGCTTTTGCCTCCCTCCTCCCTTCCTCCTGGAGGCTCATGAATCACAGAGCCGCCAGACGAATGAGTCACCCAGCCAGTTCTTGGTCAAGCGTGCCAGTCTGGGAGGCTCTTCTGGGATCAAATGGGAGCGGGCCGGCTTTGTCGGTGACTGGCCATGTGTTGAGCCGCAGAAACTGCTCCTCGGGGTCATCCCCATCCTCTTTGTGAGCTGCTGCTGTCAGGTTGTAATTGCTCTTTTGTCAGGAAAACTTGTGAACGTCTGAAGGGAGGGCGGCTGGGGAGAGGCTGGGGCGTTGCTGAGGAAGGGCAGCCTCAGAGGCCTTCCCAGGACAGTGCTGCCAGCCGGGGCAATTGTTCTCCAGGGTCTCAGTTCATTGAGCTTGAACTTCCAAGCATGCCCGGCGCATCCTTGTGCCTGTGAACCAGCCCGGGGATGTGGCTCACAGCCCCGGGAGGGTCCCCCAGCCCTGGGAGGGTCCCAGCCACCCCTCAAAGGCTCCCCGGCACTGCAGGTGCCCCCAATGAAACCCGCAATTAAGGGCGCTCTGGTGGTGAGCACTGGGATAGACCACACACAGTTTAATAACTGGAAATATGGCCGGCTGAAAAACAGTTGCCTCAATTTATTCCAGAGTAGGAAACTTAAAATCTGCCAACAGTTTGTCAAAATCTCTTTTTTGTTGTTGTTCTTGTTTTCCTTTTTGAAAACAAAAAAAAAAAGAGAGAGAAAATAGCTGGGGTTCCAATTCTCCCATGTTAAAATACACAGCGGGGTCCTGTTCAGGCATTCAAAGAGAGTCTGATCTCCCTAGGAATCATCTGTTTCATTGTCCCTAAGACTCTGCTCCCCTTGGAAGCCAGTTGTGCCTTCTCCAGTATCTCCCATCTCTTCTGCCATAGGAACAACTACAGTGGGCAGGTGACACCTGGAGATATATAAAGAGGGATGAAGGAAATGGGAAGAGGCTACTTGCAACCAGATTTCCAAAAGTTGTTGGCAGTTTGAATTCCATCCTCAAACAATTTGGGATATGTGAAAATGTGGCCCTAACCCTTTCTTGCTTAACATCCACAGGCAATTATTCACCTCTCACTCACCACTCCAAACAAACCTTTAGAATGCAAATCCCCCCATCACCTGAAGCGCAGACCAAGCGAGATCTGCCTCACAACCCATTCCATTACAATCCTCTGCAAAGGAAGAGAAAACATTGAGAAAAAAAGGGTTGCAATGAAGTGATTTACCTTAAAATCTATTTATGTGAAGATGACAGGAGTTGGTGTCCTGTGGGGTGAGCCTGGCCTTGCTGTGTCTCTAAAACCACTTTGCTTGTGTTCTTCCCTGCTACATTACAGGAGCCACCTCAGGAGTCCCCTGGAAGATCCTGGATTTACACTCATCGATTATCTTCTCAAGTCTTTGGCTGTAGAGATTCAGGAATGTTCCAGAAAAGTTCCACCTTGATAAATTTCTGTCAGTTTCTAAAATGTCAGTGAAAATCTGCAGCTCCAGCCATGTTCTCTAAACTTGATTTTCTACGAAGGAACGTCTTGCTCCTTTTTTTCCTCCCCATTTACTTTAAACCACAAGGTCAAGGAAGGTTTGATAGCTCTGGGATTAAACATTTATGAAGATGGAACTCTGCACACCAGCCAAATAAAATTTGCTTTTAAATAAGGACTACTTACCTACACCAGGGAAACATTTTCGTGGTGCCTGCTCCTGTCTTGCTCTGAACTGCCCTTTTCAGTGTAAGTGATGTTTTATCATCATTTACACACACAAAACCATGGCAACAAGGAAACACTACAGTTGTATTAATAGGAATGTCTGCTTACTTTCTATTTACCTTTTGCTTGGGAAAAGGAAATAATCAGAGATTCAGCTGATATTGAGGAAAATCAGACTTAACAGTGCCTAACAGCGTATCTGCCTTGAAGTACCCTCCAGCCTTTCTTCAGGGACTTTTATGGAAGCCCATGGACACACACTGCACATTCCTGCTACCTTCCTTCCATACCATAGAAATGTCAAGAAAACAAAATCACAAAGTTGTGCAAAGATTTTCCCAAGGATCACAGCATTTCAACATTTTCAAGATCCTTTCAGTGATGTTTGCTTTCACAGCAAACATCTCAGCTTCTCATTAGGGTCTATACAGGAGCAGGGAAGGCTGCAAGAGCCAAGAGACATCAGCTCAGATTAAGACCCAACATTTAAGGCACTTTTGAAGAAAAACTCCCTTGTCTCATCTTCAGGCAACAATTTGAAAGATGTGCAGCTTCTGCAGCTTCTATTGACTGTAAAATTATCCCCAGCTCCATAAGGAGGAGGGTCTTGGTTGAATCCAAATTTACTGGCACTGATAGTTGGACAATATAATTTGTTTCCTCTCCTGTCTGCAGCTCTCCCCCGCAGCTGTTGTGTCCTCAGCTCCACGCAGGAATCCTTGGGAAGAGACACTGCCAGCCAATATACAAATATACAGATATAAAATTTAAAAAAATAATATTTTCATGTTCTAATGGGAAAACAATACATGGAAAAAACCCCAAATAATTGGTGAATGTCAAGAGGATCAAATATCCTATTCTTTAATTTTACTACTGAGCTTAGAGTGGCCAAAGCATCTCTGTAGCTTTGGACATGGAAGTAAAGCAAAATGATCTGCAGGAAAAAGAGACAGACAATATTTTGGAATTGAACTTATTGCATCTGGTGACTGATACACTGAGTTAACTGAGAGGAGGTGCATCATTATGAAATAAAAGTGCTCTCGCTGCCTGTGAACTGAAGCTCTTCAGGAGTAACAGAAGCACCTCCAGAACACTTTCCTGGATATTGAGATCAGACAGGGGATTTGCACTGCTTGCCTGGCACTGGATTCTCTTCTTTATTTACTCATTACTGAATCAGCCAGATGAAAGGATGACAAGTAGTTTTTACCAGTGTACACTTTTTTTCCTCCTGTGACCAATATTTTAGAAAGTACTCATGGCACAAACTTCGCCATCCAGCAGGTGATCATGTACATAATTTCTTGTGAATAGATTTTCGGATCCTTAGTCTTTGCATTTCTCCTAAGTCTTCATCTGACTGTGTGACTTTGATAAAGCTCAATAAAGCTGCCTAGCAGAATTCTTTAAAATATGCCAAAAACATGTTTTCCTTTCCTATTCCTTTTGTGGTTTTCTCTTCTGTTTCCTTTTTCTGTTTTATTTTTCAGATTGAGAAAAATAGGGCTGGATAGTTTTGATTAGAATTTTCTTGGCATTAAATACTGCAATTAAATAATCTCTTGGTGTCAATACACAAAGGGTAAAATCCTGGCTTCAGGGAAATTATACCTTTGATTGTGGTGAGACCAGTTGGTGGGTTTTTTTTAGTCCTTACAATCTCCCCTCACAGGGTGATTAATCATAAGAGGAGGAAATATCTGGCTGTATGCTTGTGAAGACCTATTAAAACATACACAACTTAGCAACTAAGTTTTGTTAAACATTTTTGTCCTTCTCTGAGTTACTTTATTATTCCCAACAAGATGTTAGGACCCAAGAAAAAGAAAGCTTTTCCCAAGAGGATGACTACTGCTTGAAAGCAGTCACCTGTATGTGTGTAAATTAATTGCATGAGGGATTATTTATTCTCTTGATGGTCTTTTCAGGTAATTGTTTTTAAAGATGATGCGGAAGGGACTGGAGCATCTCCATGCCCAGGAAAAGCTGAGGGAGCTGGAGAGGAGCCCCAGCTGAGAGGGAACCTGGTGTGGAAGGCTCCACACCTAGGTTTTATTTCTGAAACCTTTCAACAAGCTGCACTCTCATGCTGCCCAAACACAGTGTAAATGGAATAAAGAGATTTTTCTTGTCTTTTTGGGTTATAAGGTGTTCACTGTGAGGGTATGTGTGATACCTGGGACGTCCTGAGTTTTATTACGAGACAAAACCCCCCACACTTTTGAAGAAGATTTTATGACTATGGAAATCAGGGGGACAGAACAGAGAAGGAGCCAAAGTTGCTTAATGAAAAATTACAGTGGAAGTCTTATCCTAAATCAGCATCTCACAAACAGCTAAAAGGCAAAGAAGTGAAACCTGTCACTATTCCACCACCGCCCACATGAGCTCTCTGTGTGGGCCAGCTGTACTGTAACACTAGTGGCTCTTGAACATCCACAACCTCATTTGTAGCTGATAATTTGGTTTCCCTTGAGATCTTTGTTTTCTCAAGTTTCTCTGCTCAGTTCCTGAAGAGAAATCATGATCAAAAGCTGTCAGAACAGCGTGAGTGGTAGGAGCGTGGACACTGACATTCTGTGAGTGAGGGAACTGCTGCAGCCCCAGGTATGCTGCAGCCAGGGATGCACCCAGTGCTGCTCCTGCACTTCCCCCAGGTACTTGGGACTGGGAGAGTCTTGTGAAACCAGACACTTGTGCCTGTAAAAGCAGCTGCAATGGGCAAATGGTTTAAATTAAAGAGTGAGCCAATCCAAATTTCTCCCTGAGAAAAGGAAAGGGATGGAACGCAGCTATCTGAGAGCAGCTTCTGGCATTGCTGGGCTCCAAACAAAGCACTCACAGGTGCCCAAGGAAGGATCTGTGCACAGTGCTGACTTATCAAACCACATGATTTACAGGGATGTGGGCAGACACTTCTCCAGCCATCTCAAGTTTAACTGGGCTGGGCCCATCCCTTTTATCTTTTGAACAAGCTCTAGCTTCAAGTTTCACTTCTTACTAGATGTGGCTTACGCCCTGTGGAAAAAAGGACAGATCCTGTCTGTTCCTTGCTTGCTCATAGCCGGATTTGTAGTAAATCAGATGCTTCTGGCTCTGCTGGGATAGAGCCTGGTGCTGGAAATAGGTGTGGGAAGGAAGGAAGGACTGGGAGTTAAAAAGGGACTGAAAATATGGAAAGAGAAGGTTTCAAGGCAGAATTTCAGCCTCCAGTATCATGGCACAGGGATAGGAAGGGCACACATTCCCTAAAGAATTGTTTGGGCAGGTAACTTCAGATTTCAAACAAACTCATATTGGGCCAGTTCACAGGCATCAGTGCTTCCCAAACAAACTTGCCACATGCCTGTTCTCAACACCAGCCAAATGGGTGGGTGGGGACTGTTGGATGGCTCCTCTCAGGGCCAACCAGCAGCACTATAGGGTTTGAACTGTTATTGTCTCAGCTGCCCAGACCAAATTGTCCAGTCGATAATGATCCATCCAGTTTTTCTGCTGGTGTTCCCAACATGGCCTGGGATCTCCAGGCCAAGCTGTTTGTTTGTTTGTTATTCTCTATTCCTATGTAAATCCTTCCCAAGCCCTCAGCCAGAGGTTCTGGTCCTGCACAGAGGAGAGGAGCTTGTTGGTTTGGGAGCTTTATTGCATCTGAAAGGATAAAAGGAAAAGCAGAAAACATCCACTTCTGTCAACAACCCCCAGGAAAAGCACAACAGAGACCCACTCTGGGCACTGAGGAAACTCCTGTTCTCTGGTGTCATGCTGCTGCCTACAACTACAGTGAAAGTAAACATTTAATGGGGCAGCCCAATGATAATGTGACTTTTAAAGCACTTTCCTCCTGTGCCTTTGGCCTATGCCTGTATTTGTGTATAAACCAGTATACTTTCCACATTTGGCTTCTCTTGGTCTCCAGTCTGCTACTGGACTGATGTCTGACAGCCTCTGGTTGCCCTCCATTGACTCATCCCATGCTCCTTGGGCTGCTCAAAAACTGGGTGAGATACTATTTAAGTAATAACTAAATAACAAACATATAGAGAAATTGGGCTACAACCTCTTCTGCTTCTTTACTGGATTTTCACAGGGGTTCAAGTATTAATTTTTGAGCTGGCAGCAAAGCTGTGCTTGGTTTCCCAGACCCAGGAGTGGTGGTTGCACATTGTCCCCCCGTGGCTGGTATTGTGGAGATCAGATCTGTCACAGCCCATTGCTGGAGAATGGAACTTTTTAGCTCTCGTTGTCCAGGTCTGCTCTTCAGTGAGCCCATGTGCCAAGCTGTGTGGAATTTTGCACCAAATTCAGGATGTGGGGCCTCAGAGGTTTGGAGTGACCCAGAGGGAACAAGCCAGTCCTGGCATAAGAGTCACCATCTCACCCATTGCTTAATGGATTTCAGATTTGCTTTCTCAGGTATTCTATTAAAGAGGAAAAGATTCAGGATGCAGATTGGTGTTAGCCAGTGATATTCCCCACTCTCTTGCCATCCCTTTTTCTTGCTGTTGCTGTTTTGAAGCAGTGAATGAGAGTGGTTTGCAGATCTACCTTTGCTCATAAGCTGACACCTTAGCTCTGTTCTTTCCAGGGAAAATTAAATCCAGGGACTATTTCCCTGATATCTTTGGCTTGTCAGAGAAGGAGTTTCTGTTTTGATTTCTCTTTGCCAGGCCTGGAGCTGAGAGCAGTGTCTCTGACAGGGGTTTAGAGTGCTGGCTCTGACAGAAGCTGTGTCCCTGCTGCTGTGAGGACATAGCCAGAGCCTCACTGCTGAGCTGGGACTTGTTTAGCCCAAGGCTCCAACAGACTGAAATCAAACTGGCAACACCAGTGAGGATTCAAGGACAGAAAGAGGAATCTACTGAGTTAAAGCACGGGGGGCAGAATCTGCAGTGTGATGCTCACCTGTGCAATGGCTGGGTTAGTTATGGAAAATCTGACTGTTCAGCAAGAGGGAGGGACTTTCAAGATTTCAGTTTCAGAGACTGTGAAGAGAACTTCCAGACTGAAATCATCATTGCTGCTCATGCAGAATAACGGGACTTTCATTACTCAGTTTATTTTTAGAATAAAAAGATGCTTTCCTGTTTCCATCTTAGCAAAGCCACTGAGAAATTCTGCTTTTCCTGTGGAGTTCATCTTTCACAAAATCCTTATGGTAATATCTAAATATTCTTGTTATCTCCATGACTTCAAGAAGCCACAATTCACCCACAATTACTGCAGAAAGTACCTTCTTGTAGACTGGAATAGTTTTAAAGTCCCATCCTTAATCTCCCAAAGAGCAAAGCAAAAAATTAATTAAGTAAAACTGATAAATACTTTTCTAAATGATTTTAATATTGCTGTCGGGAAAGGGAGGGTGTTGGGCATGTTTAATAATAGTAGGTAAAGAAAATATTTTTGCTTCAAAGAATAATTTTTTACATATTGTGACCAATTGAAATGACATGGCAGGATTGGGGTGGATGCTTCAAAATCCTCAGCCTTGTCTGTGGCATCCCAACATCAGCAGCCCAACATCCACTCCTGGATCCACAACAGCAGTTTCACCTCATAAAGAGTATTTGTCTGTTGAGACTATCTGCTAGAAATTCATCACAATATTTAGACTGGATTCTGAAACAAAATTGAAATTCCCACAAAATACCGGGTTACCTATAATAACACTCCCTGTGCCAGTCAAAAAATACCCCTACATTAAAAATAAGTATTATTCAGATCACCTAAAGTACTGCTTAAGTACAAATCCAGGGGAGTTCCATTGAGGAAAAGTGAGGTTATATTCTGCTTTGGAAGAATTGATCTGTAGCAAGTATCCTGAGGTTTTTCTTTATTATCTCAATGTTTTTCCACTCATTATTTCCTTCTCTTTGAATGAACCAGAGTTGACAAATTGGCCTGGTGCTATCCAAGCCACATGCTGCTTGACTTCATGGCACTTGTGGTTTTAGGGGATTCATTGTTTGCAGAGAGAATCTCTTTTGCCGGGAAGATCAGACTTCTGATGCAATCCCATGAAACCCACAAACCACCTCCCTGTTCAGACCTTCAGGCCTGGGATAATTTTTCTCCTTCTGCTGAATTCTTGGCAAATGTGTCAGATCACAGGCCATGACTAGAATCCTGAAGAAATCTGAAAAATTTGTTTGGCAAAATCTCTAGAGGTTGTTCTGCTTAATCCTCAGATGGCTCATTTCAGGTCCCATGCTACTGTGGAAAATGGCTTTCCTCTTAATTGGTGTCCCCACCCATCTCACAGGGATACACTAGTGAGGAATGAAAATAGATGTGTGCCTGGAATATCTGAGAACTCCAAGAATAATTCTTACCACCTGTATCAAGCACATTCCTCTTCAGATCACTTAAAAGTCAAAGAAGCACCTAATTATCTTTCCAACATGCCAAGCTGAGTTTAAAACTCAACAAGTTTTGTATTGCCCACCAAGGCTGGCTCTAGATGATCCTCCCCAATTCATGTGGAACCCCACTGATTGCAAGGATGCCACTGCTTACTCAGGGGATCAAAGTGGTGTTTGTGTTGACATAGGAAATATGGGACAGGTTTTGGTGCTGAAATTGTGCAGCATTCCCCATGAACACCATCCCAGGGATGTGGATGGCAGTTCACCTCTGGATCTTAACCTGCAGTGGAGAAAAGGGATTTGCTTTGAGCTGGTGCCTCGAGTCAGCAGCCAGCACTGTGCAGACAGACAAGAGCTGGGATTTTCACACCATCATCTGTGTCCGCTGTGGACATTTTTGGGGAAAGGTGTCAGATACTGGTGAGTGCAGCCATCCAGGGACATTGAATCATGGACTCACAGAATGGTTTGGGCTGGAAGGAACCTTGGGGACCATCCCATTCCACCCCTGCCATGGCAGGGACACCTCCCACTGTCCCAGGCTGCTCCAGCCCCAGTGTCCAGCCTGGCCCTGGGCACTGCCAGGGATCCAGGGGCAGCCCCAGCTGCTCTGGGCACCCTGTGCCAGGGCCTGCCCACCCTCACAGCGAACAATTCCTGCCCAATATCCCATCTGTCCCTGCCCTCTGGCACTGGGAAGTCATTCCCTGGGTCCTGGTACTACCTGGCCATGTAAACAGTCCCTCTCCATCTCTTTATGGAATTGGTTTTTGTCTCTGCATGCACTGGTGGTTGTATTTTCATTCTTGTTATTCTGGTACTGAAGTTACTCATTTCTCTGCTCAGGTAGGAGAAATAAATCCAGCATTGTTTAAGGAACCAGCCCTATGCAACAGATACCAAATAACACATCCCAGAGTGTCCCCCCAGTGAACACTGCAAGCACAGGGTGCCCCTGCACCACCCTTGGAAAACATCACCACAGCAGCGAAAATGAAAACCTGCTTGGAAATCATTTGCCATATAGGAACCAGAAATCACAAAGATGGATCTATAGCATTTTAAGGAACAGCCAGACACTACATAAACCCTCCTCAAACCCCTGTTCTCCAATCCAAATTTTGATTCCCCAAGCTCTACCTAACGTGCACTGTAATAAACAGCACCAGGGGGAGGGTACAGTGAGCAAACACAGAATAATGACATGTGTGAAAAGCTGCTTCCCAGCATGGCATTGTTCCAGAGTTACATATGGAAATTAATATCCTAATTAATAAGGGGTCATGAAGCACTAAATATTGAGGGCAGGCAGAAATTGCTGGAGTGCTTCTATGGCACGAGACACTGGGGGCACAGAGATTGGCAAAGATGTGGTAGATGTACAAAAATATTTGGAAAATTTTTCTGTCTTTTCAGTCCAATCCTCTGTCTGAGGATTATATGCAAGTGTTTCACAGCACTCCAAGCCAATTTAGAACGATGTGATAAACCAACTACCAATTCTACTCTGTCTCTCCATGTACAGCATTCTCAGACGCTGATGGAGCAAAGAAACTAAAGGGAAATAAACTGATAAACATGCCAGAAAAAATTTTTGAGGGCTCATAATTCAGATTCAGTGAAAAAATGATTTTTCATCCCTATTTTCTACTTTCCACCAAGAGGTACAACATCCAGCAAGTGGGAACAATGTTGGTTGGGAAGCCCTGAGCCAGGTTAAAGCTGCCCTTCCACTGGGAACACAGCAAACAGGTTACTGGAGCCTTGAGTTTCTGATGTACCCCCATTCCAGCTGGTTTTCTACCTAAAAGGAACAATGTCAGTTTTTACTACAGGAAGATTTTGCCCAGACAACTCCAAAATGAAAGATGTAGCCACACTGTCTGGGGGGTTGTTTTTTGCTTGTTTGTTTTGGTGTTGAATTTTTCATAGACTGATCATGGAAAATGTTAATCTTAAAATATTTTCAGAAAAGGTAAAGTTATAATGGAGAAATCCTCTGGCTGCTCCTAAGAGTTAAACCAAGGAGCAAGAACTATCCTTCAACAGCAGCTCTGGTATCCACCCAAGAAAAATCCTATCAGACCAGCCAAAATCATGACTAAGAAGAGACTGAATTCACAAACATGTTATATGTGCAAATGTTAATCCCATGGTACAATCCATCTTCCAAACCCAGCTGTGCTTTGCCAGAGCCTCGGGGCAGGAAGGCTTTGGAGCAGTTGCCCACTCAAGGTTTCCACCCAACACTTGGCCACGGCAAAAACGACACATGACCAGGGCTGGGGAAGGAGATAAGAGGGAATGAGAGCTCCAGTGAGACATCCACTGCTTTTGTCATCTCTGGGAAGGACAGAGAGCTGTGCACAGCACAACTGCCAATGGCAAGGCAAAGGAATCAGAGCTGAAATCAAACAATGTTTGAATCACTGGTACCAAACCTGAAGCAAGGGAATGTCCTCAAAAGTGGGCAGGAAAGCTGGATTGGGATTCTGAGCTCTGTGCCTGCCCTCAATCGCTCCTTGTGGGCCTGGGAAAATATCAATTCAATGCCCTGGTGTTCAAGAGCCACACAGGGCTGGGATGGATCTCACATGAGGCACACAAGCTGCAAAATGCAGATTTTTGTCATGCTGGTGCAGCCAGCTCTGGGTGAGCTGGATTGATGCTACTTTCCCTCCTGCTCAATGGGGTCAAGGCACCAGGCTTATGGCAGCAGCTACTAAACCTCCCAGAACCTTCTCAGGACTAGTAAATGACACCAAATAAGCTTCATTTTATCTACACAATTTTCCATTTTCTTTAAAAGGTAAGCTGCTTCCTAGACAGACCCACAATAAAATCTTTGAAGCCCCTTCTCATGCCAGTGGCTCCATCCCCTTTAGTGATTCCCAGCCCTGAGCTCTCTGCAGCCTGTCCCAAACCTCAGCAGTCTCCTGCCAGGTGACAGGGATCTGTGGCTAGCTGAGTGTCTCCCCTCTGTCTCAGAGCCCTTCAGAAGGGAAAGGCTGCTGGAAGTTTGCATTTCAGGAAGAGACTGGATGCATTTATGGGAAAGAAACCCCTGGAAGGGCTGGGGCACAGGCAAGGAGAGACTGCAGCTGCAGGGGAAGAGCACAGGAGGAACAGATGTGTCTCAGCTCTCCTCTTCACACCTTCCTGGAGTTCAGCTTTGGACAGAGGACCTTTGGGCTGAGGAAATGTTCTCTTTATTTGAAGAATAAGGAGAAAGAACATGTTCTTGTCTTCTCAGCTACTTAAGAGAACTGGGCAGGAGAACCTGGTCCCCTGGTGCCAGGCAGGTGCTGGTGCCTGCTGTCACCAAAGGCTGGGTGGAGCTTTCCCATAGGTCTGTCCAGCTGAAGGAAAATGGTGATGATGCAAAAATAGGATGTGAAAGCAAAAGAGAGAAACAACAGCCCTGGACAACACAAGCAGATGTTGCAATAAAGTATGCCAGATGATGTTGCCTCCACTCCAGGACAAAATTGTCCCTTTAAAACAGGTGGGGTTTTTTTAAGAAAAAAAACTTTAAAAGCTCACTGAGCTCACACAACATCACACAGTAAAATGTCCTGTTCAATACTATTTGACTCTACTATTTTGGAAGAAAGTCTGGTTTAAACTTTAAACTTCTGGAAAAGTTGGCACATGTCATTACAATACATTGCATGCTGGATGCTTGACCCAGTGACAGGTGAACTGCAGAAGAATGGAGTTATATGTTGGGTTTTTATTCCAGAAATAAGGCGAAAACCATGGGGATGTCAAATTAATGAGAATTTTGACCCTTCCTGGGGTCTCTGGTCTTGGTTTCACGATTGTTGCTAAAAGGGGGGTCTCAGATCCAAGTTTTTTACAAGGGTAGCTGACCAACCAATACCTAAAACTTGGACAGAACCCTCCCAGAAGACTTCACCAAGCCCCTCACAACCCACAAGAATAGTGCAAATCACCTACAGAATGCTTTAAACAAAATATAAAGAATATGAAATCAGAAGCAGGGGATTTTAATATTTCAATCAACAAACTAAGTCTTAATATTAAACTGAAAACCATTACAAAGAGAATAATTCGGAGAGAGGTTGTTTATAACATTTCATGAGGATGGAATAGACTTCAGAGAGGTGTGAATTTGTGTAGAATCACTGGATGGTTTGGGTTGGAAGAGACCTTGGGGATCATCCCATCCCACCCCTGCCATGGCAGGGACACCTCCCACCATCCCAGTGTCCAGCCTGGCCTTGGGCACTGCCAGGGATCCAGGGGCAGCCCCAGCTGCTCTGGGCACCCTGTGCCAGGGCCTGCCCACCCTCCCAGGGAACAATTCCTCATTCCCAATATCCCATCCATCCCTGCCCCTGGCACTGCAAGCCATTCCCTGTGTCCTGGCACTCCATATTTACTTGTTAGCAAGTAGCTTCTCTCCATCTGTTTTGTTGGATATGAGACACAAAAATCTCCCCTCTTGCTGAGGGTTCATCAGATCCAGTCTCTCACACAAAACTCCAGGTTTTTGTGGCTCCACGAGCTGAACTTCCATCCTCATGGACCTGGAACCCCTTCCTGGGTCCAGGGCTGCACACTCCTGAGCTGGAAGAGACCTTCTTGTTGCTTTTTTATATTTCTTTTATTAAACTTACTTTGGGGCCTCTGCTGAGGTGCCAGGGGTGACAGAGAAAGCAGCAAGTAAGGAGAAAGAGCCACTGGCAGCAGGCAGTGGATGTTGTGCAAGAGATCTCAGAGTTGGAGATGGTTTGCAGCACAGACACCAAGCACTCTGTAAAACGTTTCAGATCTCCTGAGCACAGCTCCAATAGGCTTTGAAGTGTTGACATCACATAAAATAAAATGCATTGCTGGCCAAGTTATCCCATTGGTTTTCCCCCCTCTCCTCACTTTGATGGCTTCTACAAAGCATTTTATATGGTTGAATAAATTTGAATAACTCTTTACAAGTAAATCAAACCAAAATGATTTAAAAAAAAATATTGGATGCTAGCTACCAGGCTCTCTCAAAAAAATCCCTTGTGTTTCCAAATACTCAGAGTACAAGATGGTGTGATACAGCCTGGTGGGTAAACAGCCCTGGAGATGAACCTCTCCAAGGCACTGAGGTTTTTCAGCCTCAGACAATCACTGCTTCCCAAATTAAGGATTAGCTTTGTGATTAATTGACATCTATCAAAAAATCAATTATCTTGCCTCTCGCATTCTGTCTTTTGGTGCAAGTGGTTGTGTGAGCTTTTCAAAAATAAAATTTACAAATTAAGATTAATTTCTAACGGGATCCTTGGCCAGATCTCCCTCTCTGTTGCAGCAGATGGACTTTTGTGTGAAATATTTTTCCTTAGTTGCTATAGAAACATGCCAACATATTTCTGCTTAAGTGATTTGCTGGAGAACTGTTTGTTGTGTTGCCCAATGCTGACAGGAGTGAATCATTTTTAGTCTTCAGTCAAGGCTGATTAAAACCTGGTCTCTGGGTGTCTAACTGCTGCAGACTGCTGCTTACAGGGGGGACATCCTGCTAAAGTCATTATGGCTGGGACATTTGCAGCATGCCTTGAAGTAAACGAGGCAGGTGGAATGTTAAAGCTACAAAAATGACTAAAAGCTGAGAAAAACTCAAGGCTGAAACACAACTGGATGTAAAAAAAAAGGCAGAAAATTTATGATGACCTTTACAAAGGTGATTTATAGGATAATTGATTCTAGAAGCCAGTTATGATGGAAACAATTCCCAAATGACATTTTCATGTGAAAGGACAGGTCATGTGCCTTCCAAAAGGTGTTTGAAGGAATGAACCAAGTCCTGCCATGTCAGGCACTGCAAGGACCCTGCCCACAGCCAAGAGCAGCAGGTCTGGCCCCATGCAAGTCCCACACCACAAACACAGCTCAGGGCATCCCACCAGTGTTGTTTTCTACTAAATCAGGGCTGAAATGCTTTGCAGTTCAGACCCCAGTGAACCCAACCTCATCAGCAGCAAACTGAAGATGCTGGAGGCAGAGAATCCCAGACTGGTTTGGGTTGGAAGGGACCTCAAAGCCCCTCCAATTCCACCCCAGCCATGGCAGGGACACCTCCCACTGTCCCAGGCTGCTCCAGCCCCAGTGTCCAGCCTGGCCTTGGGCACTGCCAGGGATGCAGGGGCAGCCCCAGCTGCTCTGGGCACCCTGTGCCAGGGCCTGCCCACCCTCACAGGGATGGATTCCTTATGGGACAGTCAGCATGCAGGAGTGGGACTGATCCAAGCAATTCCTCTCTGTGAGTCTGTGTTCCAGACAGGGGAGGTGCAGCCTCAGAAATTGAAATTGAAAACCATTGTCCCTCAGTTTCTCAGGAGCTGGTGCTGAGGGTTATTTCGCCAGTTCTCCCCCAGCCCTGCTTTGCCTCAGTTCTACCCCTGTAAAGCTCAGCAGAGGACACTATTCACCGGCCACTGCTGTGGGACCTACTCCTAAATCTTCCTGTGAGAAGGAAATGATCACACAGCGGTTGGAGGCTCACAACATCTCAGAAGGTGTGTGGAAAAAAGCAAGCCCTGAGATTATACAGAGGAAGCAATCCCCACTTCCTTCAGAAGCCAAACTGAGATGCAGCCATGTTATTAAATTGCTTCATAAACTTAAATATAAATTTCCCTGTTTTGACAATAATCTGATATGTAATTGAATGTTTAAAATATGTTTCTTAATGAACTTCCCCGCAGAGCTGGCTGCCTTTTGTGGGCTACTAAGAGATCTGCTTCTCGGGGTTAGCTCTGAGCCCTGCGCTGCTGAGCCCTCAGAGTTGTTTATAACAGCCTCTTTAACTGGCAATTTCTCCCTGCTTTAACATTTTCCTCATTTCTGTCCCTATTTTTGAAGCACACTCCCACAGTGGCAGCTCTCCAACTCCTCTTACCTCCAAGAGAAGGCAGGCTACCAGCTACCTTTATAGTTGCAGCCAATTTTTCTGCTTGGACAGCTTACAGGGGATCTTAGTTGATGGAATAGTTGATTCTCTGCCCATGGCAAGCGTATGAGTCATCCCTCCAAAAAATATAACCTTGCTGTCCCTCTCGAGACATGGAGAGGCCTGAGGGGCCAAGAGGCTCTCTGGATACAGCTGAGGTTGTAATGTTGTTTCTGTAATGCCCAAGGTTTGTATGATTTAAAGGTGGCTTACAGGAAATGGAGGACCAGGGCAGTCCACCCAGAAGGTGATTTGGTTCTTGGTTCCATGAAGGTACTAACAGGATACTCTGGAGGAACACATGCAGAAGAGGCAAACACCGCTCTCATCCAGGCTCCTTCACTGCCCAGCTTCAAGCCTTCGAGGATTTTCATCGTGTGGTGCTCCCATGTCTCCCAGCACCTGCAAACTCAAACCTCCACCCTCTGTGCCAGTTGGGAAATTGGCATTTCTATGCCTGAGGCATAAGGATCTGCAGCAGAAGACGATCTCTTACAAAGAAAAGTTCAGATGTTTCCCCCCCTGCCTTGCTGAGCCTGCACATCTAGAAGAGGACACAATTCAGCCTTGGCAGTTCAAGTACCCTTTGATGGGGAAGAGGCAAGTTTGGAGACATTTATTAAATCGATTCTTCAGGCACCTCTAAAATAGTAACAGTAAAGAAGGCAAAATTCCCTCCCAGTCCTCATATATCTCTGTAGTTGTGGAGCATGAACTTTTCTGGAGGCTCCAGTCCTGGAAAGTGTGATGCCTGTTAATTTGGACAGGTAGATTGTCCCATTGAACTCCATCAGATGTCCTGCAGATTGATGGAAAACATTGCTTTGCTTTCTTTGGCATTGGGTGACAGATTGAAGCATTCTTCAAGAATTATAAAACAAAAAAAAAATGTTGGCTGAATGTCCTAAAGAAATGAGCTTCAAATGTTCATCCTCATGAAAGACACCCCCTCTGTCAGAGATAGGAACTGGGCAGGCCCTTGGGTCCCCTCCAGGGTGGGATCCTCCTGCTCTTGGGTTCCTTGGTTTGCCACAGATCACTGTGCCCCTCCCGTGAGCTCCAGAGAGCTCTTGCAGTCATCAAAGCCTGGCTCTGTTCTGCTCTTTGCCTTCCAGATGGAGACATGGATGAGAAAAGACACATAAGGGGTAGGCACAAAGCAACAAGCTCCAAATTTCCCATGAATTTAACAGCAGAGCACTTGGAAGGGCAACAGTGCTCCTGTCACAGGAACTCAAAGCGTGGATCAAATACCAAACAGAAATGTTTGGTGAAAGCTCTGAGGTTTCCCCTGCCATAGGACATGGAAGATTTTGGGAAGTGAAGTTCTTCTACTTGATTCTTTTACCCTTTCTTCATGGAAAAGGTGGTCAGGCTTTGGAAGGGAGGTGTTGGAGTCCCCGTGCCAAGGCCTTAGGATTCACTACCCAAAGACTTGTTTCAGTGCTGGGAAGCCTCCAAAGGAAGGATATCTTTTCCATTATCTCAGAAATCCTTTGCCCACTCTGTTAGGTTCTTCTGCATTGACCAAATCTCATCCTCCCTGCTGATTACTCCCTCTCATAATTATAGCAAGTCCTTCAACAAGCACCCCCTGCATGAAAATTAATTTTTGCCATAACCATAATTCCAGATCAACTGTCCATCATATCAGCTTATTTAGCCTCAGAGTTAATATTATTTTATAGTGCACTTGAAGCAACCCTAGTACCCCCTTGATTTGATTCTTGGGTTCTGTGGAAGCCACCAACCTCTGTTTCCCTGCCAAGAGAATGCCAACTCCTTACACACAAGGTCTCTGGAAAGCAGCTGTGACTGTTCCTCCTCCAGGAATATTTTTGACAGGGCAGAGAGGAAGCACACTTCGAGGCTGACTTGGCTTTTCCCCATGAACACACAAGTCAGAATTTTTCAAGACAAGAGAATACCATCTTTTTCCATGTTTATGCCTATCGTGGTAACATTTAGCTGTGAAAATGGCAGAGGAAATTTAATTTGAGAGAAATCCATAAACAAGAATTACCTTATCCAGGGCAGGACTCCGTAAGTTCTGAAGTGTTTTGGAGGTAATGTGGCGCCTGTTTCCACCTGTAGCTTCTGGAAGGGTCAGTGTGGGTGTGAGAATGCTGCCCCTGCCCTCAGCCCCTCTGAGGGGTCTCTGGGCTGAGCACCAGGGGTTTCCAGCGAGCAGCAGAAGGGAATCCTCCCTTTGGCTTGGGTGGGAGGCTCTGCTACAAATACAAATACTGGTTGTTGCTGTTTTCAGAGCTACAGAGATGAAGAGGAACAGAGAGATTTTGGAGCTTGGCAGCAGAGACCCAAGGCTGTAACTCTGGACTGGGAGCTGTGTGCAGGACCTGCTTCCTGACAGTCACAGCTGCTGCTGCCAAATGGTTCTTAGAGTAAACTCTCTGTGCAACTGCAGCAGACTGCACTGCTGAGTAGCACCAAACCTCAGAAACTGCAGGGATGCTCTATCCAGGGTTTTCTGTTTGTCCCTTGGAAGTAGGACCAGTGACAAACTGCATATAGTAGAGTAAAAAGATATTTTAAAAAATGATATTTTCAAAATGCTGCTGAGAATTGATGATACTCTTTAAAGTGCCAGCTTGTTCAGGGTCACGTGAACTGTGCCGTGCTGCCTCATGCCCAAGCTCCATGTGGGCAGTAGATTATAAGGAAAAAACCTGTAGTGTGGTAGTGATGATGGCCCAGGAACCCACAGGCTGGGAGAGGGACACCAGTGACCCTGTGCAGAGCTGGCAGCCTGTCCTGCTGCCCCAGGCTGGCACAGAGATGTGCCCCCAAGCTGGCACACAGCTGTGCCCCCAGGCTCAGGCTGGCACACAGATGCGCCCTGGGGCTGTGACACAGATGTGCCCCCAGGCTGTGACACAGATGTGCCCTGGGGCTCAGGCTGGCACACAGATGTGCAGCCCAGGGCTCCCCTGCTGATTTGGATGCATTCAGTGCAGGTTCCCACTACATTTGACATATGTCACCAAAATGAACATCTGACAGCCATGGCAGGAACTGCAAACATTGGTTTCTCCCCTTCCCCCTCCTCTTCCCGATTTGTGAATTCATTTTGATTGGGCTTATGTTGCTCTTAGGTTTTATTTTCTATTCACTCAGATACTCATTAAAGGCATATTTGAGTTTAACACATGAATGTTCACACGACAAATGCAACATGAGATGCAACACCAGGTTGCATCAAAGCTGCTGCCAGACTCTGACACAGAGACAAACAATCCAGACAGAATTCATCCAGAGCTTTCCCAACACAGCCATGTACGTACATGCAATTACATTGTGTGAAAGCAAAACCCACAAATTTTATTTTAAGCTTTTCTCCAGCCAACACACCTTCTGTTATTAGTCTAATTTTCCTGGATCCCTCTAGGGAAGACAGTCTACTTTTTTCCCAGTGCTTTCTCCCAATTCTCCTGATTCTAACAATTACACTTTATCCAGCCTGGGAGAAACGAGCCCTCATTTGCATTAATCATTAGTAACCAACATGTGCAGAATTCCAAACGTGGTGTGAATCCTGTTGGAAAAATAATTCCCAGGGAGACATAGAAATGTGCTTTTGTTCACCATGTGCTCACACAGCATGAGCAGGACGGGTCCCTGGGGCAGCCCAGGACTGGAGCAGGCACTGCCCAGCACTGCTGTGCGTTCTGTGGGTGAATGGACCCAGCCCTTGCTCCCAGGCTGGCAGGGGCAGCCCAAGCTCCTGAGGATACTCAGGGAGAAAAGCTCCACCCTGATCAGCTGTGGGAATGCAGAACTCTTGTGACAACACGACCTGAAGAGTTTTACAGAGTATCTTGGATTAAGTTCCTCAGCAGCTGGAGCTGGAGTTACCCTGATAGTTCCTGGAATAAAAAATGCTGCACAATGGAAAACTTGGAAGATGAGTTTGACACAAATCCTCAGCCTGTGCAAGTGCCTATGGCCCCTCTGACTCCACCTGAATTGCCTCCTCTCTTCCAGGTGCAGCCCTCCCCCATCGCTTTGGGAAGCTCAGAGTTGTAGCTGCTGCCCATTTACTCCCCCAAACCCAGACTATCTGCTGAGGTAAATCACCCTGCCACCACAGGAATGTCTATCAGCAGAGATTTGACTTTAAGTTACATTCTCATGCAGAAGTGTTACCTGGGTTCCTGAAAACTGAGCCCTCAGTGTGTCCCAAGGTGTTGGAGCTAAAACACTAAAAAATATGGGGTTTAAACACAGCCCAGTTCAATGTGCTGTATTTATGAACAGTACCTGAACCCACCACCTCCCACCAGTTTACAAAGAGCACTAAATCAAAGACAGGGATGATAAGAATATGCTTCCTTCAGTCTGGTCCTTAAAATCCCTTATTCAATCCTTGGAAACCTGAAATGAAATACTATTTATGAAGTCCTGCAGTAAGAGCACAGTCTGGGTGAGCTGCATTACTAGCAGCAAGCTGAGGTTTTAATTTTCCCCCAAACACAGAAGCCAGTCCCTTGTGTGAGCTCTCTCCCCCATGGCTCTGTTGCAGGACCCTTCTCCTCCTTCCCCTCCTTCCCCTCCTCCTGGAGATGCCAACAGCCCCAAAGGGCTGAGCACAGCCCGGGGAGCAGCTCTGGCACCAAGACACAGAAAAGGCTTCACAGCAAGAGGCTCATGTAGCAGGAGGGGACAGGCAGGGGGAGGAGGGCAGGTGAAAAAACCCCACTCAGAAAAAACCTCTCATCTGATGGCTCAAAACAGAGAACCACAGAATCCCAGAATGGTTTGGGGTGGGAGGGACACTGAACATCATGTCGTCACTGTCCCAGGCTGCTCCCAGCCCTGTCCAACCTGCCCTTGGGCACTGCCAGGGATCCAGGGGCAGCCCCAGCTGCTCTGGGCACCTGTGCCAGGGCCTGCACACCCTCACAGCCAAGAATTCACTCCATATATCCAGTGTAAATCTTCTCTGCTTCCTTTTAGGGCCAGGTGCCTTTGTCTCACCTCTGAATCCAACACCAGGGCAAACCCAGAGGGCATGAACGCATCTAAGGGACAGTTCTGGGGGCCATGGAGGCTGCAGCTGCTGGAGAAGCTGCATTTGCTGAAAGCAGCTCATACTTTGATCAGTTTATGCAACAGGAACAAGTAAAGTGTCAGGGTCCCTATGTGCCAGCACCTCCCTCCATTGTCACCAAAGGACTGACGACCTGCACAGCATTTTAACTCTAATGTTAATACTTAAAATAGTCTGCATTCAGTAAAAATATAAAGCTCTTGTTTGAGAAGCAAAATTCAGGGCCATAAGCAGAACTGCCTTTGACACTGCAGAAACACCCATCCTTCTCCAGCAGAGTTCTCCCTGAAGTCTGAGCACAAATGACAGCCAAAGTTTGGTTCCATGTGACCGTGGGAAGAACAATTCACCACAGTGAAGGTTCAAAATTCAGGGCTGCTGCCACCTCTGAACCAATTTTGACACTCATTTTTCTGCCTTTCATAAACCATAAGTTTCATCTGCTCTGGGGCTGAGTCATGATTTTCTTCCCTAAATAGAAAGGTTTTCATGTTCATTTTTTATTACTTTAATATGGCAACTATCCTATATGTGAATCCAGGTAAGAAAACCAGGAAACTTTCCAAACACAGGCATACTTCATATTTCACTTATTCCACGTGGTTATGAAGTGGTGTTCAATGGAAACTGTATGGGAACTGAAAGCAGAGCACATATTGTGTAATTGAGAAAATGTCGGGCTGGGAAAGGACAAATCAGATGGATGATGTTTACATGTTCCTGTAATAGAACTTGGGCTAGAGACTATAGAGTTGCACAGTCAAGTTCTCAGGAGTCAGCTTAAATTCATTAAGTTCTTTAAACTTTCCTGGGTATGAGATGGACTGGTTGCACTTTTGCATTGCAGGGCAACCAACTCCTAAAATATCATCTCCTCTTCCCCCCAGAGATGGGACATGCAGGGCAACAAACTCATAACTGAATCATATGTAATTGGCATAGCTTTCTGCATGAAAAAATTGGTTTCCATCACTTAAATTATGTGGATTAACTGGTAGGATTAACTAAGATATTGATATAGCTCATGTCTGACTTGGGACAGTAGACATTGAAGCAGGAGACTTTACACCTGAAACCCTATTATCACAAAGTTTAATGAAAATATGTTTTCCTCCAGAGAAAAAGGTACTTTTCTAGGCTGTCCCCTTCACACCCCTGTTTGACCAGTAAGATGTCAAGTCACCATTTATTCTATGAGTATTTTGGATTACAGTCACAGGGGAAATCAAAAAGCTGAAGACAGGAGTTACACAACTCCTGTTTGTGTGTGTAATTTGAAAAAAAAAATTAGAATATTACATTATTAGTAATAGCTGAGAGGTGATGGGAGCCATAGGTTTGAGTCTGGCAATGAACCAAGCTCTGCATCAGCACTGAAGAAACAGACCTGGAGTCTGCACAGGACAAGGGAGCCCCACTTGTGGAAAGGAGGGACAGAATGAGACCCTTTGGGTTCAGCACAGCTCCTGTGTCCCTGCTGCTGTTTCAGGGAGAGCAGACAGTGCCAGCTGCTCCCTGCCTCCCCTCATGCCCACACACATGCAGCTCTTCTTAGAAACACTTCTTTAAAAGAAGCCCCTACCCCAACATTCTCATACCCTGCTTGGATTCCAATATCCCATCTCTGTCATGCAGGGCAAAATCTTTGCTTAAGTGGAATTGGTTTGCTCCCAAAACCCAAGAGCTTTTCTGGGAATTTCTCTTTTCTCTTACATTGCTTGGGAACCACTGCAAAGGCTCTCAAAACATGAAACACCCTGAACCTGAAAACCTCAGCAGATGGCAGGAAGGTGTCTCCAAGCAGTAGCTGGTGCTGGAGAAATGTATTGGGCTGATGAGAGTCTTGGACACAGGTCCCTTTGCACAGGCACAAGACACAGACAGCAAGGGTCAAGTGACATTTGCTGTGGTTCCCCTCCCTGACACAGCTCTCTCGTGCCCTGGTGGCTCGGGAGAGGGTGGAAATTAATTCAAACTATTTTTATTGGCCTGCTTGTTGCTACACAACACATCCTTCCATTAGAAAGAGGAACATTGTAGTTCCTCTCATCCCCTTCCAGAGACATTTCAAATAGGTGGAGGTTTAAATCCCACAAGTGAAAGCTACAGACATAAATTCCACATTTGTTTGTGTGAATCTGCACATGGCCAACCTTCCAGAATGCAAACCAAACCCCAATAATGGGACCCAGATTGAAATGAATACCAGCTCTCCACAATGAGAGACAGATTCTCGTGTCTGAGAAGTTTGCAGTCAGCTACAATAAAAATCAAGCTCTGCAGCCCGGCCAGCCCCTGAGCCTTCATAAATATCACTTTTCCCTTGTTTTATTGTTAGCAGAAGCAGCTTGGCAGTGGATGCCACCACACTATTAGTAAACACACATCATTATAAACACAGAACAGAGACCATAATAACCAGCAAGGAAAAAGAAGGAATGAATTACACAACCCACCAACTCCTAAGAAAACAATTTCAGGAATACAAGGCTGCTCCAGCTGGAAATGTCACCGTGGCACCCCACACCTGACACATTCTGCCACCTCTCCCTGAGCTTTGATGCTCAGTGGGAAGCCAGAGAAGCTGTGAAAGGACCTGGTGGGTTCCTGTATTGTCTGAAAATGACTCCACATTGAGACAATTTCTTCCCTGCCAGACTGGCAGAACCAGCCAGGTTTACAAGGCTGTGATCCTTCTGCCTTTTAACCACCACAAATAATAACAACACATGCTCTGAGAATTAAAATGAGAGAGTGCTTCTGTGGGATCCATCCACAGAGGGGACAAGAATCTCTTGGCTGCCCAGGCATCTGTGAGAGCCTGATGATTCCCAAGGAATGGTATCTGAGTTCAGGACTCCAGGGAATTCCTGCAGAATTATAAAGGCTAAAACTGCACTCCTGATGCTGGTGGGCTCTGCTGCCCCTCAATGGCCTTGCTGGGAGGGGAAGCTCTGGGCAGCTCATCCTCTCCTGCAGGTCCCTCCTGTTCTTTGGCAGCTGGCAAAATAGCAAAACGAGTGTGGCTATACAGCAAGACAGGGCCAAATGGAGCACAACAGAAAGAGAAGCCTGTGATTTGTCCTTTTGGCATCATTCAGTAAGGTTAATTCTTTCCTACATGCTCCAGAGTCCTCTTGGACCTATTTGAAATAGATGGCTTTGCACAAACGTGGGTCACTGTCTGTGTTCCTACAGAAAAGGAGATGGAAATAAGCCTGAGAATTCTGCACCCTCTACCTGGGAGGAAAAATTATCCCACAGTTTGTTAAAGTTCTCAGTATTGGATGCAGATGAGTGACAATTTCTCAGCAATTTTAGCAACATCCCTAAGGAATTCAGGGAAATTGTTTGAAGTGGTATTTTCCAAGAGCAATTGCTGGAGAGAGCTTCTAAAGCCAGAGTTCATAGAAGATTCCACTGATGGGCTGCTCCTGCTGCCCTGTCCTGCTGCTGCACCATGCCAGCAGCCACAGCTGCCTCTGCAGTGTCCCCTGCCCTGGGAGGGACATCAGCAATGCCAGGTGAGGCTGGACAGGCTGTGCATGTGCTGGACATCAGAGGCTGGGGCTGTTAGTGTTCAAAAACACATAATCACAGGGTGATTTTTATTAAGAGCTCTGGGAATCGGGGTATATTCAACCCAAATCTGACTCCGACCATACATCCGAAATGATCGTGTTTTTATACTCTATTGTTATATAACTTTCATGTTAATTATTAAACTTATATTGTTCTATTGTATACATAAATTCAGCCCCTCTCTGAATTTCCAACATAGTTTCTCATTATTCTTCTTATGGTTATATAATTATATTTAATTACTAAATAATCATCACATCTAACAATTATATCATTTATCATACTGCTTACACTGGCGCAGTTGATCTGGGAAAGCACAAAGCCTAACATTTTAGATTCTGTCTTTAACTTTTTCCAGGGCTCCACTATCAGGGCTGAGCCTGGAGGGGCTCACTGCAGACATGGAGTGCAGCACTCCTGAAATAAGGGGCAATCTACACCTCTGGGGGCTGCTTTTCACTTGCTCTCCAGACTCAGCAAGGCAGCAGTAGGGGGATCTAAATTAAGGAACCAAAGGTGCTACGCAGCTTAAAACAAAGTTTAAAGACTCTAAAACAGAACAAGACCTGCAGAAAAATGCTGTTATCTCCAGCATCCAGCAGTGCTCCAGCACAGGAGAGCTGAATGTTCTCAGTCTCAATTTAAAACAAGGACTAAATGAAGCACACAGTTGTTCAGGGCATGATTTGAGGTTGGTATGTGGCACAATAAAGTGGCTGTCACAGTGTCACAGTGTCATTGAAGGGCTGGAGCAATAAAAGCAGATGGCAGCAGAGCAGCAAATGGGGTCTAGTGCTTGGCAAATAGTAAACTCTTCTCTGAGCAGCTCAAGAAAACCCAAGAGTCTTTCAGTTCCACAGAATTTTCTACTCCTGTTCCCTTTGCTGACAAAAATGTCATATTGTCAGGAGAGGGGACACATTCACAGTGAAATGCTGACTGAATTTTGATACAAAATCTGAGCCAGGCGTAAAGAAACTGAATAGAAATACAGCTTCTAGAAGTGAATGAATCCCAGCAATTGAGCCTCCATAAACTATCTGGGGTTTGATGCTGTATTTATTTTAACAGTACAATTGGTCAGTAATATTAATTCTGGATTCAAAACATCTCATTTTTTCCCCACAATTTTGCATGGATTTACCTATAACTGTTTGGAATGGACTCATAGCAGAATTCAAGTGATGATGTGAACAGGGAATAAATTCAAATGTGTTTTCTTGACTCTGATAAGAGAGAAGATCTCTCTGGCAGACAAGACATACATGCAGCTGGCCCATGAGACACTTGGGGAGTAGGCCAGAAGAAGAAGAAGAGGGAAAATATCAAGGCAGTTCAAGGTAAAGAAAATGGATTCATTATTTAAAAAGAAATTATATTTGGCTTTAACACTGCTTGTGGTGTTAGTGAGTCACCCATAATAATATACCCAGGACAACAATAGTGACAGGCAGCATGTGAAGATAATTTAAAAGTCTCAACTCAGATACAAAGTTAAGCTGAACCAGCCTGCTTTAAATACAACTAAGTCCATATATGTATTTTCATAATAATTTGTGATTTAAGATATAAATTTTGCACATATTCCCCATCTAAGAGGAAAAAAATAGCATCCACATTGACTACCTTTGTCTATGCTAAAGATCATTATTTTCATATTCTGGTACCAAAAATAATGCCAAGAGCTGGCAGAATTGCTTGTGGAACAGGAACATTGTGGCTTTTCTGCCAAACACAGCCTGGTACCAGTGATGCCCCAGCACGTGGGGATTCCCAGGCTGGCAGGCACAGACAGCTCCCAGCAATTCTCACTGCAGTGAGGGAGATCAGTGCCTTGGGGCAGCACAGCTAAGAGAAAGGGTGGCAGGTAGAATGGTGTAACTTCATTTAAAGGAGGGCTGCTGTGCTAACATGAGCTTAGGACCAACTAAAATTTCCATCCTCTCCTGCCTTGCCCCTTCCCCACCTTCAACACATGGACAGCATAAGGATTATGGACACTTTTATTGACTAGCATTAATCAATTATTTATCTATTAAGAAATGAACATAGGAGTAGAAAATCACATTTATTTCAATTTAAAAAAGGGTGGAAAAGAGTGAAGCTGTTTGTGAATGTGGGCTGGGAGGAGTCTGGCAGAGCAGAGGAGCCCTAATGCCTTAATGAAGATAAGCAGATGAAAAGGGCCACTGTGGATTGCCACTGCTTTGCAGTTAAGTGGTGGGTTTGGAAAATAATTCCTCCTGATTCATCTTCTGGTTACATTTTGGTTCTTTAGTCAATTATATGTCACCACATCGGGTTGAGAGCGGATTCCTGAGTAAACAGCCAAGAGCAGACAAATTAGCTGGGAAACCCAAGCACTGCTCTTTATCACTGCAGCTCTGATGAGTGCTGTGGCTGATCTGAGGCAGTGCCTCAGGTGTGTCCCTGCCTGTCAGGCTCCCAGATGCTTTGTGTGCCCAGACCCCCAAGAGGATTTTTTGGCAACTATTCCAATACATTCCCAGCTGTTTCCCCACAAAAGCAAGAACAGTCATTTTATTCTGCTCTGAAAATCATGGAGTGGGGCAGTGTAGGAGCATCGGGGGGTAGGATGGTCAGGACAGACCAGAGATCTGTGAGCCAGGTCAGGAACTTGGGGTTTATTGCAAAGGGCCTGGGTGCAGGGCCCTGGTGGGAGCTGCAGCCACAGCTCAGAGCAGGCTGAGAGAAGAGAGGGGGAGAGAGGTTGAGAGGGTGAGAGAGTAAAAGGGTGAGGGAGTGAGGTTCCTGTTCCAATACAATAAATCTTCTTCTGTGTTGAATATTCTGATTCTCACTAACCAATCTGGTACAAGATACAAATCCTATAGCATTTACATACAGCCTATAAGAATCATTATATTACCATACTGTGTTACATTTTAAACCCTGAAAACTCCTCTTTGGGCCCCTTCTGCCAAGCTGTAGGGTCTGCTCTGACCCTTGGGCCTGTCTGCAAGCAGAGGGTGTTGTTCCATCAAAAGGAGATTACCATCAGCCAGCCACACCATTGTTTTCCAGTTGTTCAGTAACTGAGGTATCTCAAAGCTTGATTTCATTTCAATCTCGCTTGTAATTTCTATATTCTCAAAATCTTTTGCCAGACAATCATATTTATAAGGTTTTCCTGTTTCATCTTTCCCAGCAGGGGAGAAGGGGAGAACTCCCACCATCAGCTTGTTCAGAGATGTGCCTTGGCACTGGGTAGCAGGGGGAGCATCCCTTTGGGGAAAGGCAGCAGGAGCTCCCAGGGCTGGGACCAGCAGCTCCCCAGCTCTTCCTGCCAAGAGCCCTCGTGTCCCTGCCTCCCCTGTACCCTGGGAAGGAGCTTTTCCAGAAGGGGAATGACCTCAGCACTGTAACTCACATGGAGAACTTTCTCTCCTCTCATTAGGATGTTTAACCTGTGCAGTCTTGCCCCATGCGAGCTCTGTAATGGGAACAAGCCAGGGCTGGGATAAGGTGAGGAATGCAGGCTCAGGGGGATCTCAGCTGATTTTCTTTGTCCCCAGGCTGCCAGGAGAGACAACCTGGGCACCTGGAGGTGTGCCAACCCTGTGCCTCCAAGCCTTGGGCTTCTACAACCTTTTGGGGTCCAACAGCCCCATCTCCTGCAGTGCACCCCACTGCCCTGCCCTGGTCATGGGGCCTTTGTGGGACAAGGGGCTTGCCTGCACTAATCTCACCCCCAGGTTTATAGAGCTGGGCTGGCCTGAAATGAAAACTTGCTTCTCATCAAACATTGCTGTGGGTTTGACAGTGTATTTCGGGTGGCTGATGGCTTGTGACAATCCCCTGTGAGCAGAGGTAGCAGCATGGGCAGGTTGACCAAGACTGACATTAGGGAGAAAATCCTTTGTCCTTGTTCTGTCCATGTCCTCCTTTTCTTGATGGTTTTGATCCCCTCACGTCAAATTCCGTAAGCTTCCACCAGACATTGAAATTCTAGGCAATGTTTTCCTTAAATAAATATTTTTCTTTCTTTGTAGAGTCAATATTCCTTTCTCAGCTCAAGATTTTGTGACTTGCCTGTATCAGGCTTTGTACCAAGCAAAAGCATTTCATCCCCCCAGGGTTATATGGGAATCCTCCAACATTGCAAGCAGTGACAGAAAGGAGGCAGGAATTGCCAAAGTGCCTCTGTCACTACTGGTCCAGCTGTGACACTCAAAGAGCATCAACCAGCCCAGCCTTGTGCCTAGAAATACAATCTAACCACCTGGAATGATTTGGCATCCTTAACTACACCTTCCTTCCCTGAAACATCCAGTGCAGAGCTCTTCCTCGTGACAGGAATGTACCCAGGGAGAGGCAGGACGCTCTCAGCTGCTCAGGGGAAAGGACAAGTTCCAGCAAGGTAATTCAAACATCACAAAATGCCTCAGTCACAGAGCTCTGGGCTGCTCTCAGATGGTGTGGGTGTGCAAATGGGGGCAAAAGCGATGGGCTTCACCTTTTGTACTGACCCAGACACTTGGACAAGTTCTCTTGGTTTTACAAGGGACCCCTTAAAGCCGAGAAGGGACAGGACAGAGATGTGCTGCAATCATCAGATAGGAGACACTTGAACAGCTGCTGGCTTCTGAGCTGGTGGATCAGAGTTCCTCATGCACACAGAGTTTATTTTCCTCTGGCCCCCCTCTCTGGCGAGCTGGCTCATGCCGGGCAGGCAGGGAGAGGTGAGGCCAGGGATTCCTTGGCTCTAATGCACAACTGAAAGATGCTTTCAGTCAGCTGCAGCCTGGGTGCCAGGTTTTATTTTTTCAGTGCTCTCACTCTGGGGTGGAGAGGGCCAGCCCTCTCCTTCCTCATGACTCCTCTGCTCTCACACAATCTTTGTGGAGCTGCAGAAAAGAATGTTCCCATAAATAAACAAAATATTGAGTTACACACCATGTAAGTGACGACAGAAGAGAGCCCCAAGTCATCTTCTTAATTTCTATGCACAACACAACGTGCCAGCTCTCAGATAAAAGATGCATGAAAGAAAATGACATTGCTTCCAAGTCCACATAGTTTTGAGGTAAAATCACCACGGCGTCATTCCCCACGTGCTGCTGTGCACCCTCCTGCCCACCCTGCCTGGAGCTGCTCCTCCATTCCCGGCCTGCTCCAAGCTTTGCTCCCGTTCCCAGCCCCCAGGTCACTCTGACTGAGCTCCTGCAGGCTGGCAGGTGACGGGTTTGGGGTCAGAAGGCAAAGTGCTGGCTGCAGAGCTGGCACACCGTGCTGCAGTGCAGCTGCAGCTCTGCTTCCCCTGCTGCGAACCGGGCCTTGGCTCTGCTCACTTTAACTGGGAACAAATTGCTGCAAGGGTCTGTGCAAAACTCTTGTGCGGTGCTGGTTCCTTCAGATTCTACTGGGCAATTTACCATTAGGCTACTTTTAAAAATAATTTGGTAGCAGAAACACTTCACAGAATCATTTTCAGGCTCACTACAGACATTATTCACAAGAAAGCGATTCAAAATATTCAAGAGAGAAATATAACACGACCCTGGTGGATTTGGTTGTCTACACAGGCCTTGTTGCTTTGCTTTGGGCTCTGGTGGGGACTCTCACACAATTCAGCTCTAAGGAAACATCCTGAAAGGCAACATTTTACTTGTGGCAGGAGGGGCTGGGATCACAGCCTGGAGCACATTCACCGAGCACCACAGTGCCCCCGGCCCTGGGCACAGTGCGGGACAGGGCACTGGGACAGTGTCACCACACAACAGCCTCAGGTCCATGATAAATCCAGGCTGAGAAGGAAAATGAATACCTGGAAAATGAAATCATTTTCAGAGTTCCTGGACAGCCCTGGGAAAGGCAAAGGACTGAACCTCTGCACCCTCAAGTCCAGGGCTGTATTTAAAATCATGCCCTGCTTTCTGCCTAATTACACACCCCTGTGTTAGACCTAAAATCACAATGCTCATTGGAAAAGCTTTATCAGGGCTGCTCTGATTGGGAAATTCCCATTGCTCACGAAATATCAGGGGCATTTTGCTCTCCCTGCCACGGGAGGTGCCTCTCAGGCCCTGTCCTGGCAGAGCTGTGCTGCACTTCTGCTCTGTGTCCCCTCAGGGCAAACCCGGCTCTGCTGGGCAGGGACAGCCACGGCACTGGGCTGAGCTCTGGGATCTGAGCCTGTTGGTGTTGGAAGGGACATTACAGCTCATCCCAACCCATTCCCTGCCATGGACACCCTCCACAGCCCAGCCTGGCCTTGGGCACTGCCAGGGATCCAGGGGCAGCCCCAGCTGCTCTGGGCACCCTGTGCCAGGCCTGCCCACCCTCACAGGCAGCAATTTATTCCTTACATGTAATATAAATCTCTCCTCTTCTAGTCTGAAACCATTCTCCTTTGTCCTATCACTATCTGCAGTGGTGAAGAAGCTATTTAATTTTCTGTGTAACTTTTATTTGTTTGGAATGTAATTTTACATTCTCTTTTGCTTTCCTTGGTCTGATTTAGGATCTCTTTCTTTTCTTGGTCTGACTTAAGCTGCAGTTCCTTTCCTCCCCTCCTCTGCCTTTTCCTCCCCAGACTTTCCTCAGGAAAGGCACTTACATCTTGCAGCTGCTCTCTCAGTATCCATTTGTTCCTCACACTACATCAGAAGTTGGATGGGGTAGACTTCTATTTCTTATTCTCTCCCCTGTTTCAATTTTTTCATGCCTGATTTCTTTTTTTTTTAAGAGAGGAAAAGATAATTCTGATATTGACTTAATTGAAAAGGGAAACTGAAGACTATTGATTTAGTAGGTGTCAAAAGCCCAGATGAATTTAACTGCCCCTTCTTTTCTAACATGAAGTTGTCACTAATAATTTGCTGTATTCTTTAAAATTTAATTTATGGAATATCATTGAAATTTGAAAGGCTTCATAGTGACTTGAACACATCAAGAAGCAGAAATTTATAGCCCTTAACAAGAATAAACAGGACTAGAAAGTCCTTCATGTTCTCCCAGCTAACCATAGAAACAGCCATTTTTTTTCTTTTAAATAATCTCAAGGAAAAGTTAGCGAAACATAAATTAGAACAACTGCCACTGATTTATTTTTCTGAATAAAAAGAACATTCAGTAGCAGGTCATTTGTTTTTGTTTTCTTTCAGAGAGTAAATGGAAACATATTCTTACCTCACTTTCCTCATAAGTACAGTAGATTTCCTAAGCTTGTGTCAAGGTTTTATTGCCAGGAAAAAGTGGTTGAATAATCAACATTTGTAATGAGGGCATCACCAGACATGGAATACAGCTGTCAAACTGGTACCCTGATTTCCTAGGCACAACCAGGTTCTGGTTGTCAGTGCCACTGTGCTGGAGGGAGTGATGGCCACCCTCCCTTGGAGGTGATTGTTGGAAAAGGTGAATTTCTGACTGAGGAGGTGCCAGCCCTGGTGACAGAAAGGGTTGTGAGCTCTGACAGGAGCCCTGAGCTTTCACTGCTGCCAGATCACAGGGTCAGGGGGATCAGGTGCATCACAAGAAGGACTGGAAAATCCTGGGTTCCTGTTCTGGCTCCATCCTTGATTATCTGCTGTGACCTTAAGCAAATAATTTGAACTTCTCCCAGCCAGATTCATTGCTCCTGTAATTCCATTTGATAGGATAAATGAGGAAGTGCATGGCCCTCTCTATCTTCATTTCCCTATCTGTAAACATGGGTGAATGCTTTTGGGATGTAATTATTGCCCACAGGTTCTGAGATGTTTCAAATCCTTGCAGCTCTTTGATGTCTGCAAACTTATTTGTTGATATGTGGAATACCTGTATGGTAAGAAGTTTTAGAAAATCTCTAAGCTTTCATCCAAGAGTGGGTGGGAAAACATTGTATGTATATTGTATAAGTTTAATCTTGTTTTCAGCTTTCTTTAAAGTGTAAAAATTTGCCTATCATTTTGTGCCCAACAGTTATCTGTATTCTGCCTGAAATATCTAACGTCTGCCCTGTTAAAAAGCAGCCAAAGGCTTGGCTTCAGTATTGAAAAGCCCTTAAGAAAATTGTTTGTCTGCGCAACTGTGATCAACCAGACAGTACCAGGGTGATGTCCATGAGGCCCTTGGAAAGCACAGAGCTCTTCAGAGACTTATGGCAAGCTGATGTGAATTATTGTCAGCTCTCTTTCCCAGCTGGGAGGCAGCTGCTGTCCCTCTCTGGGCTGTGTGGGGAGCACATTTTCAGCAGGGCTTGCCTGTCCCAGCAGCTCAGCTCTCCATGGCACCTGGGTGCTGGGTGCTCTTGGATTGTCCAGAAAAAGCTCCCTGGGGGCTCTGGGTCCTGCCATGGCACTGGAAAGGGAAACTGGGGCTTGCCAGAGCACGTGCTGGCAGCTGTGCTGGCATGGAAGCCTGTCCTGCTGGGATGCAGATCCCTGATTCCCTGTGGGAGCACATCACAGTGTGTGGTGCACTGAGCCACCAGCACTTACAGCCACGTGTGTGGGACAGACAGGCCCTGGAGACCTTGAGAAGTGTCCTGAAGTCCTCTGTTCAGAGAAAAAATAACACTTCTGGAAAGAGATTGTTCCTAAAGCAGGCAGTGTTGCCAGCTCTGTGTAGATGTGGCTGCTCAGAGCTTGTGCCACCAGAACTCCAGGCCAGGCCTGGGAAGGGTGGCCAGGAGCTCTGCTGGTGGGATGGTGGTGCAGGAGGAGCCTGGGGAGGTGAAGGAGGCAGACAGGGGCTCACAAGGCTTTGGTTCTCTCTCAGGGCTCCAAATGGATCCATTGCAAGGGAAGTAATTTCCTTTTCCTCTCTGTCCCAGGTGCCCGGCAGTCCCTGGTGTGCACGGTGCTCACTGCACTGAGCTTTGGTCTCAGTCAAACAACCCAGACTAATCAGAACAGCCCAACCACCCTGCAGTTTGGTTCCAGCATTGCTGCAGGGATGAGCCCTGACTGTAAGCCAGGCTTAGCAGGGCCTTGCTCAGCCCTGGAGCACCTGGGAGCAGCCTGGGAGCAGCAGAAGCCACAGCATTGCATGTGCTGAAAATCAGAGGTGGAAAAGAGACCCATTAGATCATTCATTTTGTTGGCTCTTGGCAGAATTATTCCTGGTGCCATGCTCTCCAAGGAGCCTGATCCTGCCCAGTTTGGAATAACCAGCCCTGGTGCTACAGCCACCTTTTACATGGAAAAACCATTTCAGTGTCTAAGAGACCTCCTGGGCAGGAACGTCAGGCACAGCTGGGAGCAGTAAGTGATGCCTTGAACCCTCTGAAGCAGTTCCACCTCTCTCCTGGGTGGCTGTGCCAGTGGAATCCTCAAACCTGCTAAACTCAGCTTTAGTCACCGTTCTGGCCCAGATCCTCCCGTGTTTGATCTTTCCTTGTGAACTCACCCCTCTAGGCCCAGAGATTCCCACACAGCTGTCAGGAATGATCAGTCAAAAATTATGGGTAGGACTGGTCTGCATTTGCCCTAAGCCCTTTTTAATAGTTGACTGACTATGTAAAGGGTCCTTAAAAATGACTGTTTTGGGCTGTTTGTTTAGTATCAATTAATAAAGGGAGTATTTTCACAAAGTACAGTAAGCACCACTTCATCAAAATTATGGCTTAAATTCCCATTTCCTGGATTCATGTGTTTATCAACAAATCTCTCTTTTTCTTTTTTCCTAACGTACATATTCCCATTCCTCGTTGCTGTAAAGGAAAGTTTTAAAGAGAAGAAAAAAAAAAATAAGGTCTTGAAAGCTCTGAGGCCAGTAGAAAAAAAAATAATAAAAATGTTGGGTTTTGCTCTTTTTCCTCTTCTATATTTCATCTGTCACAAGCTCTCTGCAGCCTGGGCTCTCGAGACTGGCAGCACTCACTGGTTTTGCCATGATGGGACTGTGGTGTGGCAGCTCTGTCTCAGAAATGAATAAAGAGTGAGTTACTGATAAACAGGGAAGCTGTGGAAGAGTCCAAGGCCAGTTTGGACAGGGCTTAGGCCAGCCTGGTCTGTGGCAGTTGTCCCTGCCCATGGAAGGGGGACTGAAAAGAGATGAGCTTTAATGTCCCTTCCAATCCAAACCAGTCTGGGATTCCATGATTCACGATTTAGCAGTTGCTCTTAACAGAAAAACAGCATCATATTACACAATGCCTCTCAGGTGGCAGGTACAACTGTATCTTAAATATTCAAATGTAATTTTTCTCTTTTATCTGAAAATGTTAATTTAATCACAATGAAATATTTTCCTTTATAAAAAAACATAACCTTAATGACTGAAAAAAAACCCCTCATTTCTTATACTTTTTTCATCCAGGAAAAAAATTTTCCTTATCAATTCCATTTACTGACCACATAAGTTTATTAGTTGCCAGCATTAAGAGCAGAACTGGATTAACAGCCCCTGTGCCAATGGGGAACTCTGCAGAGTTGGGGCTGCTCCAGGACACCTCCTGCCCTTACTAGGAAGATGCTTTCCCAGCCCCACTGCCCCCTCCCCAGCCAGCCCTCAGGTCTCATTCCTAGACCTGACCCTTGCTTGGGCTTTTGGGAAATGCTAAAATGGAGCAGAGGCACAGCTCTACCTCCTAAAGAAGGGTTGGCTGGGCTGTTTCACCAGCAGGCTGGGGAGCAGGAGCAGGGAGAGGAGCAGGAGGCCTGGCCTGCAGTTGCATCTCAGGGCTGGTGTCCTTCAGCAGCTTTGGGCTCTCACACAGGGCCCTCCCCTGCACCCACAGTCCAGTGTGGTGGGAACTGTCCTGTCCTGCACCTCCAAGGCTGTGTGGGCATCATCACAGGGCCACATGGCCTTGCCTTAATTTGCAAAGGTCAGCCAGTGCCCTGTTAATCCAATAAAAGAGGTGCCAGTGTAAAACAGGCCATGGAAGCAGCGAGGATTCCCTGGGTTACATCCTTTGTCAGTACACATGCATTTACTTGTTACACCCTTTGTCAGGTACACATGCATTTATTAGGAACCCCCAGTTCCAGCAGGGAGCCATTGATGATGTCCAGCCTGGCCATTTCCCAGCAGCAGCACTTCTGCCTTGGGCTGAGCTCTACTGGCTGTGCCTCAGGCATGGAGAGGAGGAGCAGGGGCTGCAGCTCACACCTGACCCCACAGCCCTCGTCGCCTTGTCCCTTCCACTGCCAGGACAGGGGGGTGACACTGCAGGACATGGGGGTGGGACACTGCAGGACATGGCGGGGTGACACTGCAGTGCTCAGGTGTGTGACACTGCAGGACACAGGTGTGTGACACGGCAGGACAGGGGGGTGTGACATTGCAGTGGCAGGTGTGTGACATTGCAGGATATGAGTGTGACACTGCAGGACATGGGGGGTGACACTGCAGGACGTGGTTTGTGCCCCCTGTCCCTCAGAGCCAGGTGTGCCTGGGAGCCCCTGCCATGGCCACCTGCCCCATGCTGCCCCCCTCCTGGGGCAAATGCTGCAGGGAGGGCAGGGCTGGCTGCATTTGGTTCTGTGCATGGGAACAGAGGGGTTTGGGAAATGGTGGCTCAGCTTTGGAAGGAGCAGAGGGATTTTGGGAAATGGTGGCTCAGCTTTGGAGGGAGCAGAGGGATTTTGGGAAATGGTGGCTCAGCTTTGGGGGGAGCAGTAACGAGCCCGCCGTGGTGATGGACAGCGTGAGGTGCAGCCCTGGGACTGCACACGTGGGGCTGTTTATGATCTTAGGGCATTTACCTCCCCTGCCTCTCCTCACCTTTGCCTCCAGCCTCTCTCGGAGCAGAAGGAAAGGAAGGCCTGGCCCCCAGGCCCCTGAGCTCTGAGTGGAGCTCTCAGCAGCATTCCCCATCACAGCTCCAAGGAGCATTTCCGCTTGGAAGGGACAGATTTGAAAACCAGAGAATATATAAAATGGAAAACACAACTGGTCAGAAGAGCCATTCTATAAATTATGAGCCTGGGCAACAGAGATATTTTTCTTTGGGAATCAGTCCCTCACAGTCTCCAGGCTACATGATGTGTAAGAAACAAAAAAGGGAAACAAAGAGAAAAAGTAAAAGATTTTTAAGCTGGTTGGGAAAGGCATTTTTTTCAAAATGGGGGAAAGAAAACTTAAAATGCCAGTGAAAGACCAAGAGCAATCAGACCCACCTGGGCACTGAGACAGAAACAAGCAGCCCCTGATGTGTAGGGGACACAGGGGATCTCCACTGCACTTGCCCTCCTTTGGTAGAGATTATCTAAGCAGAACTCAGGTACCTCTGCTCCTTAAACCATTCTGGGATCATCTCATTGCTCATCATCACCCTGGCAGCATCAGCTCAGCTGCAGATTGGCCATGGCCCCTCCTGCAGCGTGCAGCAGAGCCCTCTGAAGCTGTGACACTGCACCCAGGTAAACCAGCCTGACTTTAACCCAAATTTACTTTTGCATCGTGCCAGAACTGACAGGCTCTGCCAACAGTAAATCTTGATCCCTTGCACACAGTTCTGTGTGAAGATTTTTATTCTGGATGGGAGGGGACTCAGGGAGAGTCTGCTTGGTGCCTCCCTAAGCATGGACTCATAAATATAACAGGACTGGGATCTTCAAATTACTTAGAGGCAGTCAGACATTCAATTTTCATTATATTTTGGTGTTATTAGGATATGGAGCTCGTCATTCTCTGAATCACTTAGCTTAGTA